>NC_134883.1:21935246-22115246 GCF_041734735.1 Babylonia areolata | reverse complement strand
AAATCACCACAAATGTGCGCTGTTCACAAGACATCCAGCACGCTTGGCACAAACACACATGGAACAAACAAACACAGCTGTCAACACTGTCACAGTTTGCACACCTTTATTTTCTCAGTTTCCTGTTCATGTACTGTGTACACTGTTCAACACTCATTCACTGTACACACCCAGAACACACATACACAACAACAATCAATACTTGCACATTTCGCACACCATGTTTTCTCAATCTCATGTTCATGCGCTGCGTATACTCTGTTTAACATTCATTACAGTTGTGTACACTCTGTTCAATGTTCATTCACTGTACACACCTAGAACACACATACACAACAGGCAATACTGTCACATTTCGCACATGGTATTTTCTCAATTTCATGTTCATGCGCTGTGTATTCTCTGTTTAACGTTCATCACAGTTGTGTATACTCTGTTCAACACTCATTCACTGTACACACTTAAAACAAACACAACAATCAATACTTTCACATTTCACACACCATATTTTCTCAATCTCATGTTCATGCACTGCGCTGTTCTTTCTCTGTCTCTGGAACTTTCATTTAGAATGAACTTCCTCTTTCGCTTCATCAGGTCTCCTCACTCAGCTCTTTCAAGTCTGGCCTTAAAACCCACCTCTTTCCAAGATAGCCTGCCTCCCCTGCCTTTCTTTGTCTTCAGTTTCTGAAGTTTAGAGTTGTGCTTGCGTGTGAATGACTGGTGTGGAAGCAATTGATTTGTCTCTGTACAAGATCCAGCACTGTATAAATACTTATTATTATTGTTATTATCATTATTGTTATTATCATGCCCTGTTCAATGTTCATTCACTGTACGCAACTCGAACGAAGAAACACAACTGTCAACACTTTCACATTTTGCACACCGTATTTCCTCAATTTCATGTTCATGCACTGTATGATTTTACTCTCTTCAACGTTAACTCACCATACACGCACATTATAATCAAAAACAATCATTGTGCAAATTAATAATATCCTGTCATGATTTAGCAATAGAAAAAGGCCGATATTTCAACATCCCAAAAGAAAGGAGACTATGTTTACAATGTCAAACAATAGAGGATGAATATCATTTCTTAGATGACTGCAAATTATACAAAGAAATCAGAATAGAATTCATGCAAAAAATTCAAAATTACGTTCCAAATTTTATTAAACCCAGTCAGCTAATACTGAAAGACAAACTTGTGGGACTGTTTGGGAAATTTGTCAGTAACTGCTGCGAAAAACACCATAGCGTGCAGGAGTGATTCAGTCTCTTGTTCAATATTTAACTGTTTTGTTTTGCTTTTTTGTGCGTGGTTTCATGGAACTTTGCATACGTGTCTTATAAACCTTGTTCAGGTTTAATTGACATTAAAATTGATTCTGATTCTGATTCTGATTCTGATTCACACCACCTTCCCACAGCGGAGGAGCGCAAGGCGCACTATGTGTCAGCGGACAGCTACCAGGTGACGTGGTGGCCCGGGGACCGGCCGCACGATGAGATCAACAGCGACAGCACCACCGATGACCACCTGCTGATCACCTCCCTTCGGCCGGCCACCACCTACACTGTGGTGGTTGAGGCCCGCAAGATGGAGAAATACACCGACATGGACGAGGCAGTCTGTACGTTGGAGGGGTGTGGGGTTTGGTTTTGTTGGTGGTGTTGTTTTGTTGGAGGGGTGTTTTTATAGGTTTTTGTTTTGCCGCACCTCTTGTAATTTCTGTTTATGAGACAATGAAGGTGTTGTCATGTCATTTTGTCTTGTCTTGTCTTGTCTGTAAGTTGGAGGGTTGTTTTTTTTTTTTTGTGTGTGTGTGCTTTTTTGTTGGTGGGGTGTTTTTACTGTGTTTATTTTGCCGCATATAGTTTTCTTTATGAGATGATGCAGGTCTTGTCATGTCTTCTTGTCTTGTCTAGTCTTGTGTCTGGTCTTCTGTCTTGTCTTGTGTCTGGTCTTCTGTCTTGTCTAGTCTTGTGTCTGGTCTTCTGTCTTGTCTAGTCTTGTGTCTGGTCTTCTGTCTTGTCTAGTCTTGTGTCTGGTCTTCTGTCTTGTCTAGTCTTGTGTCTGGTCTTCTGTCTGATCTTCTGTCTTGTCTAGTCTTGTGTCTGGTCTTCTGTCTGGTCTTCTGTCTGATCTTCTGTCTTGTCTAGTCTTGTGTCTGATCTTCTGTCTTGTCTAGTCTTGTGTCTGATCTTCTGTCTTGTCTAGTCTTGTGTCTGGTCTTCTGTCTTGTCTAGTCTTGTGTCTGATCTTCTGTCTTGTCTAGTCTTGTGTCTGATCTTCTGTCTTGTCTAGTCTTGTGTCTTGTCTTGTGTCTTGTCTTGTGTCTGGTCTTGTGTCTGATCTTCTGTCTTGTCTAGTCTTGTGTCTGATCTTCTGTCTTGTCTAGTCTTGTGTCTGGTCTTCTGTCTTGTCTAGTCTTGTGTCTGGCCTTCTGTCTTGTCTGGTCTTCTGTCTGATCTTCTGTCTTGTCTGGTCTGGTCTGGTCTGGTCTTGTCTTGTCTTGTCTTATCTTGTTTGTTGGCTGGAGTGGGATGGGGTTGGGAACATTTGCGGGTGGGTAGGGTGTGCATGTGCCTGTGCATGGGTTGTATACTTGTGTGTATACATGTCCTTGAATGTGGAGGGAGGGAGTATGTGTATGTGTGTGTGTTTGTGTGTGTGTGTGTGTGTGTGTGTGTGAGACACTGACACATTGTCACTGACAAGACATGACACTGGTATACTGTCACTGACAAGATGTGACGCTGATTCTGGCAGCTGCAGCAGAGACCCCTGACGGCCTGAATGCCTTTATCCTGTCCTCCAAGTCCGAGTACCTGACAGTGAAGACCGCATGTCCACCTGACCCTCCGCACAATGTGGGCATCTCTGCCACCACCTGTAACTCTCTCAACATTGCCTGGGACCCACCACTGGAACATGGCTCGGAGGTCATCGGTGAGTGTGTTGGACTGATTGGTTTGGTTGGACATGGATTCTTTTTTGGTGGTTGTTGTTTTTTTATTATTATTTTTTTTTTTTT
This sequence comes from Babylonia areolata, assembly GCF_041734735.1. NCBI lineage: Eukaryota > Metazoa > Mollusca > Gastropoda > Neogastropoda > Buccinidae > Babylonia > Babylonia areolata. The sequence goes on along the minus strand of NC_134883.1, from coordinate 22,112,202 downwards.
ATATACAAGAGGGGTAGGATGAATTGTTTTCCATGTGTCAGTTTATATATATATATATATATATATATATATATATATATATATATATATGTATGTATGTATGTATGTATTATCAGATGTTAAATTATCACATGTGTACTTTGAGAAACACTTTCATAAACTACAGCCCTTTATATTTATGAAATTTTTACTGTGACATTATTATTTACTTTGGTGTTATTGTTTGCTTTCCTCTTTTGCCAGTCATTCACATTGAGTACATCTCTCGACAGGCGCCATAGCCGAATGGTTAAAGCGTTGGACTTTCGATCTGAGGGTCTCGGGTTCGAATCACGGTGACGGCGCCTGGTGGGTAAAGGGTGGAGATTTTTACGATCTCCCAGGTCAACATATGTGCAGACCTGCCAGTGCCTGAACCCCCTTCGTGTGTATGCGCAAGCATAAGATCAAATACGCACGTTAAAGATCCTGTAATCCATGTCAGCGTTCGGTGGGTTATGGAAACAAGAACATACCCAGCATGCACACCCCTGAAAACGGAGTATGGCTGCCTACATGGCGGGGTAAAAACGGTCATACACGTAAAAAGCCCACTCGCGTATATATGAGTGACGTGGGAGTTGAAGCCCACGAACACAGAAGAAGAAGAGTACATCTCTCTTAGTGTTACTTTTCTCTGTCCCCATCTGTCTGCATTGAATGTATCTGTCTCAGTGTTGCTTTTCTCTGTCCCCAGCCATTCGCATTGAGTGCATCTCTCTCAATGCCCAAAACCCACATCACGTCACTGAGGACATCATGCCGGATTCGACCTCCGCCGACATCACAGGGCTCCACGAAAAGACGGACTACTTGGTGCGTGTGGTGGCCGTCACAGAGGAGTACTTTGATCGCCTGCCGGACAAACACAAGCACAAAAAACTCCACGCCATTCCACGCGACGTGCTGGTGGCACAGGAAGAGTCACCATGGTTACCCAGTGCTAGCATCGTGGCCAAGACAGCAGGCACGGAGGCCCCGGCAAACATCCGCCTGAACCAGTCGACCATGACGTCCCTGGTGTTGACCTGGACGCCCCCTCTGGTGTACGGCTCCAACAAGCTGCTCAGTCAGGTGTGTAGAACTCTGGAGCTGTTGCCTGGCTGTAACACAGCTGTCTAGGAAGCAAGAGAATCTGAAGGCGTGGGTTCAAATCCCACTCTTGCCAGAATTCTCTCCCCCTATGCTAGACGTTGAGCGGTGGTCTGGATGCTAGTCATTAGGATGTGGTGATAAACAGAAGTCCCATGTGCAGCATGTACTTTGTAAATGTAAAAGTACTCATGGGAACAAAAGGGTTGCTCCTGGCAAAGTTCCATAGAAAATCTACTCAAATGTGCATGTGTGCTCGCGCTTGACTGAACCATGACTGAATGAAATAGGAAATGAATGATGAGTGCCAAAAGGCAGCTGTCGGTTTGCTCTACCCAGGAAGTTAGCCTGTTGTGCAAATAAGTCTGTGTTTGGTAAAACACTGAATGGTTTGGTGTCTGACCGAAGATAGGTGCTATATAAGTATTATTATTAGATTGCTGTTTTGTGGTCCATTATGTGAAGCTCGAAAAGATAAACTACTCTGCTATGTTTTATTCATACTTGCCCAGAAACTTTATATGGCTGTAGGCAATGCAATTTTCCTGCTTTGTAAATATTCATTTGAAACTTGATACTTATATCAAAGCATACATGGAAACATTGTTTATGTGATCAGAGGATTGTTGTTAAAGTATTTGAAGTTGGTTTATAGGACATTGGTTAGAAGCTGGAATGATTTAGCTGGTGGTGTCCCCATTTTGTTTCGTTTACTTGTTGCAATACTACTGTGTTTGATGGTCCTGCATGTATTGAAAGAGGAAACTGAGGCAATCGTGAACTGTGACAAAACAGACTGTGTTTCTGTGACGTGCAGATTGTGCGTTGGCGAGACGTGCGACGCACCAAGCCTTCTGACCCTGAGGATCTGATTGTGGCTTCCCATGTCAACCTTCTGCCCACAGAGGATACACTCACCATCAGTGACCTTGTGCCAGGGTCACAGTATCAGGTCAGAGTTCACAGACTTCTGTACATTATGCTCCTTTTTTTTTCTTGATTATTTTAAAAGTATATCTTGATTCCATTCCAGGATCTGTGGCATATCATGAATTTGAATCATTTTTTTTCTTTCTTTTTTATGTGGTTTTAGACAAGACATCCTGTTTGAATTCCAGTTGGGCATAAAACAAACAATAATGTGTCTGTTGTGTGTCCCTGAAGGTAGATCATTCTGGTGACATTAATTGACTACTTAGCATTCTTTTCTCCCCGTCTACAGTAGAGTGTGTGGGAGATGGCCCTTGTACTGCTGTTTCAGGTCAGATAAGAAAGAAAAGACTGGAGTGCTGCCAACATTTATTTACTTACTTACTTATTTTGTGTAACCGCTTCTACAGGGAAGTTGTTACAGGGAGATAGAAATAATAATAATAATATATTTTATTTATAATGCTCTTTTCCCTAAACCAGAAAGCTCAAAGCACATTACATGAAGACATATAAAAATTAGCACAGTACAGTTAGACATGTTAAAATGATCTAAGTTAAGGTATATAAAACCAACAAGGTCATGCAAATAACTTGTAAATTTTGTTTCAATGTTATAAGATTAACCTGGTTAACAGAACAGCTTGATCTTCACAAATACCTTGAAAATTTCAGATCCATACCAGCTGAACCTCTGGGCTTGGTGGCATAAGTGATCTTAGTAGTGTTAAGTTAAGTTTGCTTTGCGTTAAGATTTTCCCTAATTCTATTCAGGTAAGTGCAGGCTTTAGGCAAATTCTTAGCGTTAAGCAGACTTACTGCTGCTGACATCACTCATGCCGCCCAGCCCTGTTCCTTAGATTCTGTTTTCTGATGTTGTGTGTCTTGTGTGTCCAGATTGTGATAGAGGCAGTGGTTAGCATCAAGACATCGCTGAACCCAGACCAGTGGGATTCAGGGATCGAGAAGTTCCGGCGCACAGCTCACGTGATGTCCAAGCCGCTGGTGGTGTGGACACGTGCCCCCATCGAGCCCCCTCGTCTCCTGGTCCAGTCATACGACATGAGCTCTGCCGTCCTGTACTGGGAGAAGCCCATCCTCATGTCCATCATTGGAAAGGTAAGACTGGTGTAACAGCTTCAAACTGTCCCCATGTTTGATTTTACCCACATGTCATTTTGGGCCAGACTCGAATCAGCTCAGGAGTCATTTGTGGCTAGTCAAGATTAACCTCCCATGATTGGAAATTACCCCCCTTTCTACGGATTTCATTAAGCTGTTGAAAAAGGAAGAGGGGTCCTTTTGAGCTAACCTATACTGACCCCCATCTCCCCCGTCTCCCCCCCCCCCCAAACCTCCACCACACCACACACACTCTATCATCCCACAGCCTTGTCCTCTCCATTATAACTTAACAGAAGAAAATATGGTGGAGTTCTACTTTTGTAGCCTGTATTCTAATTCTGATTTGGCCAAAATTTATGCAGGGAGCATTTCAAGCAAGCTTAGAATGACCACTATATCCATTAAGAGTGGTGGTAAAATCTAACTGGGGGGTTCATTTCTGACTGGTTGAAGTTCATACCCTGCGGGTCATCCCAGGCAGGTTTGCTCAGACCCCGGGGTTAATCTGGGCCAGCCAGATTTGACCATCGGGTGAAAACATGGTTCATTTCTGCTTTGAAGATTGTGATTATTCTTTATTTTTTATTTCGATATTGTTATTTTGTTGTTGTCGTTGTTGCTGTCTATTTGTTTCTTCCTTCACAATTTGTAACTGTTTGATACTGCATTCCATAATCAAAAAGGCAAGATATGAAATAAACTGATGGTAGATTGGTTGAGAATTATACATTTGGCAAAGAACAGACCTGTCTCTTTCAGCTATACCACGTAAAGCTGTGGAGTTTCATTGTTTTGTTGTTGGCGGTGTTGTTGTTTTTAATTAAAAGACGTCTTCCTCTTCCTCGTTCTTCTTCTTCTTCTTCTTCTTCTTCGTTTGTGGGCTGCAACTCCCACGTTAACTCGTATGTTCATGAGTGGGCTTTTACATGTAAGACCTTTTTTACCCCGCCGTGTAGGCAGCCATGCTTTGTTTTCGGGGGTAGGTAAAAGACAAGTCATGTGAAGGTTGAATCACTTCCCTGATGTAAAGACATCATCTCTTTCACCTTCCCTTCCTGTCTTTGCAGGACGAGGAAGGCAACCCGCGCTACCTTCGTCGCTACCTGGAGGGTTATCGCCTGGAGATCAACGGCAAGGTGCAGAGCTGCCTGGGACCCCAGGCTCAAACCTGCACACTGACCAAGTGTAAACCTGGCAAGACCTACAGTGTGGTTCTGGTGGCCATGACCTGTACCGAGGACCGACGACGAGAACGCAAAGAAAAGGTGAGACTGGGAATTTTTTTTGAGTGTGTGGTTTTACTGGTTTGTGTGTGTGCTATGGGTTGGGTGGGGCTGGAAGGGGTGGTGTGTTTTTGTGTGTGTGTGTGTGTGTGTGTGTGTGAGTGTGGTATTTGTGTGTTTCTCTGTGTATGTGTGTGTATGTGTTTGTGTGGTGTTTGTGTGTGTGTATGGTGTTTGTGTGTGTGTGTGTATGTGTGTGTGTGTGAGGATGTGTGAGCATGTGTGACCCCTCTTCTCTTCTCTCTCTCTGTTTCTCTCTCATCTTGAGAAAACAAATGTAGTTGTGTTTAGAAAAGGTGGTTACTTATCTAGATATGAAAAATGGCACTATGGAACTGACGAAGTGAAGGTAACTAATGCTTATAAGTATCTTGGTATGATTTTTACAACTAAGCTGAGTTTGACAAGGACAGTAGCAGAAATTTGTAGAAAGGGGAAGAAGGGGGTTATAGAAATCTTAAGGTGTTTACGTAAGTTAGGCTCGATAGATTCATATATATTTTGGAAACTTTTTGATACTCAAATAGAACCAATGATAACATACAGTGCCGAAATTTGGGGACTTTCTGATAACAAAGATTTAGAAAAAGTACATACATTAGCTATTAAACGTTTTTTAAATGTTCCATTACATGCTTCAAATACTGTATTATATGGAGAAAGTGGTAGATACCCATTATACATTAAATCATGTGTGAAATGTATAAAATATTGGTTAAAATTAATAAGGCTACCCACATCGAGATTATGTAAGCAGGCGTATGAAATGTTAGTAAATGAACATGAGAGAGGGAAGGAAAACTGGGTATATTTTGTAAAGAAGACATTAACTGTAAATGGATTTGGGATTGTGTGGATGTGTCAGGGAGTTGGATGTGTAGAAGGATTTGTTTCAGAATTCAAAGATAGGCTGATTGCTTCATATAAACAGAATTGGCACTGTAAAATGGAAAGCACAGAGAAATATAGATGGTTTTATAGTTTTAAAAGTATATTTCAAACAGAAAAATATATCACAGTCGTGACAAACAAGTGGCACCGAACAAGTCTCGCCAGATTTAGAACGAGAACGATTGGTTTGAATGCTTATGAAAAGTGGTTTCAGACTGAGCCCTCGTTACTCTCCCCTTGTCCGATGTGCGGTCATTCAAGGGAGGATGAGTTACATTTTTTGTTTAGTTGTAAAGCTTATGACGATATTCGAGAAAAATGTGTTGTATTTAAAACAAATTCAGCAAAGTATGAAGATATTTTTGGAGTGCTTAATTTAAATCAGGAAACTTCACTACAGTCACTTGCAAAATATATTGCAGAAGCGAATAACATGCGACGAAAAAAAAACTCAACAATAATAAAATAGTATCAGGTGTTGCTCATTGTGAAAAGTGAAATCTGTGTTGTCACTCTCATATGGAAAATATTTATGTTATACATTTATATATGTTTTTGTTTTTATTTCTCACTACATGCCATTACTTTGAATGGATGGTCGAACTGCACTTTGTTGCACAGATTGATTGATTTCGTTTTGGTTTTGGTTTTCATCAATATTATTACTATTGATGCATGTTGTTATTTGTATTATGAACCCCCATGTCATTAGGGCTGTAAAGCTATTGACATTAAAGTGTTCAGTGTTCAGTGTTCAGTGTTCTCTCTCTGTCTCTCTCTGTCTCTCTCTCTCTCCTTCCTTCCTCTTCCTTCCTCACACATTTTCTCCCCATATCCCTCCCTTGTCTCTGTGTGTGTGCGTGCATATGTTCGTTCACTCTCTCTCTCTCTCACTTGTTCGTGTGAAAATTAAGTGTTTATGATTCACGGAATTTTCTCTGCATTTCATAATTATGTATTTCTGATTTCGTTTCACATTTAATGACATTTTACGCTATGGGCTTTCCTCACCCTTGTTTAGGGATCAATGTATCTAAAAACAATAAAGATTTGTTCGTTCGTTTTTTTTTAGTTCATTCTCTCTCTCTTTTTGTCACTCACACACCTGATGCCTGGTTGCAGTTCAAGGGCTATTTCAAGACCACAGCACCCCAGGACACAGACTATGTGGGTCTCCTGGACGATGAACTGCTGGACGAGGCCCCTTCAGAACCTGTGGAGATCTCGCTGCCCAAGTCCCAGGATGGTGAGAACTTGGTTTTGTTCTTTTTTGTCTGTTTTCCTCATGTTCCATGCTGCTGTGTTCATGTTTCAGTTTCAGTAGCTCAAGGAGGCGTCACTGCATTCGGACAAATCCATATACGCTACACCACATCTGCCAAGCAGATGCCTGACCAGCAGCGTAACCCAACGTGCTTAGTCAGGCCTTGAAAAAAAAAAAAAAAAGGTGAAGAAGAAAGGTGAATAAATAATAGATAAGCTTACATAAATAAATTAATGAATAAATAATAATTATAATATAAAAAAGACAGTAGTAATAATAGCGGACCCATCACGAGAGAGAGCTGTGTAGGCAGTATTTGAAATTGTGTAGTGTAGCTGAAACCACCAGGTGTTCTGTGTTCATGTGCATTTGCTTATTGTGACTGTTGTCGTTGTCACTGTTATTTGTTGTTTTGCATGTATGTGTGTGTGTGTGTGTGTGTGTGTGTGTGTGTGTGTGTGTGTGTGTGTGATAGAGAGAGAGAGAGCGAGCTATTTTTGGCACTGAGACAAAATGTGTTGTTTTGTTTTTTTGTTGTTGTTTTTCTGGCCTGAAAGCTACATGCAGTTAGATCTGGGTTTTTTTTTTTAATCTGTCTAATCTGTGCCTGTTTATTGAAGATTTTTTCATTTGATGATTTTCACTTCGTTTTAGATGGTAAAAATGATGAATTCAACCCTTCATATATCCCTGTTACACATACACACATGCACACACGCACACACACACACGCATATATATATATATATATATAGAGAGAGAGAGAGAGAGAGAGAGACATACGCAGAGAGACACAGACAGATGTATGTACACAGAGAGAGACAGAGAGACAGATATTTATTTATTCGTTTTCTTACCACAGGATTCATGGAGACGGCCAAAACCAGCTTTGTGCACCAGGAGGAGCGAGACAGTCGCACCTTTGGGGACGTGGATGTGGTGTGGACGGTGCAGGGGCAGTCCAACTTGCTGAAGCAGTTCTCCATCATCTGGTTCTCCTCCGAGGACCGAGTGGTGCAGACCAAATACGTGGGGCCTGAAAAACGGCGCGCTACCATCCCCGTCACTCACCTCAAGTGAGGCTCGCTGCTGGTTGTCTGGAGTTTACTTTCTTTGTTTTATTTATTTATTTATCTATTTATTTATTTTTTGTTATTTTGTTTCAGTTTTATGTTAATGTTTTACAGAAACTTAGTGTAGGCTTTCAAGGCCTTATCGGCATGTGGACTTATACGAAGATCAAGCATCTGCTGCCTTCTTTTTTTTTTCTTTTTTTTTGACACCACCTTGAAACTGAAACTAAACTGTTTAGTTTATATACAGTGCAGCCTTGCTAAGATATAAATGACTGGTTTGCAGATCAATCTATACCATCACAGTGGAGCTGTGCTAAGATATAAATGAATGGTTTGAAGGTCAGTTTACATGCAATGGAGCTCTGCTGAGATATATAAATGAATTGTTTGTGGGTCGATTTACACCATCACGCCCTGCTAATATATATAACATTGGTTTGCGGGTCAGTTTATACACAGCAGAGCCTTGCTAAGAATTAAGTGAATGGTTTGCAGGTCGATCTATACCATCACAGTGGAGGCTTGCTAAGATATAAATGACTGGTTTGCAGTTGATCTATACCATCACCGTGAAGTGACACTAAGATATAAACCGATAGTTTGCAGGTTGATCTACACCATCACCGTGAAGTGACACTAAGATATAAACCAATGATTTGCGGGTCGATCTATACCATCCCCGTGAAGCGACACTAAGATATAAACCAATAGTTTGCACCACCGTGAAGCGACACTAAGATATAAACCAATGGTTTGCAGGTTGATCTATACCATCACCGTGAAGCGACACTAAGATATAAACCAATGGTTTGCAGGTTGATCTATACCATCACCGTGAAGCGACACTAAGATATAAACCAATGGTTTGCAGGTTGATCTATACCATCACCGTGAAGCGACACTAAGATATAAATGACTGGTTTGCAGGTCGATCTATACCATCACTGTGGAGCGACACTAAGATATAAACCAATGGTTTGCAGGTCGATCTATACCATCACCGTGAAGCGACACTAAGATATAAACCAATGGTTTGCAGGTCGATCTGTACCATCACCGTGAAGTGACACTAAGATATAAACCAATGGTTTGCAGGTTGATCTATACCATCACCGTGAAGCGACACTAAGATATAAACCAATGGTTTGCAGGTCGATCTATACCATCACCGTGAAGCGACACTAAGATATAAACCAATGGTTTGCAGGTTGATCTATACCATCACCGTGAAGCGACACTAAGATATAAACCAATGGTTTGCAGGTCGATCTATACCATCACCGTGAAGCGACACTAAGATATAAACCAATGGTTTGCAGGTCGATCTATACCATCACTGTGGAGCCCTGCTACTACACAGACGTTCTGCCCCAGCAGCCTCAGGATGTGCACATCATGGTGCCGGGACCTCCTGACGCCCCCGAGATCTTCCTCCGCTCACAGGACAAGGAGGAGTTTGTCATAGAGTGGGGGGAGCCCCGCTGCTTTGGTGGGGTCAAGGTCAAGGGCTATCAGGTGCGAACAATGTTTGGGTCTGGTCTTGGGTGTGTATGTGTGAAGAAGGGAGATGACAATTGATATCAGGTGGGGAGAGGCGTTGACATCTTGTCTTGGGTGTGTGTGTGTATGTGAGGAAGGGGTAGGGTTGAGGAGTGTTGAGAGTGGTGTATGGTGGGATGGGATGATGGAGTGTGTGTGGTTTAGGTATGTGTTTATGTTTTGAATGGATGGTTTATTGTGTGTGTTTGTATGGGTAATTGGTATGCATAGTGGAGTGTTGGCCTGGAAGTAACGCATCCTCCTAGGAAGCAAGAGAATTTGAGTGCACTGGTTTGAATCACAGTAGCAGTCGCCAGTATTTTCTCTCCCTCCACAAGACCTTGAGTGGTGGTCTGGACGCTTGTCATTCGGATTAGATGATAAACCGAGGTCCTGTATGCAGCATGCATTTAGCACACGTAAAATAACCCATGGCAACAAAAGGGTTGTCCCTGGCAAAATTCTGTAGAAAAACCCATTTCCATAGGAAAACAAGTAAAATTGCAGGCAGAAAAAAATAGTAAAAAATGGGTGGCGCTGTCAGTGTAGTGACACGCTCTCCATGGAGAGAGCAGCCCAAATTTCACACAGAGAAATCTGTTGCGATAAAATGAGTAATACAAATACATACACAATCATGTGTGAATGTGTTTGAAGAAGGGATATCTCTGTGTGTCTGTGTATGTGTGTACATATGTGTATGTGTACATATGTGTCTGTATGTGTATACATGTGTATGTGTACATATGTGCATGATTTTCTCTCACAGTAGCTTTTTTCTTTGTGTGTGAGTGTGTGCATGTGCATGCAGGGAGAAGAATTTCAAAGGAAAGTAGTGGGATGCTATACTCATAATTTGCTTGTGAACAGAATCATTATTGAGTGATGTGATGACGATGTCACCTGTACGTGGCGTGCAGGTGTATATGAATGACAAGAAAGTGGGCAACGAACTCAGCAACTCTCACAGGAAAGCTGTCATTCCCTGCAGGATGAACAAGTCAGTCTTGCTTCTTTTCTTTGTTTTTTTTGTTTTTTGGCTGTGCTATATATGTATGTGTTAAGTAAGAGAGTTGTTTCGACAGTGTGTGTGACTTCACTGATGATTGTTCAGGACAATATCAGAATAATACAGTAGACTTTCACTATGCTGCACAACACTGCACTACTCTACACTGCACTAGACTAGACAGCACTACTCTGCACTGCACTTTCAATTCACTACACTGCGCTACACTACACTACACTACATTACACTACATTACACTACACTACACTATAGTGTCCTGCCTTGCCCTGCACTGCACTACATTACACTGCTCTGGTCTACACTACTCTGCTCTACACTACACTAAACTACACTACACTACACTACTCTATTCTTCTCTACACTGCTCTGCACCATACTACACTACTTTACCCTACTCTACACTGCTCTGCACTACACTACACTACACTACACTAAAACAACACAACACAACACAAAATCACAACACAGTGACACAACACAACATTACACCATACGTCATGTGCTCTCAATTTCAGGATGTACCGAATCAACCTGGTGGCCCTGAGTTCGAACCCAGACTACCAGGATTCGCACAAGTCCAACACACTGGTCATCAACAGCGGCAAGGGTCCCGTCGGTCAGGGTGACCTCAACATGGAGGAGCAGTCCATGGATGGCCATGACCTTCCAGTCAAGGTCACAGGGGTCACGGAGAGTGGCATTCACCTGGACTGGTCAGCGTTTGTGGAGAACCAGGATGTGGCCTTCTACAAGATCCAGTGGAGCAGTGTGGCACAACCTGCTGTAAGTCTCTGTGTGTGTGTGTGTGTGTGTGTGTGTGTGTGTGTGTGTGTGTGTTAGAGACTTATTTTCTTGTGACTGCAAGAAACATTGAGTTAACAATGCACATGCATACACAAACAGAGAGAGAACAAGAATGAGGGAGACAGAGTGTGAGACAGCCTGATTAAACCATGGCAGTGTTCTCTTTAGAAATTAGTTAAATGAAGGTGACATCCCATGCTTATTTTTTTTCTTTGTTATTTTATTACTCTTTCTTTTGTTTTTATTCTGTTGTTTGTCTAATGTTTCTTTACCAAGGCCAAGCTTCATGGTGAAGCCTAGTCTTTGATTTAAAAAACAACAACTTAGAATAAAAAGTGAGTTTGTGCTTGCTTTATTTTATACTGTCATTAGGGGCTGTGTGGTTTTATTTTTATTGTTTGGTCATTTTCTTTTCTTTCTTTTTTTTTGTCAGTAGTACACACAGAATACATGCATCCATTTTCAAAGACAGTATCATGGAAAGTTTATGTACTTGTATGGCACTTTTTTTTTTTTTTTTTTTTTTTTTAAAGATCTCACTGCCTAGCTTTGAATTGATTTGTAGTTTCATGGCTTTGTTTCAAACCCTATTTTTTCCTTCAGGTTTCATGTACTTACAAAAATGTGCTTATTTTGATGAATTTCTTGCAAATAACAGTCTTCAGATAGAGATCCAGTGCTTCATAATAGGTTTATTTTTAGTTCATGCATTAGAGATATTGCAAATAATGGTCTTCAGACAGGGATCCGGTGCTTTATTATAGGATTATTTTTAGTTTGTGCATTAGAGGTTCAGTACTTTTGTGTAGGCTCTTCTTTTTAGTTAATGCAGTAGAGATTCAGTGCCTCTTTGTAGGATCTTATGAAGTTCATGCTGTTATGACCTATTGATGAAACTGTGGTCTGTTCTGACTGTACAGCAAAGAGAGGTGCGGCTGTCTGCAAAAGACATCAGCTGCGTGATCAACAAGTGCCTGCCAGGTACCACGCACTTTGTGCGCCTCCTGGCCTACAATGAGGATGGCACCATCCTGGAGAAATCCAAACAGCTGACCGTTCAGACCTCCGCCCCTCCAGACGCACCTGTCCTGTCCGTCAGGTGAGATCATCATGGAAGGAATTTCACAGCTCAGAATCAGAACTTCTTTGTATATATTTCACTGGTTCCACACAATCTTCCTTAGCACAACTGGTACAAGAAGGTCTTGGGTTGGTTAGGCTGTGAGTGAACTGAACAAGTTACAGCTTGTACTGAGGAAAAGGTTTCTCTCACATTTGTTTTTGTGCCAGCTTATAAGTTTTGATGCATTGGACTTAACAAAAAATTTTTTTAGGGAAGTGGTGGGTTTTGAGTTTTTATGCGTTCAGTGTTTGAGTTTTTATGTATTAGTGGCTTTTGAGGAAAGCAGTAGTTGTCTATTTATACATATATTTCCTAGGCCTTTCCAGTAATCTACACATGTTTGAAGGGGAGGTTGGGCCCCAACTTGCAATGCTAAGTGTTAGACGCAGTGAGCAAGAAATCATTGTCTTTCTGGCTATAAAAAGCTATAGGACTTTTTACCTTTCTTTTAATAAAAGTTAATATATTTATTATTATATTGTGATGGTATTTTTATATACTCCAACAGCATGTTATCATTACATTGTGATTATGTTTTAATATACTCCAGCGGCATTATTGTTACATTGTGATTGCACATGTACATGATCCCAGCAGTATTTCTGTATCTCTGCAAAACTTTTCCCCCCACCAGGGCGTGCAACTTCCGCTACATTGCAGTCCAGTGGGACAAGCCCACCACCTACGGGGACGCCCTGATCACGGGCTACAAGGTGTACGTCAACGGCATTGTGGAGGCCGTGCTGAGTGCAGATTCCCTCAGCTTCACCTTCACGCAGGGCAAGTGGTGCCAGGAGTTCTCCTTCCAGGTTCAGGTCAGTTCAGGGGAATGTTGGAAAAATATGTTGTTGTTTTTTTTAACCCTTACATTGCCAGCTATGTTCAAGCTGCTAACAGCTGCAAGCCAGCTAAGTCAGCAGCACAGTACAGCCAAAAACCGACTGTGCAGCAGAGCTGTCAGTGTCACTTGTCAGTTCGCTGTCATGTGGCACGAACTCTTCTCCACAGTCACTGTCAGCAGCAAAATCATTTTCTGCCAACTGACTATCAATGAGACTTGCAGCTTGCTGTCCCGTATAGCATGGTCTAAAGCTAGACTGTTGGTTCCAGTCTAAGTTTAAAAAAGCTGCTGAAAATCACTCCAGACTGCACTAGAGTTGGCTCAACAATGAGAAGGATGTTTCAGGTACATGTAACAAAAGTGCTGGTTAAGTTTGGTGCTGTTTTTTGAAGAGTAGCACAAGTTTGTTAACTCTTATGTTCAAGTCGCTGACCAGCGCCAGCAGTGTTCTCCCTGCAAGTCGCTGTGTGGTGAGTGTTGTGTTCTTGCTGCAAGTCTCCGTGCAGCAGTTAAAGCAACCAGAGTTAATTATGTATGATGTCCATTTGTGCATATATCTGTGTGTTAATGTGTGTGCCAAGTTACGGTGTGTGTTTTCTGCATGTTTGAGGAACCTAAGATGGAATACATATTACCTTTTTTTTTTTTCAACTTCAGGCTTGGTTCATCTTTCATGTCCTGTGTTGAACACATTATCTGTGCTGTATTAAGTGAAATTTCTAGTGTAGGCTATCAAGGCCTGACCAGCAAGTTGGGTTTATGGGAAGGTCAGGCATCTGATCCTTTTTTTTTTTTATCACAGCAGATGATGTGCTGCACATATGGATTAGTCCATACACTTTGACACCTCCTTGAAACTAAAACTGAAACAAGCGAAATTAGCAATGTATATGTCCTGTGCTGAGCACATTACTTTCGCTGTTCCAAGTAAACTCAACACACGTGTAACACCTTTTTTGTTGTTGTCGTTTTGGGTTGTTTTGTTTTACACCTGTAACACCTGTATGGTACCTGGCAGGCCCTGACAGCAGGTGACCAGTTGAACAGCAAGCCCTCGGAGCCCCTGATCCTGACCTGGCCAGGCACCAAGGCCCCGCAGATCCGACGCATCCCCTCCGTCAGCAGTTCCTCACTCCGTGTGTCCTGGACCGCACCCTACCTCACTGACGGGGTCAGGGTCAAACACTTCAAGGTCAGTGTGGGTCAAGGTCACATGGTTTTTGTTTCGGTGCTGGACTCTGCAGAGTTGCAGAAGGTTGAAAATGGGGCAAGATATGCTGAGAATTTGGAATGGTAGTAGTTAGAGAAGGTCACTGACTTGAAGGGTCATAATTTAGTGGTGTATTTATTTCAACCAACGTTGTGGTTGTGCCGCATCAGTGACAGACTGAAACTGGTGACTGTGCTGTTTGTTTGTTTTTCCTGAAATCCTATTCACACACACACACAGACACACACATAGAGAGACACAGACACAGACACACAGAGGCACACACACAGATACACAGACACACACACAAACAGACACACACACTCTCACACACACACACACACACACATACACATTCACACACACACACTTTCACACACACACACACACACACACACACACACACACACACACACACACATATGGAGGAGGAAGAACAGAAGCACCAGTGTTTGTCATGTATTTTCACAGATATTTACAGGTAGCAATGATACAACTTTCAGGTAGATGTAGGTCGTTCACTCACCTGTTCGTTACCTTTCAGTTGTGCTGTGTGGAGGAGGACACAGAGAAACTGGTGCAGAGCGTGGGGCCCATCCACCCTGACACCTGTGAGGCAGAGTTCAAACACCTGAAGAAGGGCAGCTACATGGTTTACCTGGAGACTCATGTGAGGATTTTTTTTTTTTTTTAATTAAAAAAATTTTTTTTTCAATTTTTTTTATGTGTTTTGTGTTTGTTTGTTGGTTTATCAAGTCTCTTCACAGTGTGTTGTTGATCTGAACTGAACATTTCTTAAAATGTATGTGTATGTGTGGTTTGCCTCATTCATGACACGGTGGTGAGGGTTATTCCTTTCGAGAAGTTTCTAGCAAATGAAGCAGAGATTTTGACTGCACATCATACATTCACACATGTGCAAACTTGCGAGCACACGCACACACCACACACACACATGCACATACACACACATACACAGTCTAATATCACTAAACAGTGAAAAGACGTTAAACTAAAGAAAGAAAAGAAAGAAACACACACACACATGCGAGCGCGCACACACACACACACATACACACACACACACACACACATACACACACACATGCACAAACGCCCTCTCTCTCTCTCTCTTTCACTGTCTCTCTCTCTCTCTCTCTCTCACACACACACACACACACACACACACACACACACACATACACAAACGCCCTTTCTCTCTCTCTCACTCTCTCTGTCTCTCTGTCTCTCTCTCTCTCTCTCTCACACACACACACACACACACACACACACACACACACACACACACACACACATTTACACTTCTCTCTCATCTCTGTAAAGAGTCACTAGGGCATCGTACAGAACAACTGTCCATCAGATTCCTCCAGGTCTGTCGGTTGTGTGCCAAAGCCTGTGTCTGTGCAGGAAAACCCTTTGAAGAGACCCAGACCCACTGTCATCAAATTAAAACAAAAGCATAACTAAAGAAAGCTGACCTATTTCCAGGAGGTTATCAGCCGTAGCTACTTTCGTTTTCGCCGCATAGGCAGATAGTAGGAATGTCAGACCCCTGCCGGAGTCTGCACTAGTGGGTCACGTTAAGTATGTTACTTAAATGTAATTTTAGGAAGAAAATTTCCTTTTCCTTGCAGCTGTACGGCACAGGGGAAATAGTGCGCTCTGATCCGATCCGCATGCAACCCTCAGTGTGCCCTGACCCCCCTCAGATCAGTGTGACCGTTGTGGGCCTGGAGGAGAGAAGACAGCTGGAGAAACTCACCTGTGATCTGGCCAACAAGCGTGACAGGTGAGTTTTTCCTGGTGAATGGCCTTCTGGGCGTCAGTGTCTTTGTGTTGAAAGTGTGGAGAGAGCAAGGGGGGGTTGAGTTGGACAGAAAGAGTAATGGGAGAAGTGTGTCTGTATGTATAATGTGCGTATGTAAAAAGAGAGAGAGTGTGTGGTGTGTTTGTGTGTGTGTGTGTGTGTGTGTTTCTGTGAGTCTGTGTGTGTGTGTTTGAATTCTGTTAGAAAGTTGTGGCTTTAATTTGTACTGGGTTGTGTTGTACTGTTTCATTTGTCTATTACTCACACTGTGTGTACACACTGATACATTTCAGATTTCTAAAAGTAAAGAAAAATATATGCTGTACTCACCAGTTATGACATGAATGTATGATGAAAACAGAGCTATTTGTTTCAGCCTTTAGATCTGTCAGAGGTTGGACAATAGTACAAAATTTGAAACACCAACCGAAACATCTCAGTATTGGTTCATTTCTTTCTGCTCCTTGTCTTCCATTATGTCTTCCTGCATTTTTTAAAAAAATTCTTTTTTGTATAATCTTTCAATCACCTTATAGACACAGATTGGGCACATACACCTGATAAGACACGGGGTCAGATCTGAGTTTGAAAGTCGCACCATAAGAAATATTTGAGATATTTTAGTCTAAAGATTGCTTTACCAAGTAGCTTACAGCTGACAGGGTGCAAGGGTCAGATTTGAGTTGAAAAGTTGTGCTTTATTGGCTGGAAATTATGATGCTTTTGCATAAAGGGTACTTTACTGACCAGCTATCTGCTTCACACTGTGCATTTTTTGTTGTTGTTTTTGGGTGTGGTGGGTTTTTTTTTGTTTGTTGTTTGTTTGTTTGTGGGCTGCAACTCCCACGTTAACTTGTATGCACGAGTGGGCTTTTACGTGGATGACTGTTTTAACTCTGCCATGTAGGCAGTCATACTCCATTTTAAAGGGGGTGTGGGGGAGGGGGTTCACCCTTGGTATGTTCTTTCTTCAATAACCCACTAAATGCTGACATGGATTGCGTATTTGATCTTCTGCATGCATATACACACAAAGGGGCTTCAGGCACTAACAGGTCTGCACATCCGTTGACCTGGGAGATTGAAAAAATCTCCACCCTTTACCCACCAAGCGTTATGACCAGGGTTCGAACCAGGGACCCTCAGATTCAAAGTCCAGCGACGGGCGCAATAGCCAAGTAGTTAAAGCATTGGACTTTCAATCTGAGGGTCCCGGGTTCGAATCACGGTGACGGCGCCTGGTGGGTAAAGGGTGGGGATTTTTACGATCTCCCAGGTCAACATATGTGCAGACCTGCTAGTGCCTGAACACCCTTCGTGTGTAAATGCATGCAGAAGATCAAATACGCACGTTAAAGATCCTGTAATCCATGTCAGCGTTTGGTGGGTTACGGAAACGAGAACATACCCAGCATGCACACCCCCGAAAGCGGAGTATGGCTGCCTACAGGGCGGGGTAAAAATGGTCATGCACGTAAAAGCCCACTCGTGTACATGCGAGTGAATGTGGGAGTTGCAGCCCACGAACGCAGAAGAAGAAGAAGAAGAAGAAGACAAGGTTCAGCCACTCGGCTGTTGCGCCCATCTCACACAGTGGTGACACGTTGCAGGTTGATCCGAGCGGTGGGTCACAAGCTGAAGCGCATCGGAGCGCTGGCCCACCCACTGCGTGCGGAGAAGGACGACGACGTGCTGATGGGGGCACACACCTTGACAGGTGTGGAGGAGTTGTTGGAGACCTGCTTCCAGACCCTGGAGAACTACACTGGTCAGTGATAATGATAATGATAATAATACATAGTACTTACATGGCACAAACTCCCCATGTACTGGATGTTATCGACTCCTTTGGTTCAGTACTGGGTGTTATCAAGTCTGTGTTGGGGTGCTTTCACTCACTCTCACTCACTCATTCCCTCGATCGCTGGTGTCGTTGGGGGGACATGAGGAAGATATCATAGCTCGCCACGCCATTCTGTTGGCAGCTGTCGTGAGGAGATCTGGCATCATCATTTTGGTCCATTCCTTGACGTTGTCGGACCAGCTCTTTCTCTGCTGCCCCCGTCTGCGCCCTCCCTCTACAGTCCCTTGCAGGATGGTTTTGGAGAGGGTGTTATGTCGTATGACGTGACCAAACCATGCCATCTTCCGTCATTTGACAATCGCCAGCAGTGGTTCTTGGGGCCCAACAAGGTTGCTGACCAGGTTCCGCACATAGTCATTGGTCTTGTGCTCCTTGTAGGAGATGTGTAGTAGTCTCCTCAAGCACTTGGTTTCGAATGCTTGGATGCTTTAGGGTGCTCAATTTATGGGGTTGGTACCTCTGGTGGGGAAGGATGGGGTTTGTTGGTGGTAGTGAGGGGCTTGCAAAGTTCTTTTCAGGGTTGTTCATCCTTTTCTGTTGTTGTTGCTGTTGTTGTTTGTTAAGTCTTCCAGGTCACACAATGATGCAAGATTGATTTCATTTGTTTTTAGTCGACCAAGTGATACAATTGTGCAAGGTGTATTTCATTTGTTATTAGTCTTCCATGTCATAGAATGATGCAGTATTTTTCGCTTTGGTTCTGATGTTACTCAGCATTTGAGGCGTTCATTTTTGGTGGGATTACCTAACCAGTTTGGAATGTATGTATTGTTTCACTTGGTTCCTTGACATGTTATACAAGACACACTTTTGATGGTGTTTTCCACAGGTCAGTTGATAGCACATGTCAGCTGGCAGTGTCCACAGACCAATGAAGACGTGCACCTGTCTGGCTTCAAGGTGTTGGTGGATGGGAAGCAGTATGGCAGCAGCATGCATGCAGGTGTCAGAACTGTCCGACTGCAGGTGAGTGTGTGTGTGTGTGTCTGTGTGTGTCTGTGTGTTTGTCTGTGTGTGTCTGTGTGTGAGAGTGAGAAAGCATATGTGTGTATGTGTGTGTATCTGTCTGTCTTTGTGTGGTGTGTGTGTCTGTGTGTATATATGTGTGTCTGTGTTAATCATTATTTTAAGGTCTATCCAATAAAGTGGTTTTTGACAGGGAATAAACTGTGTGTGTGCTGTGCATGTGTGTTTGTGCATGAGACTGTGCTCAAACTGAATTTACATATATGACAGGAAAAGAATATTTAGATGAGATGATGCAGCAGCAAAAACTCAAACAAAAAGCAACAACAACAAAAACTCAATAAAAAAAAATTAAAAAGCCCTGTTTTTTTTCTGCTCAGCTTGGTCTGGAGGAGCCGAGTTACCGGCTGAGCATGGTGGCATTGAGCGACAAGCCACAGGGCAGCAGTGTGGAGTCCAGTGTGGTGGAGCTGCTCTCCGCCCCCTTCCGCCCCTTCTCCTACTACTGCTACCACACCATGCACACCAAGGGAAGCAAGTGAGTGCTGGCGTCGTCGGTTATTTGTATTTGTATTTCTTTTTATCACAACAGATTTCTCTGTGTGAAATTCGGGCTGCTCTTCCCAGGGAGAGCATGTCGCTACACTACAGCGCCACTCATTTTTTTGTATTTTTTTCCTGCGTGCAGTTTTATTTGTTTTCCTATTGAAGTGAATTTTTCAACAGAATTTTGCCAGGAACAACCCTTTTGTTGCCGTGGTTTCTTTTATGTGCATTAAGTGCATGCTGCACACGGGACCTCGGTTCATCATCTCATCCGAATGACTAGCGTCCAGACCACCACTCAAGGTCTAGTGGAGGGGGAGAAAATAATTATTGGCAGCTGAGCCGCGATTCGAACCAGTGCACTCAGATTCTCTTGCTTCCTAGGCGGACGCATTACCTCTAGACCATCGCTCCACTTATCTCAGAACCCCGTTGCTGTGCCTGTCACATTGTTTACTCAACTTAGTGTTATCATTGTTATTATTATTTTTTCGTCACATTGTTTACTCATGTTATTATTATTTTATCATTGTTGTTATCACTATTGTTATTATTATAATTATCATTATTATCATTATTATTAGTATCGTTTTTATTGATACTTATAAAGTGCTGATCTTTGTACAGAGAGCGGACTCTGAGCGCTTTACAGTCATTTGCACAATGTGCTGCCTACCATTAGGTGCTCATCATTCGTTTCCTGTGTCATGCAGTCAGGCTTTCAGGCACACGCACACATGCACATGTATCTTAGTGAGTTGGATTTGTTCCCAGTTGTTTCTATATCACATGATCAATATCATGATGTAAGAGGAGAGACACATATGTCAGAGAAAAGAAAAAAACACAAAACAAACATAAAAGCCAAAAGAAAATCATGCTGACAACTTTACTGATACTATTGACAAAAAGACATGAGCAATAGCCAAGTGGTTAAAGTGTTGGACATTCAATCTGAGCGTCCCAGGTTTGAATCTCAATAATGGCGCCTGGTGGGTAAAGGGTGGAGATTTTATCCGATCTCCCAGGTCAACTTGTGCAGACCTGCTAGCACCTGAACTCCCTTCATGTTTTTACGCACACAGAAGATGATTTTCGCTCATTAAAGATCCTGTAATCCATGTCAGCGTTTGGTGGTTTGTGGAAACAAGAACATACCCAGCATGCACACCCCTGGAAATGAGTATGGCTGCACTAGTTGATGGGGTAAATAAACAAAACGGTCATTGATGTAAAACGTTACATGTCTGAATGTGTATGCGTGTGAGACTTAAACCAGACTGAATGACACTGGAAATGACTGATGAGCACCCAATGGCAGCCATCAGTCGGCTCTACCCATGCAGACAGCCAGTTGTGAAAATAACCCAGTGTTTGTAAAGTGCTCAGAGCTTGGTCTCTGGCAGAGGATGGCTGCTATATAAATGTCCATATTATTCATTTATAAATGTAACTGACTGATACTGTGGATCCAGATGGCCGGGTCAGGGCTGCTGTAAGTACCAGGACTCGCTGAACTACGAGCGTCAGGCGGGCAAGAAACTGGCCAATCAGGGGCTGCTGAACAAACACGTGCCGCCCCCTGCCTGCAGCCTGCTGGACATCTTCGCTGGGGACTACAAGCCTCTGATGAAGGGTCATCGACCTAACTGCCCCACAGTGCTGCTCTTCTGGACACCCTGGTCAGTGCTCTTGTGTTCTGGTGTGTGGTGTTGGGTTTGTGTGGTGTTGTGCTGGGTTGTGTTGTGTAGAGTTGTGTTTTGTTGTGTTGGGTTTGGTTGTGTTGTGTTGGGTTGTGTTGTGTTGGATTGTGTTGTGTTGGGGCTTTGTTGTGTTGTGTTGGGGCTGTGTTTTGTTGTGTTGGGGTTCTGTTGTGTTGGGTTGGGTTGGGTTGGGTTGGGGCTGTGTTGAGTTTGTGTTGTGTTGTGTTCGGTTTGTGTTGTGTTGGGGCTGTGTTTTGTGTTGTGTTGTGTTGGGGTTGTGTTGGGTGGGGTTGTGTTGTGTTGGGGCTGTGTTGTGTTGGGGCTGTGTTGTGCTGTGCTGTGCTGTGCTGTGTTGGGGCTGTGTTGTGTTGTGTTGGGGCTGTGTTGTGCTGTGCTGTGTTGGGGCTGTGTTGTGTTGTGTTGGGTTGGGGCTGTGTTGTGTTGTGTTGGGTGGGGTTGTGTTGTGTTGGGGCTGTGTTGTGCTGTGCTGTGTTGTGTTGTGGCTGAGTTGTGCTGTGTTGGGGCTGTGTTGTGGTGGGGTTAGGGTTGTGTTGTGTTGTGTTGGGGTTGTGTTGTGCTGGGGTTGTGTTTTACCGTGTTGGGGCTGTGTTGTGAGATGTTGTATTGTGCTGGGGTTGTGTTGTGTTGTGTTGTGTTGGGGTTGTGTTGTGTGATGTTTTATTGTATTGGGGTTGTGTTGGGTGGTGTTGTGTTGTATTTTGTCAGGGTTGTGTTATGTGGTGTGGTGTTATATTGTGTTGGGGTTATGTTAAATGGTGTGGTGTTATATTGTGTTGGGGTTATGTTGTGTGGTGTTGTGTTGTATTGTGTTGGGATTGTGTTGTGTTGTGTTGGTGTTGTATTGTATTGTTTTTAGGTTGGGTTGTATTGTATTGTGTTGGGGTTGTGTTTTTCGCTCCCCCTACAAGTGTATTTGTTTTAGTATCAAAGTAGATTTTGCCAGGGCCAACAATTCCGTTGCCTTGGGTTCTTTAATGTGTGCTGAGTGCATGCTGCACATGTGACCTTGGTTTCTTGTCTAATGCAAATGACTAACACCCAGACCAGTATTCAAGGTCTAGTGGACGGGGTGAGTAAAAGTTCCAGTCCTTTTTGGGACTCAAACCAACTCAAACCCTTGGATACTACCCAGCTGGGCATGTTATCACTAGGCCACTTCTCCACCTAAAACTTATATTTTAATCACATTTCTGATATTAAATCTTTGATTTTCATCTTGTCTTTTGTATTGTTATGACTCTTTCATCAATCCAGCCTGTAAGATGGATGTTTCTCCTGCTCCCGTTTCGCACCATAGACTTAAGATGTTTGCCCTTAAGTGTTCCATGTTCAGTAAATCCTGTGTGGGATTAAAAAGGTGTGGCTTGTGAATCTTGAAGGCGTTGCCTCTTTTGTTTCATGATTAAGATAAATCGTATTGCAGCATCATGTTTCACATAGCAATTTTCACATCACACTTGTGTTTGCTAGATGGGAGACAGTTTTACATGGATAGCTGTGAATCAGTGTAGAAGAAATATTATATTGCTACTATATCATATGATATTATATGATATTATCCTGTATTATGTTATATGAACTTGTAATATGTTGTCTTACAGTGTGTTGTATTCTACTGTATTGTATTATAAATGATCTTGTAATATTGATATCTTATATTGTGTTGTATTGTACTATGTATTGTTATTATCACTGGTAGTAATGGGAAAAGTGTACCTGATTTTTGGTGAAAACTGTCTACATCTGGTGCATTTATTTTGTCCTCTAGGTGTTTGTCCTCCAGCAAAATGATGGACTTTTACATCCGTTTCGCACGCGAGGCTTCCAAAGAGGTGAGTTCTGGTGGGAAAGGTTCTGCATGGGTGCATATGTTTCCTTTTTCAGGAAACATGGCTATTAGAACTTCTTCTTCTTCTGCGTTCACTCGTATGCACACAAGTGGGCTTTTACGTGTATGACCGTTTTTACCCCGCCATGTAGGCAGCCATACTCCATTTTCGGGGGTGTGCATGCTGGGTATGTTCTTGTTTCCATAACCCACCGAACGCTGACATGAATTACAGGATCTTTAACGTGCGTATTTGATCTTATGCTTGCGTATACACACGAAGGGGGTTCAGGCACTGGCAGGTCTGCACATATGTTGACCTGGGAGATCGTAAAAATCTCCACCCTTTACCCACCAGGCGTCGTCACCATGATTCGAACCCCGAGACCCTCAGATCGAAAGTCCAATGCTTTAACCATTTGGCTATGGTGCCCGTCTATATGTGATTCAAAGAGAGTGATTTTATCATGTTGGGACAGCTTAACTTTGTGGCAGTGTTGTGTGGCATGATTTAAAGAGAGAGATTTCATCATCCGATTGTTGTTGGAACAGTTCAACTTTGTGGCGGTGTCGTGTAGTGTGATGCAAAAAGAGTGATTTTATTATCTGATTGTTGTTGGAACAGTTCAACTTTGTGGCGGTGTCATGTAGCATGATGCAAAAAGAGTGATTTTATTATCTGATTGTTGTTGGAACAGTTCAACTTTGTGATGGTGTCATGTAGCGTGATGCAAAAAGAGTGATTTTATTATCTGATTGTTGTTGGAACAGTTCAACTTTGTGGTGGTGTCATGTAGCGTGATGCAAAAAGAGTGATTTTATTATCTGATTGTTGTTGGAACAGTTCAACTTTGTGGTGGTGTCATGTAGCGTGATGCAAAAAGAGTGATTTTATTATCTGATTGTTGTTGGAACAGTTCAACTTTGTGACTGTGTCATGTAGCGTGATGCAAAAAGAGTGATTTTATTATCTGATTGTTGTTGGAACAGTTCAACTTTGTGACTGTGTCATGTGGTGTAATGCAAAAAGAGTGATTTTATAATTTGATTGTTGTTGGAACAGTTCAACTTTGTGGCGGTGTCGTGTGGCGTATCGGGAGTGACTGCTGATGACCGTCAGACACTGGTACACCAGCTGACATCGGGAGGATGGCGGGAAGATGGTGTCATGTGGCACTGCACCAGTGAATGTGCCTCCAATGTATACCGCACTCTCAGCACCATCAACCAAACCACATCCAGTGAGTTGGAATCTTAGAGCCTCGTCTGGGATAGGCTGTTGGCCTGACAGGGCTCATCTGGGATACACAAACCTAGGGTAGGCTGTCAAGGCCTGACATGGCTCATCTGGGATACACAAACCTAGGGTAGGCTGTCAAGGCCTGACATGGCTCATCTGGGATACACAAACCTAGGGTAGGCAGTCAAGGCCTGACATGGCTTATCTGGGATACACAAACCTAGGGTAGGCAGTCAAGGCCTGACAGAGCTCATCTGGGATACACAAACCTAGGGTAAGCTGTCCAGGCCTGACATGGCTCGTTTGGGATACACAAACCTAGGATAGGCTGTCAAGGCCTGACAGAGCTCATCTGGGATACACAAACCTAGGATAGGCTGTCAAGGCCTGACATGGCTCATTTGGGATACACAAACCTAGGGTAGGCTGTCCAGGCCTGACATGGCTTATCTGGGATACACAAACCTAGGATAGGCTGTCAAGGTTTGACATGGCTCATCTGGGATACACAAACCTAGGGTAAGCTGTCAAGGTTTGACATGGCTCATCTGGGATACACAAACCTAGGGGAGGCTGTCAAGGCCTGACATGGCTTATCTGGGATACACAAACCTAGGATAGGCTGTCAAGGCCTGACAGAGCTCATCTGGGATACACAAACCTAGGGTAGGCTGTCAAGGTTTGACATGGCTCATCTGGGATACACAAACCTAGGGTAGGCTGTCAAGGTTTGACATGGCTCATCTGGGATACACAAACCTAGGGTAAGCTGTCAAGGCCTGACATGGCTCATCTGGGATACACAAACCTAGGGTAGGCTGTCAAGGCCTGACAGAGCTCATCTGGGGTACACAAACCTAGGGTAAGCTGTCAAGGCCTGACAGAGCTCATCTGGGGTACACAAACCTAGGGTAAGCTGTCAAGGCCTGACAGAGCTCATCTGGGGTACACAAACCTAGGATAGGCTGTCAAGGTCTGACATGGCTCATCTGGGATACACAAACCTAGGGTAGGCTGTCAAGGCCTGACATGGCTCATCTGGGATACACAAACCTAGGATAGGCTGTTGGCCTGACATGGCTCATCTGGGATACACAAACCTAGGGTAGGCTGTCAAGGCCTGACATGGCTTATCTGGGATACACAAACCTAGGATAGGCTGTCAAGGCCTGACAGAGCTCATCTGGGATACACAAACCTAGGAGAGGCTGTCAAGGCCTGACAGAGCTCATCTGGGATACACAAACCTAGGGTAGGCAGTCAAGGCCTGACATGGCTTATCTGGGATACACAAACCTAGGATAGGCTGTCAAGGCCTGACAGAGCTCATCTGGGATACACAAACCTAGGGTAAGCTGTCCAGGCCTGACATGGCTCATTTGGGATACACAAACCTAGGATAGGCTGTCAAGGCCTGATAGGGCTTGTCTGAGATACACAAACCAAGGGTAGGTTCTCAAGGCCTTACCAGCACATTGGGTTCTTGCAAAGGCCAGGCATGCGCATTTTTAATTATTCTTTTGATTTTTTTTTCACATAGCAGATGTGGTGTAGCATATGTGGATCAGTGTGTGTGTTTTGACACCTCCATAAAACTGGATTCTTAGTGGATTGAGAGATTGTGTGTGATTGGAATTGAAAGGAGCAGAAAAGAAAAAGAATTGGGTAGTAATGTGTAGTGTAATTGTGTGTGTGTGTGTGTGTGTGTGTGTGTGTGCATGCATGTGTGTGACTGATTACCTTTGAAAAACTCTATGTAACACTTCTGACAAGGTGACAGATTTGACAAACACTTTACTGACCGCTTTCTATTTAGGTTTACCAGCATGTTTGATTGATGCAAAGCTCAGGCATCTGTTGCATTTGTTGTTGTTTTTCTCAGCAGATGTGTAGCATATATGGGAAGAAAAAATTTCAAACAGCTGCTATTGAGTAGCATGTATGGATCTGTCTGCACACTAAGACACCTTGAAACTGAAACTGAGTACTGTGTGTTGACAGGTCTGCGGCTTGAACAGGACCTGGTGAGTGAGAAGTACATGGACCTGACGGAGCTTCTGGGTATCGCTGGTGTCCCCACCTTCCTCTTCATCCACCCGGAAGGTACACACCCACCTTTGCCATCCACATACACAGCCAGCTCTCTGAGAGAAGAGAGAAGTGCACAGATAGCAAAAAAAAAAAAAAAAAAAAAAGAAAAAAAAAAAAAAAGCTGTGGTGTTTTACCTAGACTTGTTTCTGGTGAAATCTTCAGGTATTCTTATGATCAGTATTTGTTCTATACTCTGTGTATTTTCAAATCAGTATGCATGTATGTTGTGTAGTCATTTGTTCTTAGCTTTTTCTTTTTCTTGCATATGTTATTTGGCTCATTTCGCAAATGAAAGTTTTTTTTAAATTTTTTCTATGAATCTGGTTCTGTAGAAAATTAGATTTTGCAGTTGTTTGAAATTTGCCACAAATTAGTTCCTTTAATGCCTCACTTTACAGTAGTCTCTCAGGCTCTCTGAAATGCATGTAGTTAAAAGAAAAATACTGGACAATCAGATTATCTTCATATATATGTAGAAAGAAGAATCATTTGCACTGATAATCATACTGTTTTGTTGGGGTGACATTGCAGGTTACATCAGCTGGCATGGACGTTACAGCTCTTTTGACTATGCTGCCTTCTCAGCGTTCATGCGTCACACCAACAGTGAAGTCATGCGTCACCCCTGCCCTGTCTTCAACTGTGACTGCTGCAAGAATGACATGACCATTGAACAAGATGCTGTTGGTAAGTATGTCTGTCTGTGTCAGCACTTCATTTTCCTAGTGAATGTTAGACTTTTACTGAGTTTTGTACTATAGGATTTTTTTTTTTAATTTGTGTTTATACCATTCAATATTTCAATGAAAACTGATGAATATCTATAGAATTCACTTTTAATTACACATACTTAACCGTGACCCAACTAGTGCAGACTCCGGCAGGGGTCTGACATTCTTGTCCTGTGCAAACTACTATCCGCCTATGTGGAGAAAACGAAAGTTGGAATTCACTATTATTCCTGAACAGTGAAGTTGATCAGCTGTTAATAGGAATGAGCAATATGTGTGTACTGAAACAGCATGAATAGCAGGTAGCTTGTGGTTTTGACAGCTTCTTTTCTGTTGCTCACCATCATTTTCTGTCATTGACAGCTGCTCTACTGCCGGAGAAAGGGCGCACCCCACAACCTGTGGTCATGAAAAACGACAGTGAGACCAACCTCCACAGTGCCGCTGCCTCGCGCACCGATCTCAAGTACGCTGCCATCAATGGTTTCACAGAGAGTGCCAGTGGCACTGACCGTGTGTTCATGGCCCGCAAACCCAGCCCCAAGCGGCGGCCAAAGTTGTCCATCAACCGACGGCCATACTCAGCCTCGGCCACCCCTCAGCAGCTGCAGGGCAGCCCTTACCTGGCCAAGGTGGTGCCTGCTGCTCCACAGACACGCTCACGCAACAGACCCGTCAGTGCAAAGACCATCCACTACATGTGATACTTCATTGCACTACCGTTTGGTCCTGATTGCATGGGCTGATTTCCTTTGGAAAACTGTTCATTACACAACTGCTTGGTGTTGATTGTATTGACAGTTGAAAAACTGCTGAGGGGAAAAAAAAAAAAAAGATTTGAAAGAAAACTGGTGGACTAAATGCCAAATTTCCTACGGTGATCGGGTAAAAATGGAACTTAGATGTATGGAGTGAGGCTGGTGTTTACTGATGTTCTGAATGTTTTTCAATTTTGGAATGGGATACTAAACATTCATGGATCTGATTTTGTGTATATATATATATATAGCTTGTTGAGTTTCAATTAAAGCAGTCTTAAATCACAACCAAATGAAATAATTCATGTGTGGTGATATTCTTTAAACAGATTGATATGACTATATACTTTGCACATATTTTCACTCACCAAATCAGATGTCAAAGTTAAATATGTCTGTCGTTGACACAAATTATTTCTAATTCCCTGCCATGATTACCAAAATCACCAGTGAGATGTCACCAGCATGTGAACGAGGCCCCCAGTCTCAGATGATCAATTTCGCTGCCTTCTGTGTTACCTGCCTGCAGCTTTCACAATTTCTTCCTGTGATATTTTACAAAAACACCATGTTTATGTTCTGCAAGTGTATGATATTGTATGACTGGTTTTATGATCGATTCTTTACATTCACTATACCTTGATGGTATATTCTCTATATTCAGTACACTTTTATTTTCATGTACAAAGATGGGTCAGTTCTGACAAAACCCAGCATTTTCCGTCCATTTTACCAGCCTTTTTAACAGGATTTCTCAAGGACTGCTGTTAATGAGAGTGTCACAAATTTTTAATCTAAAAATATTGATAACTCTGCGTTCTTGCTGCCATTTTTTTTTTCACCATCCATTTATTTGTGAAATGATCAGGTTATTAGATATGCTTTTTTATGTAGGTCTTGAATTTTTTTCTGTTGTTCTTAACTATTCACTTATTTTACTTGGTATTGCGCAAATTATTCTGTGATAATTAGCATATCTATTAATACCTTAATTAATTTGGCAAGGTTGATGAACATTTTTTATAATATGTGATGTTCTTGTATTGCAACTATGTAAAAAGCATGTTAAATATAAAAATCAAAAGTTAGCTTGCTTCATCTCAGTGTGCACGTTTTATCTTACATTATTCATTGATAATATTCATACTTTTTTTTTTTTAATTTAAGATCAACAATTGTTCTTTGGTATGGAACAATGACTCTTCAGTAAACTTCCAGATGACATTGTCTTCACATACACTGTTGATAAATGCCACAGCATTATTAGGTGTCACTATTTGGTATCAAGAGCTTTATAAAATTCACAGTTTGTTTGAACACCGTTAGCAGCCTTGTTCTTCCACTGGTGAAGTTCTAGCACAGAACCGCTTTCATGAACATTTCAATGTGAAATGAATGCTTGAATATGAATAATTATATGTGAACAGTAATGGTTCATAAATGTTTCATGAATATCCTCTGTGTGTTTTGACAGAAAGCCAACTTTCAGTGTTTGAGTCATTGTGCAGGCAGTGATTACAACTCCTCCCACCCCTGTTTTTGTTGTTGTCACTTTTTTTTTTTCATCGTAATTTCCACATTTTTGCCTCCATGGTGACTTTTCTCAAACCACATCAATATTTGAAAGCTTCTGGAGTTCATTTTATACGTTTTCATGCGTGGTTTGAAAATGTAGACAACAGATGTGTTGAAATTTATTTGTGATACCGATATAAAAATTGAATGTATGTGGTTGATTTGTATTTTTAATATATGGGAAAAGGAAATGTTGAAACTTGACTGATGTTTATAGACAAGACATGTCCCTCATTACAAAAACAGCTGTGATATTTGTGTTTATTTATTATCAGGACCCTGTATCTATATTTCTAACATCTATCAACAGACTTTGTCATGACATTTTCTTTGGCATATCTCCTGATGTAGCTTGCATGGGTATCATTCTTCTCCCCTCTCCCATCATCATTCCCAATCTTTACAGGGTTGTGTTAAAACCTCTAATTGCAAATTATTTGGAACATTTGGAGGGGCAAAGAGTTAAAACTAAAGAATTACAAAAGGAAACTATAATTGTAAATGATCTGAAACATTTGAAAAAAGTTTAAAATGAAGAATTCTACAAAACACAAGATTACTGTCAAAGTGTGAATGTGCAGGAAGTGTCATTCATATATCTCTTAGATAGGCTATGCATAAATAAACTCGCTGTTACTGCAGTTATTATTAATATGACAAGAATGAAAAAACAAAAAAAATCTAAAAACAACAAAAAATGATGCTGATCCAGAGCTGCTTGAAGGATAACCAGTCTGATTTCAAAACAAGATTCTCAACATCTTTTGGATATATTCATTCACTTGAGATTTATTGTATCAAAATAACACCGTGATTTTGTTTTACTTTATATAGTTTGAATCAGTTAATTTATTTTCACATGAATTAAGTTTCATTCTGACAAACATCATGAGGTATATTATCATGGTGTTTTATAATTCTACCGTTAATTCAAAATGATTTAGTTTGATTTTCTTCTTCATGATAACTTGATCACTACAATTATGCTGATACTGATGTGGATTGTTCTATTGAAATGTGTCAATTAATAAACCAGTGATGCTAATCAATCTTTGGTCCTTGTCATTGTTTAGAGTGAATAATTTGTTGTTATTCTGCTCTTCTTTTTCTCTCTTTACTCTGAGGCACTGCACAGAACAACTGTTCGCCAGATTCTTCCAGATCTGTTGCTTGTGTGTCAAAGCCTGGCTATCTTTGTAGTTTTTTTGTTTGTTTTTTTTTTGCTTTGTTTTTTTGGTCAGCATATTTCATATCAAAGGTCTGACATTCCAGAATTATTAAACTGTTCAGTGCCTAAATTTCAGCCGACGTCCTCCACAAAATATTGCCATAGTGCCTGTAAGACATCCATTAACGTCCTGCATCTATTCTGATTTTTCCTTCATTGCTGTTTGGTTCAACGAACACTAACAAACTCTGAACAGTTAGTTTAATGTGTCTTGTTATAAACATATAGGAGAGCACTTTTTTTTTTTTCACTTTTTTTTTTAAATACAAAATTCTCTGGCACTGAACAGAAAGAAGCACAAATGCTGAATGTTGTGTAGACATTACAGATGAACATGAATAAGGTATTGGTCAAATGATTATTTACATGAGATAATCAAATGAATTAATGACTCGTCATTCCATATTTAGCAGATTAACTGATCCAAGCTTCAACAAAATACATCAGACTGCAAGAAACCACTGTTCACTCATACACAAGATATACACAAACACACAAGCTCCAATGAGCCAGAAAAATAATACAGGCCACTCTGACAGTTACAATCAATCTTTTAATGACTATTAGGACATGAAAATATAAATTACAGTCAACAAGAATCAAAAAGAGGACCTCAAGGACTTTTGTATTTTGTTCCTTGTCCAAAAAAAACAAGGCCAATTTCATGACAGGATGACACCACAACTGCATTTCACGTTTTAAAAAACATGCATTCAAACACAGCAGACAAGTGCACTACACAATCTGAAAAGTATGTACACAACTTGACACTTTCATACAGTTATGCAAATGACTGAAACTGTGAAAGTCGATTTAACAGAAATCATCACATTTAACTCATGGATAGATTATTAAAAAAACAAAAAAACAAAAAAAACAAAACAGATGTTGAAGCCTATCATGGCAAAGTATATTCATCCCATCAAGGTATCTGAATTTTCTTTGAAGATACTTTTTTTTTTTAGACAAAAAGTGGACCCCCCTCACCACCCCATTTAAATCAATGCTATTGTAACTTTATACACCATTTTTACACCACATGCATTATTATAATATCCATACATATATTAAACAAAATCAAATCAATGAGTATAAAAAAAAAGTGAAATATTTTTTTATCATCAATTTTTATCAACTTGAGATAAAATGAAAATACATGATCGCAAAAAGAATTTCAAAGTGAAGTGAATATTCAATTTCTGAAACGACAGTTGACACAAAGATCAAAATATGAAAAGAATATTCCCAACTTGATAGAAATTTTATGTGGCTGAAGAACAAACCCTACCAAATTTGAGCTATTTATATATTTATGGAGAGAGAGAGAGAGATAAGGCCAAATCCCATCTTAGGGCGACAATTGTAAAAATGGGTATTAGGACGTCCAGGCATATAATGATATATCCCATAATTTTGCTCTGATTATTTAGTACATGCAGTAAAACATACCCCGCAATGCCATACTCATAGCATGGTGCAATGAAATATTCAAGATATAGTATTCTTAAGTGGTTGCATAATGGCAAAAAAAACATAGTTCCTTTTTTTGTTTGTTTGTTTGCTTTGGTTAATGGTAGCCTCTGACCATTTTCACAAGAGTCAAATGCCAAAATACGGTTTTCAGCTCTTATTTCAATTCATTTGTAAGACTCAACTTTGTCAGAAAATAATGGTTAAAATAGGTTCCCAGATATCCCAGTTTTGACTCAGGCAACAAAAAAGCTGCAAAAGGCATAAACATCTACTGACCTTTAGTTAGCTTGTACCTGAGGGTACTAGGCTGACATTTTGTCACCTTAATTAAGTGTGATTTGTAAATCTATCTATATAGATAGATACATAGATAGATTGACAGAGATGCATAGCGCTCATCCCACCTTAATTAAAAGTAATAAAATCAATTTTATTCTGACCAAGATAGGATACATCATCTTGACTGAACTTCTGTCCAACTTCCAGATCAGAGAAATGCTTTATTTTTCTTCAACAACATTGTTTACCCAGGCTTTTCACAATAACAGAAATAAAATTTAAGGGTTGGCAGTTGGCTGTAAAAAGTACAGGAAGGGAAAAAAAATCTTTACAGTGTTCAACAAAAATTGATAGAATAATCCTAAAATGCTCCACAGAAGACAGAGAAAAATACAGACAACTCACTGAAACTGTTTTTGATGGTGTTGACAAGCTGGGTGCTTACAGCTCACAGAGAAAGCAGTTACATGATTATGACGTACATAAATATACACTTTTCCAGGTGTGAAAGCAACTATCTGATACAAAAGTCAGCTGAGGGAAGATGATTTGTGTACCTACCACTTGTGCACAAGAACATATATATATCAAAGATAAACATTTGACAACTGAAAACTGTTTCATTAGTACTATATGAAAAAAATTGACTGCCCAGGATGACAACTAAAAAAAATCAATGAACTGGTACTTAATTTTTTCCTACCTGCAAGTGTTTGCTAAAACTTTCTGACTGATTGATATTACATCCCGATTGTTATAAAAAAAATAATTAAAAAAAACAAACAAAAAAACACACACACAAACCACAAAGATGCAGAAAAAACAATTTTCATTCCAATTCTTTATTCCCATGTTCTCTAATTGCTCACAGCCACTATCAAAAAAAAAAGAAAAAAAAGTGTAACAAATTTGTGTGTACATACTTATATGCAACTGAACAATAGCACATACAATTGTGATTCAAGTCAATTTCAAATAGCTCTGCATGAAGCATTTTGTGTCCCTCAAATCTTCAAGTGTCATCCTTCCATTACTTGCTGTTGAAACAATTCTCAAGGCAGACTCATTCCAAAATCCTCCCAATAACTAAGCAAAAGTTTCTCAACTGTACTGCAGGTCCCCCAGTTGTGTGATACCAAGTCTTTGAAACAGTACACACTGATACAGGTAAACAGCTATACACACCTCAGCCTTAGCACAATGTCACAACTGTGTCGTAATACACTTTTCACTCTTTGATTCTTCCACTGTCTCCCTTCTTATCATTGCGACTCTTGAAAAAAAAAAAAAAAAATCCTATTAAACTGCAAAGCAGTTATTCCAGCTGCAGCCCCCCCATTTCCAACTCCCATTCTGCACACACACACATTTTCTAGCCCCCCACCCCCACCCTGCACCATCCCCATGGCCCCTACTTTCCTTCCCCATAGTTTTTAAACTCCACAGACCTAAAACATGATTGATGTGACAGTGTTGTCACAAGGCGATGAGCATTCAGCTGTGCATGGAACCTGAACCATGAGGTGTCTGCCATCTGGAAGCCAATACTGTTGTCCTTGCAAATCTCCCTACATTATGACAACACTGCTTCAGCTCACACTTTCTTGCATCAAGGCAGCGTTTCACCTTTAGTTATCTGAAAGAAAGCAGAAAGATCAGTTATAGGAATACTAAATAGGAGAGGTGGAGAAAAGCCAGTGTTTCCCATAAAGATAAAATATAAGAGTCCCAGGGACCCCCTGTGTAAATTTTGGGGGGTCCTTCCAGGATCTTTATGGGTCCCCATTTCAAATTAAAAATAACCACTTCAACAATCACAGACACACACACACAAAACACAGGGATAATGCCTTCTCAAGTGTGAAGACTTTTCTTGCTCTCAGTCAGCCTGTTCTTGGTTTCCACTATCATTTGAACTATCATTCCATCTCATTGTGAACTGTCACTATCTCAGCCACAGAGTTTGTCTCTCTGTCGTTCAAATAGGATTATAAACTTCACTGTCACTTGGTTTCACTAAGCCAGCCTCTCTCAGTCTCTGCTGGTTTTAATTTGTCAAGAAAATGACAAGCTAAAACACAACATAGGCTAAGCAAAATCATTTGACCCCATAAAGCAAATAACTAAAATTCTACACTTGGACATTTCAAAGGCTCCCCTGCCATCAAAAATAGAAAACTGAATCTAAAAAGTATTCAATATGTGCATGGTGAATAACTAAATTGGTTATTTGTTATATATCCATAAACTGTCAGAGACACAGAGAGAGAGAGAGAGAGAGAGAGAATGTGAGTATGTAAAGGTGTGCATGCACGTGCATTCTTTTCAATGCAACTCTGAGTGAGTGATTGAGAGAGCCTGTGTGTCATTGTCTGCATGCACACATATATAGGTCTATGTGTTTCAAACTATGGAGATAGTGATAACTGCAGCCATGTCGATCAGTGCAAAAAATTGCCGCATCATTGGCTGATTAAGTCCAGCTTAACGCTATTATTTTGCAACAAAGTTTTCGCTGTGGTGCACTTCTGTGCAACAAAGTTTTTTGTCAGTTGGGTTGCTAAAAGGTTATTTTTGCAAAAAGTGACTGGACAGGAATGGAAATCATGTACGCGCCCACTGCGACACACATGCATGTGTGTGTATACATGTGTGTGTGTGTGTGTGTGTGTGTGTGTGTGTGTGTACATGTTTGTGTATATCAGTTTCAGTTTCAGCAGCTCAAGGAGGCGTCACTGCGTTCGGACAAATCCATATATGCTACACCACATCTGCCAAGCAGATGCCTGACCAGCAGCGTAGCCCAATGCGCTTAGTCAGGCCTTGAGAAAAAAAAATAATAGAAAAGAGGACATTTCTAGCACATAATTTCCAGAAGGTGGGGATGCTATTTATACTGAAAGACCTCCGGCATCCCCACGGGGGAAGCCTTACCCAGGTAAGCAGCCTGTTGTGTAAATGACTCCCTGTTTGTACAGTGCTTAGAGCTTGGTCTCTGATCAAAGATAGGTGCTAAATAAGTATCCATATCATGTCATACCATATCAAATATATATAAACATACCCTGGCTTCAATGTACTCCACTCTTCTCTCCAGCTGCGTCAACTTCTCATTTAGCTGTGCCAGCCGTGAACGACAAGACGTATCTGCATAACAATACAGAATTCAGCGATCAAGGTACTAATATATGTCAAATAAAAGTCATTTACTGCTTATCATCTTAATATTACCACATAACAGACATAAGGAAAATGCTGATAACTGATTGTTTTTCCTGACAATGTTGACAGACATTTCTCGTTCCAGTAATACTGTAACTGATATTCAATGGTAGACATGTACATTCATTTGCTTGTTGTTTCTTTTGTGTGTGTGTGTGTGTGTGTGTGTGTGTGATAGATGATGGAATTCCTTCTAGGCTTCTCCTAGTGTTCATCAATAAACTACATACACACACGCACAAACACACACACACTGAGTCTTTCCTTCTCCATCTTTCCACCAAGTGTTACACACACACACACACACACACAATCTATCTATCTATCTGTAGTAAAATGGAAAAGTTTATTTACTTATATTTTTAAGGGAATGACGCTTTCATGGTACAATGACAAAGAATCATTAAAAAGTATGACTGAGAATGTCTTCAGACATCTTATGATCACTCGGGTTTGGCTTGCAGTTGCAGTTACACACGTTTGATAACCCTGTGCCTGCAAATTACAATGAGTTTTTGTTTGTGAACAGTAAATACAGAAAATAAATATTTTCAAAAAATCCAGTTTGCAACATAAACAACCTCAGTGTTAGCACACATACACACACAAAAAAAAAGAAAGAAAAAAGATGTGCTGGATCTTGACCTGATCCAAGTTGTAAATTGAATAACGCTATTCGCATTAACTTTCAGTTACTTGCCAAAGTTGTTTCTGAACTGCAATATGTTACGTGTATCTCTGTATGGATGTAGATCACAAATCTAGATCCGAGTTTTATCACAGAAGCGTTCAGACTCTATACAGCACAGTACAAGACAACAAGCACAACGGATTCGGGAACAGGGTTTGCTGTCAATTAACATCCCGATATATACCAAACGTAAACCTGTTTGGAAGAAATCTGTATACAAAGTATAGAATACCTCCAAATTTATACTGGAAATGATATGGTTGACAGGATTTAAAAGGAGTTTTCAGACCATGCGTTTCCATAGTGTTTCCATCTAAGTGATTTATCACTGCCAGTGTTAGTAATCAGTCACCCTCCAGCGGTATTTTCAAGAATGGATAGTCTTACCAAACGAATTTAGGAAGTCTGATATCTTCTTTATACTGCACGTAATAACTTCAACATATTCCCTGTTGGCCCAGTCCTGTTGGATCGGCCTTTGGTGTGGAGGCTGTTGTTGAGTGGCCATTGTTTTTTCCGTCTGCTTCCTGAACCTGCGGATGTCAAACTGGCAATGGTTGGTCCTAGTTGCCTTGACCAATGAACACTTAGCTTGCACATGTGCATCTTCATTTGCTTCACAAAATGGATGCAATCCTTGAAGTGAACTGATTGATTTTTCGGTGCCATTACTGCGGCAGCGTTTGTTTGTCAAAAACCAGTATCACAAATACTGAATAGGTTCATGGAGACAATTTGATGAAATACAGTTTGGTGTTTTCATTCTCATTTCACAAACGGACAGACCACAACCTGATCTTTATGCTTCGAAACTGAAAGCTGTTCACTGTGTATGCAAAGTGATGTGATATGCCGTTAACCGTCTGAAGTTGCTTTGCAGTAAAGAAAAAAGCGATACTTAATTCTTTTGGAAAAAGAAAGAAGATATAAAACGACAAAACGGCTCTGAGAGGAAGCGTCGATTACATTTGGGAACTTTTGTAGTGAGTATTTTTTCTTTATTTTTCCAATGTTGGCTGTAGACGAAGAAATTTTACAATTACAGACTTTGCCTGTATCTTCCTCACTCGCGTCTTATGTCATTGCTCACGATCACGTTTTGTCATTGCTCTCTTGCATACGCATTACTTATCTAAAAACATATACAGTATGCTTCCCTATGTATAACCATTGTATCATCAAACAACAATAAATATATATATACATTCGGCGGTATATGTACCAACACAAACACGAGGTCAACACGACACTTCTTAATAGGCATTCATCACCATCTCCCTCTTCCCCTCAACGCACAGGCACACGCACGCACACACACACACACACACACACACACACACACACACACACACACACACACACACACACACACACTATAAGGGAGTTCCTGGTACTTCACTAAAGCTGTTGGGGTTGCAGATGAGGAATCAGGATCATATAATTTGTTGTAGAGGCTAATTTGACCATTGTCTCAACAACCCACTAACAAGAATAACAATATAAGGAAAAGAAATATGTTGTTGTTTTTAAAGCAGTTTATAGGAGTTTAGAATATTATACTTTACAGCACAAATATATTCAACAATAATTCATGAAACACACAAGATACAACTTTAAATGTCCCTATAACATGGAAAAGGGTCTTCAAGCTAGATATATGATATAAGCATTTACACAAATTTTAAGATATATATCATATGCATTATAACTAAATAAGAAATACCAGACTGAACTTACTGTGTTTGCAGTATTCTTTTTCCTATTCCCCTTTCACCCCTGAAAATAGAGTATGGCTGCCTACATCACTACATGGTGGGGGTAAAAACAGTCATACATGAAAAAGCCCACTTGTGTACATGTATACGAGTGAATGTGGGAGTTGCAGTCCACGAACGAAGAAGAAGAATTCCCCTTCCACCACCCAAACTTACTATCCTTTACTCTCTTTCGGCCCAGACCCCCACCCCCATCATCCATACCCCTCTCTCATGCGGTGCTAATACAACATGCTCATCTCACCCATCATATTCAGAGTGCACATTGTAGTGCACATTATGTAAGAACACCATTAAAGTGGAGAAAAAAACCAACAAACAAGCAAACAAACAAAACATACTTATTTTTTATAAATACACTCAGGAATCACTAAAAAGAAGCATTGTGCATCACTTATAAATAGAATTTTAAAAAACACTCTCAAGCAACAAACAAAAACAGACCTCTATAAATGCTTCGTGTACATAAATCAAATGACAAGTTTCAGTTTCAGTAGCTCAAGGAGGCGTCACTGCGTTCAGACAAATCCATATGTGCTACACCACATCTGCCAAGCAGATGCCTGACCAGCAGCATAACCCAACGCACTTTGTCAGGCCTTGAAAAACAATAGATAAATAGATATAAAAAAAAAAGAAAAGAACTACTACTACATAATAATAATATGTATAAGGTGCAAAAAGTTGATAAGTCAACTATAAGCGAAAAAAAAAAAAAAAAAAAATGATAATAAAAAATAAATAAATAAAAAATAATAAAATAAAAAATGAAAATAAAATTTAAAAAGCTTAAAGTATAATGCCAATCATTATAAGTTAAATTAGTAAATATGATCAGAATAAGTTCTGTACATGTTAAAATCAACAAAAAGATAATGAAAGATTACTTTCTGCTATATTTATCAGACATGCCCACTTCATCCAAACATTTCATGCCCATATCCCCACAAAAAGTACACACTCCATGAAACTCTCTCTCTCTCTCTCTCTCTCTCTCTCTCTCACACACACACACACACAC
The DNA here is from genome assembly GCF_041734735.1 of Babylonia areolata. Classification (NCBI taxonomy): domain Eukaryota; kingdom Metazoa; phylum Mollusca; class Gastropoda; order Neogastropoda; family Buccinidae; genus Babylonia; species Babylonia areolata. The sequence goes on along the minus strand of NC_134883.1, from coordinate 22,073,114 downwards.
ACACACACACACACACACACACACACACACACACACACACACACACACACACACACACACCTTCCTGAAAGATGCACACAGACATGTTATACACAAAGCACTGGTGTACCCACTCGCACATGTACACACACACACACACACACACACACACACACACACACACACACACACACACACACACCTAAACATAAGGCATTATAATGACAAGAAACAATTTCAGTTCTCCTCACTTTTCCACTGCAAACTTCCCACACCTGGCTGCCTGCCAACACCATTTCTGTTCTTCTACTGACTGACTTCTTAGTTGAACAGTCTAATGGCACTGGGAAGAAAGGACTGTCAGTCTTTACCCTGATGCTCAGCAGTCTTCTGGATATGTCCCTCGCAGATTTCTGGGCCCTCAGTTCACAGTGCAATGGGATGGGTCAGCACGGTTGACATGTACACGTTTTTAAACTCCTTTTTTTCATAAAGTGCTCCAAGACAAGTCATATCACACCTGATCACATCCATGCTAGCATCTGCCTCTCTCAGACTGTTGAAGAAGCATAAACTGTTAAAAGTTATAACGCTCTGGACTGTGTTAGTATAAAACATCTGCAGGATGACTGGGTTGACCCAGAATGATGGCAGCTTCTTTGAGAAATGAAGACGTTGCTGGCCCCTCTTCACCAGTGCAGTGGTGTTGTCTGCACAGTTCAGTTTGTTGTCCAGGATGGTACCAAGACCTGTACTAGTGCTCGAGAACTTCAACCATTTCACCCATAATAGAAATGGAAGTTACTAGATTACTGATGGTGTTTGTTTCTTCCTGAAGTAGATTATGATGATCTCTTTGCAGGAGCTCTTCTTTTCATGCAACAATTCATGTCAGACACTATGTGCACATGTATTCTCCATATAAGTATACTTGTCATTCATCATTTATTCATGCAAACTCTAAGCCTGAGAAGAAGTGACACTATTCATTATTTGTGCAATGACTGTCAACACAATTAACACTTATCCATAGGAATGCATCACCATCCCCCACCCTTTCACCCCTAACACACACAAACACATAGGCAGTACCAAGTGCACACCACAGGTTTCCTTGTCCCATAAAATTGCACTGAAACCAAGGGAGTCCTTGTGACTTCTTGACTCGTGTCACTGGGATTGCAGAAGAGGGATATATAATTTATAGTACCTGTGAAATAGCAAGAATAAGAACAGAGGAAAAGAGAATAGTGTTTTTTTTTCTTTCTTTTTTTTATTTTTATTTTTTATAGTAAAATCATGTTTGAAAGTGATACCATGTACTTTTTGTAGATGTAGTATGAATGCTCCAGAATGATTGAGAAACAGACGATATATATATTTTCTTCACACTCCAGAAGTAGTCTGTGACAACCACAAACTTCTACTGACCTGTATTTGCCTTCAGTGTGTGCTAGCCACTCATTAGATGGTGAATCAGCTTCATCTTCATTATGAAAAGCTGGCCTACACTGCCCTGAACAGCCTTGCAGAACTTTGCAATTTTTTTTGTTTTGTTTCGTTTTTTGTACTCTTTCACAAGTTTCAATCAAGCTATCATGGTGTGCACAGGTATATACATATCAATATCTAAACTATCTTGAACAGCATTTTGGTCGTCAGTTCCTTCATGGACAGGGGTATTTCTGAACTCAGTGGTAATGAGTAATTTTGCTCCTGCTAGTTATAAATACAATGTTTAAAATGAAATACCTATTTGTCACAAAACATAACTTTACTATGTGAACATTTTTCAGTTCTATTTTGACAGGGTGCTGTGGATTTCTTTTCTCATATTTAGATGCTTGATGTTTTGGTTTGCGTCTGCAGTTCAGATTATTGCAGAGGATGGGGCAGTGTTGTAAAAAACGTAAAAAAAATGTTCGAGTGGGGTGAGTAAATAGTTATAGAATATTGCTGCATGCTTTCATTCAAGATTGGTTTTATTAACTATTGTTGTAAGCAGTTGCAGTTTGCTTGAAATATTATTTATTTTACTCTCAGTTAAATATAATCATTGCCTTGAAAATGATTGTTCCAATACTGCATGCGTATTTTGACTTGATACATATTTTATCATGTTTGAGCTTACAGGTTTCTGTTTATCTTCTTTTTTTTTCTTCTTTTTGTTAGATATCAAGCACACATTAAAAAAACAAAACAAACAACTGATTTAAGTTGATTGGCAATGACAGTCATTGGCATGTGAGATTGTGTGCATCTTTCTCCTAACATTCTTACCCATCTTCAGTGCTATTCCAGTGCTGCTGATTTTACTCTAATTCTTTCATGAATTAGCCTTTTGTCCAGTTCATCCTTTGACAGTGCCACAAAGCACTCTCTCTCTCTCTCTTTCTCTTACCCTCCTTCCCACCTTCTATCTCTCTCTCTCTCTCTCTCTCTCTCTCTCTCTCTCTCTACACACACACACACACACACACACACACACACACACACACACACACACAGAATCTCAACATTGGTAATGTTTGCTTAGTCAAAGAACCAGTCTGAGTGAATGCCTACCCTGGAGCATAGACTTGCCACCATGATATCCCCACACCACGTTTTGTTAATGAGCTTAAGATCTCTCCGATCATAGATCTACATCTGTTAAGCATATAAGGATATATATCTGAATATCTAAATGAATTCAAGAAAGAAAAAAGCTTTGAACCAAAAAGAGAGAAAAACTGTTCTTGTTATCTGTTGCAAATCTGTGTATTCAATTTGATATGTTTCTTGTATTTTGTTCTTTTTAAAGAAGTCAGTGAATAGAGTGATGTCCCTATGTTGATGCATGATTCTATCTGTAATAGTAATAATGATAATAAATTAATAATTAATAGTAATGATGATAATAACATATTGATATATTACATAAGTATTTTGCCAGCAGTTCTGGGATGGATGGACTGCGGTCAATCTGGCGACGAAATGAGCCACCCAGAATCTCCAGACACAACGAGCATATGTCTGTGGCGGAGTCATTGCTGTCTGAGGTGGACTACCATATACAGGAGCTGGATCAGGCACTTCAGCGACAACGTCGCTTTGAACAGAGGTCACGGACAGGAGTGGACTACAGCTGGCTGATATCTGAAGCGCCAAAGCCATACAAGATTCCACAGCTTGAACGGCTCGAGTTGGAAGAACTCTGCATGAAGGTGATGCTGTGCTTTTGTGGTTGGACCATAAATGGTAGGGATACTTTATGTGTGTGTGTGTGTGAGTGTGTGTGTGAGTGTGTGTGTAAGTTTGTGTGTGAGGCTTATGTAGACCTGCTGATGTAATATTTGGTGTCATATACTGTACCATGTCATACTGATGCAAACTAGGCCTATCGGTTTGCTCTGCTTGGCCAAATTTCACGTGGCTAACAGTGGAAAGACGACCCGTCTTGCCCAGTCCACTCTTAGCCAATCAAACGCCTCTAAAAGCTATAAGTGTTGAATCATTCCTTTGGCCAAGGCTCTCCACGCCATCTTGCCAGGTTTACGCTCTGTTTCGTCTTACGCTTTTTTTGGCTGTTAAGCGTATTCATTTGGCCTGATTTTGCTGCATATGGCTTGTGTTTATTGTATTCTTACATTCTGCGTACTCGATTCAACTCGGCCCCCTCTAATCGTTCGTTTTTCTCTACCTCTAAGTCGATCCTGTCTTTCCTTTCTCTGTTGGGGATCGGATTTTCGCTGGGTGCCTAAGCGCGGGTACCATGCCTCGTATGCCATCCCACGACGGCAAGAATCATGATGGGATCGAGACCTGGCAAGAGACTCTCCCAGGCCTGGAGCTCATGATTCCTCCCGACAGGGACTGCGGCGATGCGTCTTTAGACGCTGATCGCGGAGGCGACACTCATACCAATTAAACGGTCATGAAGGGGACTGGGGGGAAGGGGTACGAGCGTCGCCTCCTGAGGTGTCCCAGTGCGAGGCAGGGAAAAGGGGGAGTGGCAAGTCCTCTCTTGGCAGTGAGGACTCACAGCTAAGCATGAACTCCCAAAGGGAGGCCGCGCCCGGGCGTTACCCGGGTCCCCACTCGGAGACGGCCCTCAGGGGCCCCATTGCTGTTCCCCCTCCTCCCTCCTCTGCCGACCCCCATCCCCCACCTCCTTCTGGGGAGGAGAAAATTTTGGTTCCGGGGGGGGACCTCTACTTTGCCCACATCGGGCCAAGCCACCCCAGTCTCCCCACTGGAGGGGATTTGGGGCACGTGGCCACCTGCTCTGCAGGTCTTCCCGCTATCCGGCTGGTCTCCCCTGCTGGGAGAGGCCCGCACGTGTCAGGTGGTTCCGGGCAGTCAGCCCGCTCGTCTTCTGGCGGGACTGACACCCAAGTCGGACCTGACCTCCCTCCAACTTTCCCTTCATGGACGTCAAGGCGCCAGTGACCCTTGGGGTTGGGGTCACAGGATGGCTGGTGCCCACGGGTGGTTTCCCCCATTCTACCCATTCTGGGGCGCACCTATGGTGCACGCTGGGTTGCCGGGAGGACCAGGGGCCAGCCCCTCGTCCGCTCCCCACCGGACCCAACCCAGCACATCTCACAGGGTGACACACACAGCCCCGACAAGTGGGATCAAGTTCTTGTCGGTCAGGTTGAGCTCCTCGACCAATATTGCCACTCAGTCCACAAACTGGGCCTCTGTCAACCCACAGGTGACCTCCACGGTCACAACGCCCTGGTCAGGTCCGACAGCTGCCGAGGGGCCCCGCTCGGCCTGGGGGAGCCTGCAGTTCCCACCTACCCAGCCCTCGGTCCTACAGGGAGATGAGTGGGTGTTTGTCCCCTTACAGCACTCATGGGTCCCTTTTGCATCCAGGGACGCCCTCTCTGAGAAGGTGTGGCACCCACCATCCCAAGCATGGTTGGACCTACGGTCCACACGCTCCCCACCCGCTTCAGGCATCAAGGAAATAACAGCTGCGGCCATGGTCCCTGTTTGGGATCATCCCAGCTCATCCCACTGGGCTGACCACAGCTCACAAGATGCCCCAGCGGGTACATCCATTTGGGATGGCACCCTGCAGGGGATGGAATGGGAGAAAGAGTGGGAGCCTCTGTCTTCGGAGGAGGACGAATAAGCGGATGAGCACTCTTCAGGGGGACAGATTGAGCCCACGCCTCCCTAGGGACCAGCCTGAACCAAACTCGGACTTAGCCAAGCTAGAACTGACCCTGCCCAATCAGGTCACGCATGCCGAATCAGTCCCTCAAGCTACATTGTAACCCTTGACCCTCCTTAGGCCATGTGACTCTAACTCCAGAACCACCAGACCAGAGTGCCAGAAATGGCACAGGAATGGCTTAATAAACCAGCCTGCACTGTCAGGGGTGCTGCTTCCATCGTTCCTCCAGGCAGGGAGTCCCTCTCTGCCCCGGGTGCTTTCTCCCCGGGCAAGTTCCTTAAAGATTCCTCCATGGGTGGGATGTGGTCCTTGTACACACAGGATCACCCTGCCTACAGGGAAGCGGAACCCTCCGCGCAGAACAGGATGTTGGTCTCACAGCACACCACCTTCCCCACTTCAGCTAATCTATCTTTAAAACGTTAGCAGAGTGGGACAGATTGGCCCGCCGCTGCCTCCTCAAGGTTTCCACGGCTTATACCTTCTTCGACGTGTTCCTCCACAGGGCCAGTGAGCTGTGGGAACAGCGTCCAGTTAATCAGGACAGGGGGTCTCCTTCCTCTGTCCCGCCAGGCCTCTTCACCAACCAGAGGTTAAACACTTTTGGCAATAGGGTAGCATCTGGTCTCACGGCAGCTGCAGACACAGCTACCAGCCTTCACTTCAGTACTGTGCTAGCTCGGCGTGATGCCGTTCTCCGCCTCTCTAACATTCCAGTAGAGGAGAGGCCTGCCCTATGGTCCATCCCAGCACAGCAGCACTCTCTCTTCGGTCAGTATGCGCCCCATTTTGTCAGCCACAGGGCAGAGACAAACAGGGAGGTGGCCTCATATTTAGCCCACACCTCCCAGGGGCGCCAGGGTTCTATGCCATTGAAGAGACCAGCCACCAGGGCCCCTCCATATGCCACGCCACCTAAGTCGAAGCGGCGTGCGCAGAATCAGCGGCAGAGGAATAAACCACCTCATGTCCGTCCAAGCCGACCAGCCTTGCCCAAGGCCAGAAGGCAGCAACCCCAATGACTGGGCCCCAATTCAGCACCGCCAGTTGTCCATCCCCTCCAAGTAGGAAACTTGCCCCGGCATGCACATCTGTGGCGTGCTCTGGGACTCAACGACTGGATTGTGTCGGTGTTAGAGTCGGGGTACATGCTGCCTTGGGCGGAGGACCGCCCCCCTCTAAGATCCACTCCTCCTCCTTATGTGCCCAGCTCAGCGGAGCAGGAGAGCATCTTAGAGACAGAGATATAGCACCTACTCCTCATAGGGGCGATATCTCAACTCTCGGACCCGGGCCCCAGTTTTTACATCCGGTTGTTCATGATTCCAAAGGTCTCGGGAGGGTGGAGACCAGTCTTGGACTTAACTCCCCTCAACAAATTCCTCCCCAAAATCTAATTCAAGATGGACACACAGGCACAGATTCGGGATACCATTCAACAGGGCGATTGGGCTACCTCTATCAATCTGAAAGATGCTTATTTTCATATCCTCATCCATCCGGCGTCCTGTCAGTACCTGAGGTTCGTGTGGAGGGACAAGGTGTTCCAGTTCTCGGCCCTCCCATTTGGTCTGTCCCTTGCCCCTTTCCTGTTCACCAAGGTGGTGCGGGAATTGGTGTCCATCGTCCTGTCGGAATCCATTCATCTCTGTGTGTACCTGGACGACTGGCTTATCCTGGCCCAGTTCCAGGCCCTGTGCCAGAGTCATACGGCCAGACTTCTAGACCTTTGCTCCCAACTGGGCTTCCTCACGAACCCAGGGAAATGCAGTCTGTCCCAAAGTCAGTCCTTCGACATCTTAGGGATGAGATTCAACATGCAGTCCATGATAGTCTCTCCGACACCAGATCGCTGGAACCCAAGCAACAGCGTGGACACGTTCTTCTCTCTTGGGCATGATGGAGTCCATGGCACCTCTCATTCCCCTGGGCAGGGTTCTCAAGCGCCCTCTTCAGAGGGCACCGAGGCTACAGTGGTCCCAGAGCACTCAAACATGGGATACCCAGATATGTCTGGGCAAGCGGTTCCTCGAGGTGACATCAGAGTGGCTAACCACCCCTCTTTGGACACAGGGGGTGCCCATAGCCCCACCTACTCTTCAGGTGGCACTCTTCACAGATGCCTCCTCCCTGGGCTGGGGAGCCCACATGGACTCACTCCATGCAGCAGGGACTTGGTCCCCGGAGGAGCGCCTATGCCACATCAATGTTCTGGAACTAGAGGCAGTTCGCAGGGCTCTCCTGCACTACATGGGGGAGGCCACTGGCAAGACCATCCGCTTGTTCACGAACAATACGACAGTCGCATGTTATGTGAACAAAGGAGGGGGAGCACACTCGGCAGACCTCTCCCTGCAGACCGAGGCTCTCCTCCGTTGGTGCCACAGCAAGGGCATTACACTTTCAGCGAGACACATAGCAGGAAAAGCCAACATCTTGGCAGATGCTCTCAGCAGGTCCAAGAGTGTCATCCACACAGTGTGGACCCTGGACAAGGACACCCTTCAGGAGGTGTGGGAACGATGGTTTCGGCTGATGGTGGACCTCTTTGCCACAAAGTTCAACAAGAGACTTCCCACTTACGTCTCTCCGGTTGCCAACCCGGAAGCGTGGGCAGTGGATGCTCTTGCTTTAGGCTGGAGCAGTCTGATTGACTACGCGTTTGCTCCCTTTCCAGTTCTGTCCAAGGTGATATGCAAAGCCAGATTGGAACACCCGCAGCTGATTCTCACTGCACCGAAATGGCCAGCCCAGCCCTGGTTTCTGGACCTTCAGTCCCTGACACATGTTCCACCCCTGAAACTCAAAACCAAACCTCATCTGCTGAGGCAGCCTCCTCTGAACTGTTCTCCATAGTCACCAAAGCAAGGAGGGAGGGAACAGAGACTTTGTATGACTTTCGCAAGAAGAAATGGTTGCAGTGGTATACGGTGCAGGACGTTCCCCCTACTAACCCTACGAGCATGCAGCTGGCCAACTTTCTGGCTCACTGCTCCTCGGTTCTCAACTTGTCTGCTAGTTCTGTGCGAGGGTACAGGTCTGCCATCTGTACCACAATCAAACAGCTAGGTGGTCCCGCCTTTGAATCAGATTTCCTGCTCAGAGAGGTGGCTAGGGGCGCCTCTCTGAAGGAAGCTAGAAACCCCAAAAGAGTGCCCCTGTGGGACTTGTTCCTGGTGCTGGATTTCATTCGATAACAACCCTTCGATCCATTGGGTACTATTCCTTTTGACTTATTCACCCTCAAGACCACTTTCCTTCTGTTGCTGGCCACAGGCCATCATAGAAGTGAGATTCATGGTCTTAGTGGAATGCAACAAGATCTGGCCTTCCACAGAGATGGTTCCATCACTCTTCATTTCCTTCCAGAGTTCTGGCTAAGAACCAAGACCCCAAGGTCCCTTCCCCCTCTCTGATGGTCAGATGTTTGTCTGATATTCTTGCCCAAGATGATGAGGATAGGTATCTCTGCCCTGTTTGGTGTTTCAAATACTATTGGGATAGGTCTCGCCATAGGCGTTCTTCTCAGAGGCGTCTTCTCATCTCCTCAACGAGAATTACAAGAAAGACATCGCTGCAGGCACCATTTCCCGCTGGGTTTCCCAAGTCATTCGTAGAGCCTACTCTCATTCTCACAGGGATATCAGCTGTCTTAATCCCAGAGCACATGAAGTGTGGGCCATAGCTACTTTGGCTGCTTTCCAGCACTCAGTGCCACTGCAGCATGTCTTGGAGGCAGCCTTCTGGTGGTCTGAGAATCCCTTCATCAACTTCTACCTCAGGGATTTCTGTGTGACGAGGGCTGACGGTTCCAAGGGGATTTCGTTTGTCGCGGCTAACACTGCCGTCTCGGTTACAAGGGCTCCCCATACGAACCAGTAGGCGTTGCCCTCCTCCATTTGCTTTAAATTCTGCATCAGTTTGACATGGTACAGTATATGACACCAAAAGGAGGAGTTTGTATTATACTCCATGTTTGGTGATACATATACTTACCATGTCAAACTCGAATGCCCACCTGTCCGTCCCCATGTCGCTGCCCTGGTTCTCATGGAGCATATTTCTCGATGGCCACGGAATGATTCAGCGCTTATAGATTTTAGAGGCGTTTGATTGGCTAAGAGTGGACCGGGCAAGACGGGTCGTCTTTTCACTGTTAGCTGCGCGAAATTTGGCCAAGCAGAGCAAACCGATAGGCCTAGTTTGCATCAGTTTGACATGTTAAGTATATGTATCACCAAACATGGAGTATAATACAAACTCCTCTCTGTTTTCTTGTCTAAATCTTAGTAGAAAACAGACGGGAACCACTGTGTTTAATGTGGTTTTTTTTAATGGATGTTTTTCATGCGATGTAACTGTGTAAGTCCGACCACTCTGTTCAGTCTAGTTGTTTAGTTGGTTTTTGTTTGATTGTTGTTGTTTTTTATTATTTCTTCTTCTGCGTTTGTAGGCTGCAACTCCCACGTTCACTTGTACATACACGAGTAGGCTTTTAAATGTATGACCGTTTTTACCCCGCCATGTAGGCAGCCATACTTCGCTTTCAGGGGTTTGCATGCTGGGTATGTGCTTGTTTCCATATCCCACTGAACACTGACATGGATTACAGGATCTTTAACGTGTGTATTGGATCTTTTGCATGCGTATACGCATAAAGGGGGTTCAGGTACTAGCAGGTCTGCACATATGTTGACCTGTGAGATAGGAAAAATCTCCACCCTTAACCCACTAGGCGCCGTCACCGAGATTCAAGCCTGGGACCCTCAGATTGAAAGTCCAACGCTTTAACCATTTGGCTATTGCGCCCATCCATTTTTGTGGGTTTTTTTATTAAATTTTTTGGTGTTTTATTTAACATACTCTGTAAGTCCTATGAACTCTTACAAGACTTGCACCAGTACAGAAAGTTTAGCCATTGCTTGCATGTTCCATAGTGGTCAGAACAGAACAGGATAGAACATTCAGAATAGCATCAGATTTTCTTCTCTCCCAACCCCCACTCCCACCCCTCCCATCATCTGTCTTCATCTTGCTTAGTCAAGTAATTGGGTGTATGTGATTGATCAAAGTTTTCATTTGGATGATGTCCGTTGTCAATTAGATCCATCCCCTGACCAGATTAGTTCAGTATAGTTAAGTAATTTTATTTAATGTGTCTTCATTTTACTGACATAAGACACAATGTTATTTGTTGTAAATTTCGAATAAAGCAAAGTATGAAATATACACGTAAATACATGCATATCTTCTGCTGTCTTTGTTTATTTAGCGTGTGTGTGTGTGTGTGTGTGTGTGTTGTTTAAGGTTTTATTTTTTAGTGGACAAGTTTTCTTTGTGAAAAGAATTTTGCAAAGGAGTATCATGGTCTTATCGCAGTTATTATTATTATATCATTGACTGGATTATTTTTCTCTGTTGTGTGTTGATTGGATTATTTTTCTCTGTTGTGTGTGTGCTCAGCTGGAACCATGTGAATATTCCAAAGTGGTGATGCTCTTCAGAAATGCTGTTGTGAAAGAGCTTAAAACAGAAAATCTTCCTCGCATCATGCGCTCTTGTGTTTTACAGGTACAACTGTTGTTTGAGTACATTTTTCTCTGTTTCTGTGTGTCTCTGTCTCTTTCCACCTCCCCTTCTTCTCTGTCTTTCTGTTGGTCACCACTCTCCCATTTCAACATCTGTTCTGCTATGATGCAGTGCTTTATATTGGATTGAAATACCCTTGTAAATTTTTCATCTGTATCTACCCAGAGACATTCCACAGGCACAAATGGGAAGACTGGTATGAGAACAGTTAGGTGTTATCCATATCACTATTGTCTTTGATGACCGAGCAGGGTTTTTTTTTTGTGTTTGTGTTTTGTTTTTATTGTTGTTGTTTTATGAATTATTCATGCAAAGTCATAGACAATCTTTTCACCTGTGTAATATTCTTCAATTTCATCATCAAAATATAACTTTCATTTCGGATTGTTTCCTGTGTTTCATCTTGTTCATCAGGCAAGTAACACATGGGATGATAAATGCTTATGTCTACGCACACATACCCATGCACACAGGCTTACTCTCTGTCAATTTTTCATTGAAAAACACTTTAATGATTATGAATGTGGCTAGTAAACATGAATATACCATACTTACAGATTCAATAAATTACTGACTCAATCAACTTTTTACACATATACAAATGTGCAGAAATCCAAAGATATTATATTAGTATTTTTTTTAACTCTTATCACCTTTTTTTCAATTTCTATATTTTTTTTAACCATGCTTTTTTGTGACAGTGTCAGAGTAGACTTCCATCTATGAATAAAGGAAGCTTTTATGTCAGACTGTGCTCATTGTTGCATTTGTTTTTTAATGAAACATTTTGACCTCCCAGTTTTCTTAGAATGCAAATGGCTGAGCTTACTTTTTGTGATTTGCTTAAAATGACTCAGCAGTTGTTGTTAGTTGAGGCTTAGTGTGCAGTGTCATGCATGGCCAGGGTAGCAGTAACATTTAATTAAGATGCCATAGTTATGTTGGACATTGTGCAAACTAGACACATGAGCATTTAAGTTTACACATGTGATGTACACTCCTCAGAGTAACTTGGCAACTCTTTGTTTCTTTTCTGTTCGCAAGGCGTTAGAGCAGAGACCTAAGCAACACTCTGTGAGAAGCAGTATATCGGACTGGGTGAATCAGCGCACCTACAGTTTGGTCTCCCTTAAGATCAAGCCACCAACCCGCATAAAACCTGCAACTGAAGATATCGACATAGAGATGCAGACAGAGAAGCCTGGTCGCTCGGAACGCTCTTCCAGTATGCCCAACTTCTCTGTGACTTCCAGTGTGACTGCCATGGATTCATCATCCACAAGGATAAGTGACTGCACAACCGGAGCGTACCCTGTATAGAGCAGTACTGGGCTCTGTTCTCCACAGAGGGTGCTGTAGCAGATGTTCCCAAAGCAAGCAAGAGGCTCTGGGGACAGTGTTGAGAAAATACACTTTTCTCTCCTTTGGACTGCTTGAAGTGATCTGAGCTCAGTGATCTGACTTCAGTCAAGCGGAACAGGGTCAGATCATAGACAAAGGTCACTAACTTCTGGTTGCTTCGAAACATTAGAGAGCTCAGAGCAACAAAAAGTTGCTTGCCAACTTTGTTTTAACAGAGCAAAATACTCACCTGTATATTAAAAAGGGGTGGAATGGATGAACAGTGTACAAGTGTACTGCAAGCAGCAAAGCAAGTACTTATATGTGATTTTTTTCTTTTTTTTTCTTTTTTTTTAAGGATGGGGGAATGATTTAATAGGCAAGGAAGTGGAGAAATATCAAGTTAGAACCTGTACCTTTCAAGAAGCTTCATGTAAAAATTTTTACCAGCCACTCTGTGGCCAAGTGGTTAGCCTCACGTACTGACAGCTTGGAGAACACTGGTTCGAATCCTAGTGGAGGTGGGATTTTGTGTTCGCGGCCAGCTTCTACCCAGAGTTGAGTGTGCATGGGCTTAAATAGGAAGACTGAGACAACACAGTATCACCCACTTCACGGAAGCGTCTTTGGGTGTGTTGCTCTTATTTCCTGGCCAACACTGCAAGTGTATGTATCTAGAGCCCACTTAACACTGGGATATTATTATGACAGGAAGCGTAGAGTACAGCCTTGAAATGTAGCCCCAAACCTAAATGGACCTCCATAACAGTATCGTCGTCGTCATCATCATCACCATCATCATCATCATCCCCCTTTATCATCAGTATAAAAAAAGTCCGAATTCATGTGGCCTTTCATGCTCTGCTCTAATGGTGACCTCAGTTTTGATATCCCCTCCACTTCCGAGCTTGGGGTGAGTCATTTCAAGGTCTTCAGTGTTGACAGATTGATGGGAAGCTGTTGTTGAAGGTAAGTGGTGGTGGTCTCCACTCTGGGGGTAATGCTCACTCAGTCTGGCTCCGCAGCTAAGCCATTATTGTCATCAGCAGGGGGCTGAGTAGGTGGTGTCCAATGTACACAAAATCAGAACAGGCACTACTGAACACCACCAAAGTGACTCAGCAGAAGTGCAGGGTCTCCTCTGGTGTGTTGCCTCCTGGTGAACTAACACTGATGGTCCTTGCAGACTGACAGTGCTGGGACTATGACAGACGAACCCATGTGTGGCTGTGTATGGGGGACTTGGAATGAGCAGTGTGGGAGTAATGCCATTGAAATGATGCAGATGATATGGGACAGCAAAAAAAGAAAAGAAAAAGAAAAGAAAGCAAAAAAGCTTTATGCAATTTAAACATGCAATAAATCTATTAATGCAGTATATTATGTTTCATTTAATTTTAGTAGATTTATCTCTACTGCTATATCAAAATGACTCTGTTCCCCAAGACTGAGGGCATTTAAATCCCAGGTTGGCTCTGAAGTTTACTGCTTGAAGAAAAATCCAAGAACAGGAATCGGTGTTGGTGCAATGCCTTTGCATTTCGCTTGTGTGACAGTGCTTAAAATTCAGTGCAGTATAAAACAGTATTGAAAAAAATTTTGACTTTGAAAAAAGAAAGTATTAGTTTTGTGAGAAAAAAATCAAGTGTATTAAAGGAAGATTGGAAAAAAAGAAGAAAAAAAAGGAATCAGTTTTGTAAAACAAAACAAACAAACAAAATATGTGTATTAGTTTAGAGGAGGGATCTTTGGCAGTGTGCTGAAATTTGAAAAAGAACTCAGGCTGCTTGTTTTTCAACTATGAAAATGTAACAATATGTTGTTTTAGCAGTTGGCATGGCCAGTATCCATGTAGTGAACTGTGTACATGTTGTTGGCTTCCCATGTAACAGATTGGCAAAATGGTTGTTAGTATTCATAGAACTGGTAGCATGAGGATAACAGTAACAACAGAGAGAGGCCATATTTGTCAAAAGGTTTGCTGCTTGGGTGGGCAGATCTCATCAGAAAACTAAATCTGTCAAACATGTGCTCGGAATACCGGTAACATGTAATTGTCATTACGAATATATATCTCGTTTCGTTATTTAGGGCATTTTTATCAGTGCACAGTTGCTGGTCTATTTCAGTTTCAGGATGGGTGGTAGTTGGCATTACAGGATGGAGGGGTGAGGGAAAGGACAGTTTTATGACAAACGGAAGGTCTCTGGACAGATAAATCTAGTTAGTTTGTCCTTGTTTTGGTGACCAGTGCCTCAAAACTATTTGTTCATATGTCGCATAAGACGGCATGTTTATGTATGAAAAAATGTGTCTTGATATATGTCACTTCCAAGTTTGCTGCTTTGCATGTGAACATTTTTCTGACCAGTTATAATACAGTGTGGCTTGAGGGACATTGTGCTTTGATTTTTTACATCTAAAAATGTTGATTATTTTGTATTTATTTAAAATTCTTTGACACAGACATGCTTAGATTGTTATCTACTACAACTGCACAGTTTGTTTTTCCCCCAAATGTGTTCATTTTACATATGATATATGGTTTCACTTAACAGATCTGTTTTAACCTTTTTGTTCCGCTCAGGTGATTGTATTCAGTTCCTGGAAAGTTTGAGTAATGCTTATTTCTGGTGCTTGTTTTGTCCACATTGGATTGTAAATGGCAATGTGCAATAATAATAATAAAAAAAGACATGTAATCAGTCAGATTAGTTTGTATCATCAGTCATTTTTTTTAAATTAGTGTCATTGTCAGTTTCAAGTTGTGTCATAAGTTATTTTTCATGTTGTGTCATCAGTAACTTTTATTCAAATTATATCATACATCAGTCTGTTTTTTTAGGGGGGGGGGGGGGGGGGTTGTTGTTGTTGTTAAAAACAATTTTTTTTTTAGTTGTTTTATGATGTCAGTTTTGTAAAAAAAAAATTTAAAAAAAAGTATGATCAGTCATTTTAATAGAAACTGTTGCGTTATCAGTCATTTTTCTACTTGTGTCATCAATCATTTTTGAAGTTGTTGCATCTTGTTAATTTGTTCATTGTAAGGTATGAATCTTGCTCAGTGTTCATTCTGATACAGTTCTCTGGTTGTGCTAAAGTAATACTGTATGATGTAGTGAAAATGACTAGTTTACTGCGCATTTGGAATTGATTGCACGCTCTTATTTGTCCTCATGATGTAAATAGTATGACTTGAATAATCACTCTGTGCATTTGAAAGAGAATGCAAAAAGATCCAGAAGTGACGCAGCAGCTTTCTACGCACATTTTATTTTATGCATATCATACTTAACAGTCAAGTCATATTCTGTTGCGTACCCATGTCACCGTTACCTAGGTAGAGTGGTGGCAATGTAGGTATGACACTAATCTAGAGTGGTGGCCATGTAGGTATGACACTTATCTGGGAAGCAGGAATCATTTCTCTTGATCAACCAAAAAATAATTTATCAATATACCCAGCTGTTGGAAAACTGAAAAACAGATAAAGGACGCAGTCCTCATTTTCCAATCAAAAAATGAGGAGAGTTGTCTTTAAGGAATACACAGAATGTTGACGAAAGGATGTTAAAATTAAAATAAAATAATAAAAAAATAAAAAAAAAAGACAAAAGAAGAAAGCAAGATTTAAGTAAATGTCAGTGATGTCTTTCACTGTGGCCATGAAGGATGGAAAAGAATGATGTTTAGAAAGAGATCTGCAAACCCCATCCTTGACTGGAAGGGAGAAGCTGCTTGGAGAGAAGAAAGTGCAGACATAAAAAATATATTAAAAAATAAAAAATCATGTTGACCAAACCTTTGCAAATATGCACACATTCCTGAGAGAAGGGCGGTACCATTGCAGAATCAGGTGTTGGGCTTCTGATCTAGTTTTCACAAGTGATCAGTTTTTGAGGCCCCATTTCAGCATGGTGTTGTCCTTTACTCAAAATTTTTCTTAATTCCCTCAAGGTGTGAAAGTGGAAGGAGATCATTGGGCCCTGCCTTTCTGTGCCAAGTCCTACACACAGTGGATATGAATTCATTACCCTGATGGCAGTAAAAGGCTATAGGATCTTTAACCTTTTTTAACCTATGAGAAGCCATGAGTGAATGGTATCGGGATAATCAAAACTTTTTATCTGGTCGTACCAGAGAAAAAGACACAAGAAAAGATATTGAAACGAATACAAGAGTAAGAGAAAGACTGGCACATTGCCAAGTGTCCTTTCATGTTCTGGTTCATAAGTATTTTAATGATACCTAAATAAAAAAAATTAAAAAAAAGAAAAAAGATAATAAATAAGAAAGAAAGAAATTTATTCTTGTTAGCAGTCAGATTGAGTATGATTAAAATCTGCATGTGCACTTTGTTTATGCTGCAGCCATTGGAAACCAAGCAAAGAGAATAAAGAGTGGTGCGTTGTCGTTTTGACTGACTAATGCATGTTCTTGGCAAAGATGGTTGGTGGTTCTGGTCGAGTTTGTTGTGCGTTTGGCGTTAAAATCAACTGATAGTTAATATGATTTTGGATTCAGCAAATCTGAGATGAGATGAATCAAATTTTTATTCATTACTGTGTAATGTATGTGTCAAAGATGAAATGGTGCAAGGAGTTTTACTAAAGAAGTGTCTATGATGGTAATTATGTTTTCATTGACTGTGTTGATTTCTGTGGTGGTGGTTTGTAATGGATCTCTGTATATAATGTGTCCAAATATTATTGGTTGTTTCTGTGTTAGTGATAAAGCATAAAACAAAACAAAATCTGTGGTACTCCAGGTTTTATCAGGAAACAGAGACAAAACCAAGTGTCTTGACTTGTCTTTATGTTGATTGTTCAGCTGCTGTGAACAGATTTTAGTTTGCAGTTTTCAGAAACTGTATACATGTTCCTTCAGGCTTTATATGATTTGCAGCTCACTTATAGACAGTTTTGCGTGTAAAAATATAATTGTTGGTGTTATTGTTTTGGGGAATTCTCCCAGAACTTCACAAAGAGAAGCATGTTAGCTGATTTTCTTTTTCTTTTTCCCCAAAATGTGTTCATTGTATAGTTTATTTTAACACAAGACAAGATGTTCAACATCTACTCAGTGCATCATGTAAAACATGCATGGTCACTTTTTTTTCCCCAGATGTTTATAGTTCAGTCATCTTTTTCTTTGAATGCGTTAAACAATTGTTTAAATCAGTTCATTTTTGTGATTAATATTATTGAAGATGATTTGACTTGGAAATTTTTTTTTAATTTTTTTTATAAAGATGAAAGGTCATTTGAGTATGGGTTTCTTTTTTTTGTATAAAGATGAAAGGTCATTTGAGTATGGCTTTCTTTTACTTGTCCATTTGTTTACTTGAATGTTTATAATTGCTTCTTTTTGGCATGACCAAATTTTAAAATCCGAAATATTGCATAGACATGTGACAAGTTTTCATTTGTTTAATATCAGTGGAGGTAGGATGACCCTTTTCTAGAACTGAATAACTTTAAACCACTGCTAGGTGTTTGCAGTTTAAAGCTCTGACTTGTGGCAATTATTGTATTTCTTACTATCCCCTGTGGAATGCTGGGGGTCTTTCAGTATAAATAGCATCCCCACCTACTGGAAATTCTGTGCAAGAAATATCCTATTGCTCTCTTTATTTCTGCCCTTTTTCTTCCTTCACTGTTGTCTCCCTTTTCTGCCTTCCCAGTCCATTTCCCTTTCTGTTTTTTTTTTTAGCAAGCCTCGACGCCTTTTCTCTTTTCCACAGTCTATGATGTAGTATCTGTGCTGTCCTGCTCTGGTGATTATTTAATGACATTGTATACACTAGGATGTGCACTGGCTGTCCATTCTGCAGTGTTATTTTTCCTGTCTATGGCATTTTTATGTATTTTATTTATTTTTTTGTTTGGCATGAAGTATTGTTTTTTCCTTGTTTACAATGTTTTTTAATCTGGGAATGATAGATTAATCGGAAGGGCTGGCATTCTCAGCGCGGCCTAATCTTATTTGCCCAAAGGAGCTCAGCAATAAAGATAATGTGTCATGAACAGTGTCTTCCCCTAAGGAGCTAAACATTTAGATAATGTGCAGTTGGGCAGTCCTGATATGGCCCTTGCATGGTTGGCTGGACAATAAGCAACCAGAATAATAATGATAATGATAATAATAATAATTCTTACAACATGAAGCCCAAGCTGGGAAAAGGAAGCAGGCACATCTTGGAATACTACATTTTTCACAGAAAAAAATAAATTAACAAACACATCAGTATTTTGTGGGCTTGTCAGTGCAGTGCTGCATGAGCACCTATTTTGCTGCTGGAGTAGACCAATTTTCACTGGTTGACAAGTCATTGTCTTGTTCAGTTAATGTAATATAGTGGTGCAAGCTGCCAAAATCTGGAAAATGAGTGAATTTGCCTATGTTCCCAAGCTTGGGGGTTGGGGGTGGGGGGTTGTACTTGAAAATCATATTATATATATATATATATATACATACACACACACACATGCACACACATATATACATATATATATCAGTATTACTACTGCCTAAAAATTGTAAATAGCATCAGTCAGTCAAATGTATCCCCAAGGATCCGGTCAATTTTATTCCCTCTCGCTGTCAAAAACAAGATTTTGTTGAACTATGCTGGAAAGTGAATAATTCCATGTAAGATAGCCAACGTCAGTAGGAAATGTATTCACTTATAAATTGTGAAACATTCTTAAAATCACATTCCTTTTCCTTTTCAATGAAATACTTGCTTTTTAAATTCCTGCTTAAAAAAAAAATCTAAACTATATGTTATGCCTATAAGTTGTGGACTGCAAGTTCATGATTTTTGTTGTTGTTTTTGCCTGTACTCTTTTTTTTCTATTAATCATGGTGTCAGGCAGTCTTGAAACTGCAACTGAACATAACTGAATCTGCTTAACACGTTTATTGATTTTCTGCAATGTGGAAACATCCAAAAGAAAATATTGCTATTCTTGAGACTGATCCTGTGATCCGAGTTAAGGCCCTGTTTTGCCATGGTGTTGTGCACTCTGGAAAGGCTTCTACTCTGATTTATTACTTACTTTATTTATTTTCTAACAATTCCATAATTACTGTGCTAGATCACATGAGTATCACACGAGTCTTGAAGGCTTTCTCTTAATCCCTTGCTTGCCAAACGTTTAAACAATTTTGTTGTTCCTGTGTGCTGGTAACATACAACAGGGTTGCCACTGAAGTGTAAAAAACCAAAATAAAGTCCACTCCTTCCTTAAAATTCAGTCATATATCTTTGGAAATTTGCATGATGATTGCTCATACATTGTACTTTTAAGTAGGTGATAAATTTATAATTCCATTATATACCTTTTGTTATTGTTTTAAATCAAAGAAAATTTCCATAAAATCAAGTGATTAAGCCGGAGAGCGCGATGAGCCACAGATTGTGGCTTTCCCGGTGAAGTGCGATGGGCCACAGTCGTGGCTCTGTTTACATAAGGTCCGACATCGTACGGCTATGCTCGGCAGCCTTCGTAAAACTGCCTAGTTCTGGTGTTACTGCCTCCCTGCTTGTGTTTGCACAAACTTTGACCGAGTTTACAAGTCCAGATCTTCGGGTTTTTTTTGTAAACAATGAGTGACACTGAAGTTGACAAAGCTCAGGAAATGAGTGACCTTGTCACCAGTGATGATTCGTTTGCTGACAGGGATTCTGGTGAAAACGGCTTTGTTATTTTGACACTTGGGCATGCTGGCTTGCTTGTTGTTCATTCAGTTTTGTGTTTCCATCTACAGAAACTGGGGGGTGGGCGATTGGGGTGGGGAGGGGTGGTAAAGTGGGTTAGGCATGGATCTATTGATTTCTTGACCAAATCAAGATAGAAAACTGGAAATTATTTTGATTTAAAGCATTCTTGCTGCTTTTGAAAGCAACATGAGCTTAAAGAAAACATTTATTTCTGTTTTTGCCTGTGATTGCATAAAGTATTGTAGATGTGCGCGTGCGTGGCGTCGGTGGGTGTCTCAAACAAATAATACAATGCTTATAATTTCATTGTTTCAGTTATATTCATATCATGATTCTGCAGCCAGAACATTTTTTGTACAGTTTAATTCCAATTTTGAGATTTTGACTCTGTAAAAGATCTGAAAATACCTATAAACATTGTGGTTGACGTTTTTTGAAAACAAGTGTGCAAAATTTGTTAATTATATCCTATGGAATATCTCCAACTACATACAAGGTACAGCCTTTTTCTTACTTTTATCTGATTCTTCATTCACTCTACTTTCCAAAAATATGTAGGTTTACCTATTTATTCTTACTGATAAGCATACAAATGCCCCAAATCAGAGCACAGGTAGCGGAGGCAAACTATCTCTTTGTTTTAAGCATGATTTCTGTATGTATGTTTTATTATATCCAGCACTTGAGGGTTAAAAATTATCTGCATGACAGTTGATTCCAGGATTTTCAGTCAAATTTGTTTTCATTGCGTGCCTGTGGCCCACTAACACACAGAGAAAAGATGAAAGAGAAACTGGCCCTCTGGCTGTGTGTAGGTCGTTTCCTTTAACTATCAACCGTGAATTGCTGATGAAATTGGAAGTGAGAGTTCCGTCTTGTAGAAGTACAACAGTGCAACAAAAGGGACACAAGTATCACTTACCAAGGCAGGCAACAGGTTCAGTCTTTCTGTAGAACAGCCATGTTTTCTTGTTCTGCCAAAATGTAAAGCACTGTTGTGACTTTTTACCCTTTTCAGTTCGGGAGGGTGTTGGTTTGTTGGAGTCTGTCTCAATGTAATAAACTCTTTAAAAAGTGTTTTTATGCAGTGTGATCACTTGTCTATTAACTGCAGCGTGTGGTGTGCATGTTTGTAAGTATGGATTCAGTTTCAAAAAGGCATTAAAACATGCAGATTGATCATTTCCACTATGCCACATCTGCATAAAAAGGAATGCGGTACATTCCTGACCTTATGCGTAAGCCACATGTTCTGATGAGGCCTGGAGAGTGTGTGTACATACATTTTCTTGAGTGTGAGAACATATTCTGATCTGTCTTAATTGGCTAAAATATTGGTTTGAACCTCCTCATAAGCACAAAATACTTCTAAAAACATACACTTCACCAAAAGAGAAACCCATCACTTTGAATATATTTACTGATTACACATGAATTGAATGTTAATATCAATATATGGACATCATGGCAGCACACTTGACTGTCATCTCATCACATCTGCAAAAGAAAATCTGAATACAAGACTGGAAACTTTTTCTTAAAGACAGTTTGTACTGGTTCAGATTTGTTCACCATTCATATAATCATTGATCAAAGAAGTGAAGGATAAAAATGAAAATTTAAAAGATGTAAAAAAAAAAAAAAGAAAAAAAAAGAATGTCAGGTCAATCTTTTTACACTTAAGTGACTGTATTTGGGCAAAAAACAGTCACAGACATACACAGGCATGCACACATACATACTTTGCATAAATGTACGCGACCACAGTTCAATGACTGGCAAGACTACTGTTCAAAACTATTTTTTCTCCACCTCAAATAGTATTCAGGCTGCTTTTGTATTAAAAAAGAAAAAAAGAAACTGTATTCAATCTCGTAGAGTTTGCAATGTGGATGGAATTAATTTCAAGTCCATTTATTGAAAAAACAACAAACAAAAAACACCTTATATAAATACAAAAAACCTTCTGAAAAGGATGTAACAGTACATATCTGGAGGAATATACCAAAAATGAAAATTATTTCTAATACTTCAGTAGAACAAGGAGAAAAATGTTAGCAATCAACTGAACTTCAGTCATAATTTAAGTCCATTAAAGTTTCTCCTGCAGAGATGAATGGAAAAAAATCTGACACAAACTAATTTCAAATCTCAAAATATAATACAACTGTCTTCATCTGTACTATTTATCTCTCAGTTATTTGTTGGTGATTCATATACTGAATAGTAACATCCAATGGAAATCATCATCGAGGCATATTGTGTGAAGGTCAAAATCAGTATTCAGCTCTCCTTTTTCAATACAGCACATGAGAAACATCACTGAAAGGTAAAATGAAAAAGAAAAAAGTCAAATTCACTGAACTCTTGTGTACATTCACAGTCTAATGCACATCTTTGCTCACACACGCGCACACATACACACTTATATACAAATGCAATGATTAACACAAACTCAATGCATATCCATAGCAGTTATGTTTTCTAGCAAAGTTACGTTCTTTGAGAAAATATATGCATAACATACTAAGCTTAAGATTAGTATAATTTGTTATAATTTGCAAAAGTGCAATATCTACAATATTTCATATGACACAATTACTACAGGGTTACACAATTTCAATTCAACCCTGTTTAGTCTTCCAAGGAATAAATAACAATAAATACCACAGATTAGCATTTCCATTATGTTGAAAAAAATCTTTTAACAACTAGCAAATAGTTTTCAATTATGCTAAAATATCTTAAAATAGCAAACTTTCTAAGCTAGGGCTGTTGAAGTTTGCTGACTGGATTTACTGTAAAACAGTCACATTTTCTGGACTCTGACTCCTCAGTAAATGACACGTCTTGAGCCTGGAAAACAAGCACAACAGTGTCAAAATGTATGACTATTGTTCTGTGCTTAGGAAAAACACCTGTGCTTCATCAATAAATAGTGTTTTCATATATACATTAAAAACCATCCATACATCGATGAAAGTTTTTCATTTGTTTCTTTTTTTAAAAAAAGGTTTTTTTTAAAGTGCATCACAGGTGTTTCCATTTGTGCATTATCAAGTGTCATTAGAATATGCTTTCTCTGTTATGGAAAACATCTGATTTTTATCAAGGAAAGTATCAGCAGGAACCCTCCATCTAAAAAAAAAAAAAAAAAAAAGGCATTTTGTCCTTATATCATTTCTTAGAAGTAATCTGACATCACCAACCAATTTTAAAAAACACACTGACAGAAGTATTAACATCTATTCTGGCATGTGATCAAATCAGTATTGTAAAAGCATTAAAGAAAAAGAATAAATACAGCTCTTAGGGTGCTAAAAATGAAATAAAAAAAAGATCACAGTTGAAAATGCAAACCAAGATTGCACAACACCACTTTTTATTTTCCAATTTCATTTTGATTCAGCTTACACTGTCATAGAAATGTGTAACAGCTTAAATGTTATATTTTCAGTCCTGCTAAATTTATTTTAATATGTACACCGTTTTCCCCCTGTAACTGTCAACTGACATAACATTATTCTTTCTTTTCAAAATTAAATTAAAAGCTTTTGCTTTATTACATTTGGAAGCACAAGCTAAAATGTTACAGGAGGGACTTATATATACTCAAATTATACATTTTAAAATTAATAACACTGTAAAATGCATAACTGTTCAGTACAAAATGTTCCTTTTCAAATCTGTCATAAACCAAGCGAGATAAACCTCCATGACAAGGACTGCACTACTGCAACAAAATATACAAACATGACAAACTGAACATGTTTTGATTTCATCAACAATGAGACAGATTCAAAACACACTTTATCATGTGCACACGCATCCATCTTTAAGAACAATTGTTACTGACATCAAAAGATCAGATCCTTGTAGAAAGGCTGCCTGTGTTGTGGTCTGCACCAAAGATTCAGCAATTTGAAATGCACTTGACTTGAAAAGCTTGTCATGTACAGCACCTTGCTCAAATTCTTTAGAGAAAAAAAAAAAGACTGATCAAGATATGTTGATCAGATCTTGGTCTCAACAGAAACATCATAGAAACGTTACTTGAATCTGATCCTCCTGGTCCAACTATTCACTGTTAAATTTAAAGTGATCCCAAATATATAAAGCAAAAGAAAAAAAATGAAATACAATGAAGTGAAAATGTTAAAAATTTGATGTCCTGATTATCAGTATGTAACATTTTCCTGATGCCTAAAAATAATCCTGATAATGAAGTACATGATCATAAAAATAACCAAAAGAGATGCCCTTTCTCAAAACCTTAGTTATCCAGATTAAACAGATCTTGAACAACACATGAAAGTAAAAAATCCAATTAAGTTGATCAGATTACTTTTTCCCCATGGTCTTTGTGCATACATGCAGGATAGAGCAATAAATATGCTGCAAACAATTACAGCAATACATGGGCAAGAACTTGCTCAGAAAACATTTCTTTCTATTTTCTTTATGATAGGCTTAATCATCAGTCACCACAGAGTTTGAGTGTAAGGAGGGGGAAAATGCAAACTTTGTGGAAATTTCAGCAGGAGGGTAAACCAAGTGAAACAAAAATTCCTTCCTCTGTCAAAGCAGAATCACAACCGCCTAGGCATTTCAAACTTGACAAAGAACAAAGTCCGGTCCTGAAGAAAGATGTCACAGTCAAATCACTATGTTACTCACAAGGGAAAAAAAAAGTCATGTGGGATGGCTTTATGTTACTCACATGGGGAAAAAAAAGTCATGTGGGATGGCTTTATGGACCTTTCATCACACATCATACCACCTAAAGCATTCACAAAGGGGTCACAATATCAAAACACTGGCAGAACACAATCTCAGATGGACCTATGCTAGGGATGCTGCCACTCAACTCGAGTCACACATGTGAAAATGTTGGTCATCTGCAAGCAGCACCACTAAAGGTAAGGCAAAGGCCACACATCTCCACCTATCCAGGCCACACTGACTGCGAAAGGCGAGGCGAAAGGACAGTGTGTCCACTTGAAGACTGCATGGTGGCTGGTCTCTCATCAACGCCTGGACAAAACCGTCCTTCCCTCAGGGAAGAATGGCCCCCCGGGACAAAACTGGTGTCTGGGTCGCTGTCAGTTATGAGGTAGTTGCTGTGATTTGTTCCAGAAATGGATAGATGGCCAGTAGCACAGCAAAAAGCAAAACCAGTAGTGGAACACTGGACATAAAGGACAGCTGAAACAAACAAAACATCCTTTCTCGAACTTTGCTCCAGATATTGTCATCATAATAACCCCTCTCCCTTCACTGATTTCACAAATATAATTCCAAGTATATGATGTAAAACAGTTGAAACCAATATGTTATATGATGCAAAACTGTTGAAACCAATCTTTCTTACATTCATGACAAAGGATTTTCAACTTGACAACTAAGAACAAATTCTTACATATAATCCATAAAACACAGATAACTACACATGACATAAATGACAAGATACAAAGTATACACCCAAAAATAACATAAATGACAAGATACAAAGCACACACCCTATGATAACATAAATGACGAGATAAAAAGCACAGACACCTTGTCATAACTAAACCCCCCTATTCTAAATGACAGACATACTACATGCGTACACAATGAAGAAAAAACCAACATCATGTCTGAACTTGTAATTTTCACTGATATAGCCCAATAATATTTTGTGATATCACTGATTTTAGAGCAAGAAAAACAAGGAACAGTAAAGCTTCTTTTGAACTAAAAATAAAGGAGTTCAAAAGAAAGGAATCAATACTGTTGCAATGGAGAGGGACCTGTGGATATGCTCCAAATATTCTGCCGAGGGAGACTTTTGAAGTCAGATGCCAAGGTATGGCATGCTAAAACTTCTGTAAATACAATACTAAATAAAGTATTAACTATAATGCTAAATGCGATATTAACTATAAGAAAATAGATGCAAGAAAGAAAAACAAAAAGCAAAATTTCCTAACTCATATCTTGACTCCTACAAACTTACTTCTGATCTTTAATCAGAGTTCCATCAAAGTATAAATGACATTCTCTCAGCAAATAACAGCTGCACAGCCTCAAAACTGCTTTCCGTAAATTTCTTCAAGTAGGTAGGTAACAAAAACACAGACAACAGTAAGATTTTACATTTCTCCAAGTCAAGCTGTACTCCAATACATAACAGAACATGAAGACATAATGAGCACCTTCTTGCTGCGAAGAGCAATCTGTCGATAGTCTGTTTCCATGGTTTCGATCTGTGACCTGAGGGTACACACTTGCTGTGAGTACTGCTGACACTGGGCACGAAGCTGTGCCAGTTCATCCCCGGTGTTCTTCGACTGTAAATAAAATGTATCACTTTTGTATCACTTTTTGTTCAGTTCAGTTACTCAAGGAGGCATCACAGCATTCAGACAAATCCGTATGTATACACTTCACCACATCTGCTGAGCAGACGCCCGACCAGCAACATAACTGAACACTTTTAACACCATCATCTAACAATCACCCTCCCCCTGTTTGCCACCTTCTGCATGTTTGCACTTCAAAGGAACTGTTCTCTTTGCACATACATTTAAATTGTGGAATTGCTTCTATGTTCTCAGCCTGCAAACAGTATACTGAGTTGTCACTACATTTTGTGTATGCTGTTTGTCTAAGAAAATACTGTGTTGTCATTCTTAAACACTCACGCATGTGCACACACGCACACACACACACACACACACACAAACCCATCACTCACACACACAAACTGACCAACCAGCTATCGAATTTACCTGTGCCTGTTTGCCTGCTGACGGCACCTTTCGCCCAGTGACCGAGTGGGACATTTTTGCAGCAGCAGAGGCAGACACAGGGGACAAGGGGGTCTTGCTGGTCTCCTTCCCCTCCTGCCGACTTTTCTGGGCGTCAGTCAGGTTCTGACGTGTGGCCACTTCACTGCTGGTCAATTTCTCCTTCAAGGCTTCCAGCTGCTTGTAGGATTCCTGGAGCTTGTTGTACTCAGAGGACAGCTGGAGGTTCTCTTTACGGGACCTGCCCGTCACCATGTCGTTATTTGTAGTATACATAAAAAAAAATTACCGCTTCTTGTTATTGTCAATGCAGCAGCAGCACAATGTACAACAGCCTGATTTTTCTTTGCAAAAATCACTGCTTCTCATATCCAGATTACTGTGATTTTCATTACTCCAAAATTGTTTATATATATAACCAAATGACTGTTTTAAATACTTAACTGTGGACACCAGTACTTCATCCTACTAATTTTGGAAGCAAATCACACACACAAACACACAAGCATCACAAACACAAAACATACACACAAGCATACATGTACACACATAAAGCACATATTGTATTTGTATTTCTCTCTTTTGTCACAACAGATTTCTGTGTGAAATTCGGACTGCTCTCCCCAGGGAGACTGCGTTGCTACACTGAGAGCACCACCCATTTTTTTGTATTTTTTCCTGCCTGCAGTTTTGTTTTTCCTATCAAAGTGGGACCTCAGTTTATCATCTCATCCGAATGACTAGCGTCTAGACCACCACTCAAGGTCTAGTGGAGGGGGAGAAAATACCGGCGACTGAGCAGTGATTTGAACCAGTGCGCTCAGATTCTCTCAATTCATAGGCGGACGTATTACCTCTAGGCCATCACTCCACATATACACGCAAATGCCTAACCAGAAGCCACGTTATCAACTTATACATTAATAACAATAATAATAATAATAATGAAGTGCTCTTCTAAAGCGTTATTTCCTCACAGAGGCTCAAAGCGCTTCACATATTATATACTGTATACAGTAAGAAAGGAACAACAATAATCAAGAAGATTCAAAGAACAACCTATCACTCATGCAATCCACAAATTACATGTTACAAAAGAGAAGTAACAATCATCAAGAAACAAGAATCAACCATAAAGATCCTCAGATCATAAACAACACACACACACACATACTCTTTCATACATACATACAGAGAGAGACACACACACACACACACACACAGGTAACCGCCCGCACACACATACATACACACCACTGGAAAAAAATAGTACATCCCTCAAAAAACAGCAAATTAGACAAAACTGTTACTCGAATGCAAGACAAAAAAGATGTTTCCAGTTTGGACTTGAAAGTCTCGGGAAGGGGCCTTTTGCAGGTCAGCAGGCAGTGAGTTCCAGACAGTTGGGACTGAGAAACTAAATGATCAGTGACTGAAGGTTTTCTGATTAGTTCTTGGAACCTGACGTAACCTTTCAGCTGAAGACCGAAGTGACCAGGAAGACTGATGTGTTGTTAATGAAGAAGAGTACTGCGGGAGTGCGCCATAAATTTTTTTTTTTTTTTTTAATTGGTACACAAGCATGGCAATTTTGAACTGGATGCAAAATTTAACTTGAAGCCAGTGCAGCTCTTTGTGCAAAGATGTCACATTCTCTTGCTTAGATTTCCATGTTACAAGATTAGCTGCACTGTTCTGAACTCTCTGCAACTGACTGATCTGTTCAGCTGGAAGACCCACAGGTACCGAATTGCAGTGGGGGAGATGTCTCACCATAGCAGTCTTTGAAAAATAAAAACAAACAATGCTGGCAATTTTCCAAATTTTGAGATTACTAAGAACACAGATCACAGACATCAACTGATACTTACATTTTCATTTCTGCTTCAATGGCTTGTATCCTCTTACGCAGATTACTGCATTCCTCTTTCAGAGCCAAAAACTCAGCTGGAAAGCAAAAAAGGCATCACTAATTTCAAAAACAGTTCTTTTTTTTAAATCGACAAGATTATGAAATGCAGAAATGGAAATGATGCTATTACTACAGTGATGACAATGATTGTATTAGGTTCCATGCTGTTTTTGAGTACTCATACCAAAGATACATACAGTAAAAAGATAATGCATGTTGTCAGACAATGTAGATAATATGTCTTCCCATTAAATACAGGAAAAAGATAATGATCGTTGTTAGATAAAAACAACAACAAAAAACCCCAAAACAACAAAACCTTGCCCTATTTTGTGGCAGTACATAAATACACGTTCATATCTATACACTAGTAGGCATATACATACCCACACACATAAAACAAACATGAAAACCACTCTGAAATTATTAGTAGAATTGACAGAAAGAGCAAGACAAATGAAAGAATATGTCATGATGTGAATAGGACACCACAACCTCAGCTGTTCACACATGAGAACCCCCCAGAAAAGAGCCATATCCTCAAGCCTACACCAGAACAGATTACCTTTGCTGCGGTTAGTTCGACCTGAGTGGGAAGAGTCTCCATGAGAGAGGCGCTGAGAGGACTGCCGCTCCCTTCTTTCCAACTCCAACTCCTCCTGAAGGAGTTTGGTGCGGTCTAAACACACACACACACTGCCGGAGCTGACCTTCACACGACCCCTCAGCAAGGGAAAGACCACTCGCAATCATCAACAGCAGGTTAGACGCAAAGACCCAATCACCAGCATGTATAAAGCCAGCCACAGACAGCCAGGGTTTTCATAACGAAAGCAAGGAGAAGGATCGCAGACAGACACCAATGAAAGAATGAGATGTAAAAGTGTACAATGTCATCGCAGGCTGGTTTGCCATATCACAACATGTAAGCCACAGGAAACCGCTCATCTCGATGGCACCTTCCCATTAGAACAGGTTTCAACAAAGCCAACAAAAGACTGGACAGCAAATGAAGTCATTCCAGTGACAGCAGGAGGCCCCACAACAAAATGCTGAGTGATGCTGGTTGAGGACAATGAAGCAGGAAATGGATGACAAAAAAGTCATTGGGAGAGTGACAATGAACAAAGACATCATCTCATGCTCAGACAGCCCATACAGCCACATCAAAACAAAAACCAAATGCCCCCAAGGGTAAGAAAGCACAAAGCATCCAACATACAAAACTGAACATCCCACTAAGATGCAAGACAGTGCCAGGAATCAAAGAGAAAGGAGATTCATGCAAAGGTGCAGAAATGGATGCAAACAGATGAAACTGACAATCGAACACAAGAATGGGAATTCACAACAGCAAACTTTGTGACAGCAGAGCATGCAACTGTCATTCTGAAGAAAGATCATTTTCGAACACATTTTTTTAAAAGTCATGCTAAAATGAACAGAATTAAATCCCACATCTTTCAAACTGAACCAGAAAAAAATGGATCCACACTATGCCATACAGAACCGCATATGTGACCTTAACCTATGATGGTCATTTACAAAGCTATGTTTTGAACATGTAGTCATGTTCCATCACCCCCACCCACTCTGCTCCCCCATCCAGGATCACAATGTTCTGTTCCATTTCTATCCCTTTGTGTGTTTGATAAATCAAGTGCAAATTACCATCAGGTCTCTTTCCAAATGCTTTGTTGCTGTATTAATTTACAAATCTCTCATTGGGAAACCCTTGTCGACAGCTGCTTGTTCACTAAAAAAACCATAATAGTTACCACCAGAACAAATCGTAACAAACCAAAAACAAAGAAAGAAAAACAATAGAAAATGTCTTTGCTTACTTTTGTACTCCAATTATTATCTGGTGATGAAAGAACCATTTACTTTTGATTATTAGGTGCTGAGTACGTACATTCATCTTAAAGACTTGCCAATCTTATGTTCACTGGTGACAGCTTTTATAGTCTGATTCACTACATCAAACTCTTTATTGGAAGTACATCACACACACACACACACACACACACACACACACATATATATATATATATATATATATATATATATATATATATATACACACACACACATATATATATATGTGTATGCATATATATATATATGTATATATATATATATAAATATATATATATATATCTTAAAACAATGCAGTTCTCAAGACACACATAAAGAAGGAGATACAGCAATAAGCTGGGTACAACACAAACATGCAGTGAAGGTAATTGGAAACGGCTTTTCCCCCACTATCTATTTCAAACATAAAAAATAATATAAAAATAAAAATAAACAAAACACGTTTTGAGAACTTATGAAATTGAAATGATATGTGTCACAATGATGACACTGCATGGGGCAAAAGATCAAGCAGAGGCAAAGACACATCAATCTCTGGGTTTACTCTTACATTCAACTTATCATTCCATATCAAAATAAAACACTGCATACAATGTTATCAAAATATTACATTGTACACTATGTTATCAATTACAAATACATCTGCAAACCATATGCAGGAACTATGGATACCGGTCAACATTTTTTAATCAAAGAGGGATGCTCATAAATATCAACAGCTGCACAATTATCTCACAAGCTACAAAAAACATGAGCTCAACTTCTGGTAATTAATATCATGCTAAAAGAACAGCACCAATGAATAAATGAGAATTTTTTTCTTAAGTACTACTACATACATGCTAAGACCTTTATCTCCCTGAGTTCAAAGTATATAAACAAGTAACAAATGTCAGCAAACTCTTCAAATCTGAAAACACAGCATCAAGCTCCACAACAGAAGCAGCTAGTAATAGTAAAAACTGCCAATATTCATGATTACAGAGTCCATAACTTTATGAGGTATATCCTGTTAACAAAAGGACGAAACCAGTCACTCACTACGTAGCTGTTCTGCTTCATTGTGGCTTTGTTTGGCTGCCTGCTGAGCTTCTTGCAACTGACCTGTAAGCAACAACAACAACAAAAATGTTCAGTCATTAACTCTCTCCATACGAACGGCGAAAGAGACGACGTTAACAGCGTTTCACCCCAATTACCATCATCAAAATATTGCAAGCGGAAGGCTCTTATACTGAAGAGATGAATGTTGACAAAGAATACAATTCTGACGACGGAAACTAAAGCTTGGGTCATTCAGACACCCACTGGACATCCGAGGGGTCTGTGTAGAGGAGAAGAGAGGACTGGCCGTACTGAGTTAACAAGTGTTCAGTCATTAACCTTCCACACTGCTTCAACTTTCTTCTTTCTCTTCTCCAGTCTCTTCTTTTTCTTTTCAGTTCAGTTTCTGTGCTCTCTATCCTTGGCAGATTCAATCTTCACTTTCAAGGAAGTGTCAAAGCATACTGATTCATATACACTACACCACATCTGCTCTATGTAAAAATCCTTGGCAGAGAGAAGGTTAAAATGTTATTATACACCATTCACATGAATTCCTGCACACACAGAGTGATGGCAAAACAATAAGACAGACATGGCCTCATGGAAAAGTTTCAAACACATGGCTGCAAGAATAGTTCAAAAGACAGAATGTACTGACACAAACTGAATGGCTTACCTTTGGTCTCCTCCAAGTCAGCACTCGTCTTTTGGTGCATTGTTCTCTCAAGTTCCAGATCTCCTGATAACAAAAGACATCCACAGACATTATCACACTGTCTCCTATTTATCAGTTTTATAGACGAACTCCCCCCCCCCCACCTCCCCACTCCCTCCCTCCCATCCCCCGACAACCCTACTAACCCCACCTCCCCACCCCCCTTTTTGATTGGTTTCAAAAGGAAGTCATGGATACACTGTTACATGTGCAGTATACAAGCTGATGAAATCATAATTCTGAAAGGGTATGCAAGATTCAGGGACCCACAAAACAAAATGTTAAAGCATGCACACAAAATGCAACCATTTTAACACATTAGTATACAAAGAGATAATCAAACAATAATGACATAATAAATGTCACGTACACAGGAATATCTTTAAAACCAATAGTACAGAGTTCACACAAACATTTCAACATTTGACACACACAGTATCAGTGGTTTCAATTTGAAATCTTCAAACTTTACCCAACATTCATGTACACTGACTTGCTGCTCCAAAAAGAAAACAAGGGTACACAGACTTAAACTGGTGCTGAACATTTCCTATCAAGCCTGCACACACAATGTTGAAGGGCACAGTAAAAAAAAAAAAAGAAAAAAAGACTCATTCTTTATGGAATTTAAGAAATCGTTTCTCTACACCTGTTGTAAGTGTGCAAGCTGACTTGGGGACTGCATAGCATCACTGCTTTACAATTGCATACACCTAACATGGGGTTTTTAACCTACAAGAATCACTTGTATGTCAGTCTCATTAAATATAAATCTTATTTCCCCTGCTGGAGTCTGCACTAGTGGGTCAAGGTAAAGTATGTGTAATTAAAATCTTATTTCAATTAAAAACATTTCAGTGGTTAATATTCCTATCAATAAGGTTACTGAACTGAAAAGCATAAACTTCTACACTAATAAATAAACAAAAATAAGAGACATCAATTAGCACATGGCATCTAACAGATCTATTGTCAAAAAAAGAAAAGAAAAAAATTGCTCACTTTCACCTAAATGTTCAATAAAATTACAAACACAAAAGTAACTGAGGGATTAAGAATGAAAATACAGCTCAAAGGTTAATACAGTTACTAACTCACTTGATATTAGAAATCTGTCGGATCAGTATCAAATGAACTGTGTGGACATACTGTTCAGAACAGTTTGCCTTGACCTTGCATGCAGATGAATAAAATAAGTATTGAGAACACAATTTCACTTCTTGACCCATGTATCTGAAATCCCCCCACCCCCTGCCTCCAGCCCTAACCTATGTTCCCCAACCTATAAATAAGGATGCATACATTTTCAAGCACTGGTGAAATGCTACCTGCATAATCTCCATAAATGAAAAAAAGAGAAAAAGAAAGAAAGCTTAATGCACTAAACACCAGCATAAAGTTATTGATACCAACCCACACCCTTCAGTCAGTTGAACAAACAGTACACAATGACAGATTAGGAGGCTCAACCAGGTTACTCTGACTGTCTTGTACATAACACAGAAGCACAGAGGTTTGAGTCAGTTATATCTAAAGCTAGAAATGTTTTCTTAAAACACACACACACACACACACACACACACACACACACACAATGGATTTTTTCCACTTGCATTTGTAGCACAATATTCCGGTGACTTAGTAACCCCGACCCCCTATTTCTGACTTCCATTATTCCTATGATGCACTGACCATTCACTTCAGCATTCTACCAGTAAATACATCCATCAACCAGTAAATCAAACCCCACAGACACACTCCCCAAATAGTGATGATACATCCTCACCAACATTTCTATGATGAGATACAACTAAATATTTGCAGAATAACCTCCACAGTATCCTTTTTCTTCTGTCTTAACCACATGAAGACATCACACTGGTTTGAAACTATCTACATCAATTGTAAAGTTACATTCTGACAAAACTGGTCTGGAAGTAAAATTCCATTTACAGCAACAAAACAACAAAAGGAGAAAATAAAAATCATTAATTTTCTGCAAGTCTGTCTGAGATCACTCAAAACACTCATGGCTGTTTCTGACTTGTGACAACTGACATCACTGATTAAGAACTTGTGGACTCGAAGTCTGGAAATCTGGTTTCAAAGTTGATTCTCCTTTTCCTTCTTCCATTCAAAATGACTTGCACAATCCCTTGGTAAAACTAATGACAATCATATAGTCATGCATCAACGAATCACATTCGA
Source organism: Babylonia areolata (assembly GCF_041734735.1). NCBI lineage: Eukaryota > Metazoa > Mollusca > Gastropoda > Neogastropoda > Buccinidae > Babylonia > Babylonia areolata. The sequence goes on along the minus strand of NC_134883.1, from coordinate 22,038,758 downwards.
GTCAAAATGTGTCACTCCACATGATGCACTTATGTGTCAATGTGTGAGCTCATCACCATAACTTATTTTCATGGCCACACTACACATGAGCTTACTGTCATAACTTCCTTCTGGATCAAAGGCGTCATGGAAATTCAAACCAGTTAGTTACATACCCCTAAAAGGAAAAGTGGTTCACCTAAGTTCTCCAGCTGAGAAAGACAGTGTTTGTGTGTGTGTGTGTGTGTGTGTGTGTGTGTGTGTGTGTGTGTGTGTGTGTGTGTGTGTGTTTAAAATTAACTGAAGAGTAGCAAGTAATTCTTTGCATCAGGTTTGGTTTGCTGTGACTGTGTTGGGTGTGTTTTTTTGTTTTTTTTTGTTTTTATTATATATGACTGTCAAATTTTACTATCATGCTTATTATCTGTACGTATTTAAGAATTCATCACAGTTAATTCTCTTACTGAGAAAATAAAGCTATTCTAATTCTGGTCCATAAACACATCTAAGACAAACATAAGTTTAGTGATTAAAAATGAGTCCTCAGCAACAGGCCAACAAAAATCATTTCTCTCACTGAGACAATAAAGTTATTTCAATTCTGGTCCATAAACACATCTAAAACAAACATAAGCTTAGTGATTAAAAATGAGTCCTCAGCAACAGGCCAACAAAAATCATTTCTCTCACTGAGACAATAAAGTTATTTCAATTCTGGTCCATAAACACATCTAAAACAAACATAAGCTTAGTGATTAAAAAATGAGTCCTCAGCAACAGGCCAACAAAGGAGGCATCCACCAGCACAACAGCTACAGACACAACACAAAAGCTTAACTGAAAAATCAAAGGAAAACAAACATGAAAGCCAACTAACAGAAACTCACTCTGAAGATGGTGCAAATTTTCCTGATTTAATCGAAACTGTTCCTGCTCTTCCAGCAGACCATCTTGAGAAAAAGGGAGAGAAATTGGGAGAAGGACAACAAAAATGGTGACAGATATATACAAAGGCGTTTAGGAGGATGCTGAGAGGAGAAAATGGTGCATTTAAGGGAGTTGGGGGTGAGAAGTCTTGGAGGGAGGGGAGATGCAACTTAAACTAACAAGACTGAACGATAACATGCATGAACTGAGAGTGAATGTAATCAATAAAAATTAAACTGAAAAACAGCACAAACAGATATCAAGGTTAAGCTGGAATTTCCAGACTTTATAGATCACACAAACACATACACACGACTCGTACAGGAATGTATATGTCTGCAGACATAAGTACAAACGACTTATCCCCTACTGCAAGTGGTTCCCAAATCTAAAGAACAATACAGCCTTTCTGACCCCCCCCACCCCAAACCCCCCCTCGCCCCCCCCCAAAAAAAACACCTGAATTTTGACAGTTTTACCTCAACCATTCCAACACAAACGACACTCTTGGTTCCTGATGAAATATAACTGATGCAGGCATAAACATCAGATTAAGGATTACACTACTTTGTTTCAAACTATCCCCCCCATATTAAACATGAAGCAACATTTTTCAGTGTCAGAGATGACAGAGAAGATACCTTTTGTATCAATCATGTTTTACTAACAAAAGAAAGAATAACCAAATCAAGAAACCAGATAATGGAAACAAATGAGGGAGAAGACGATACACAACTCACTTCACATTAAATAACACAACTTACCTCGCAGTTCTAAAATCTGCTGTTTCACTTCTTTTGTGTCTGACTCCGCCTTCCGCAACTGCTCTGTGGTGGAAAAGTTTGTAATGAAACAAATTAATTATGGCCTACATTACTAAGAACAAATTTACTTTCATACACTGACCAAAAATTATAGTGAGCATGCTTTTTCTTGTTTCTTAATCCTCTTGTATTCATACTGGGAGAAGCCAGGACCTGCTTTTGTGCCGCTCGTTCACCTACCGGGAGCAACCAGGAACATGCGACTGGTAATTTTCTATCACACGTTCACCATGTGTTGTCACTCAGGGGGGCTAGAAATTTAACAAGGGAATGTGTGCAATAATCCAGTAATGTGCCAGCACTATTTTTTGAGTCTGGCACCTTTCTATTCAGAGAAACAGGAAGAAAACAGACAACAGCCATCTTGAGAATGAACCAGACCAAGTTTCACAATGGCGGCTTTATTATCTGCTACGAAGATCAACAAAATGATTAAGAGGCATGGATCAAATACTACAATAAGTGGAATATATATATATAAAAAAAAGGGCAAATCTGAAGATGACTTGGTCACAGACTCAGCTGATCAAGAAGAAGAAACGGAGAAATGAACCCAAACATGTGCCAATCACCACTCAACATACCAGGTGGCGGCCTGCGATACGGGTAGCTGCCATGACTGACCTTCTGCTGCCATGTTTTCATTCTTATTTCTACCACTTCTTTCTTTGTTGTTCACTTTTTTGTTCATTTGTTTGTTTGTTTGTTTGTTTTCAAAAGCTGCTGAAGAGACCAACAGCTATACTAGTTTCAGCACACTGGGTTGATACCACAACCGAAGATGTAGGCCATTTGACAGCCAATGGGTGACAATGTGACACATTCATACAAGTGTCTATTCTTCCAATTGCCTCTTTGCAAGAATGACTGTTTTCATGATTCCCATGGCCAGAACATTGCCTAACAATAATGTAGCTTCTGTCCCCCTTTTTAATGTTAAATGGTGCAAGGGTGTTTGTGATGTTCAACTGTGACTCTGTACATAGCAACAGGTTTTGAATGAAAGGAGATTATGTGTATATATCACGGTTAAGTATGTGTAATTAAAGCTATGTTTAGTTCAGCTATGTGACAGTTGACAGTAGTTGTGAATGTTCACGGAACAGTCAGTCACCTGTCTGGAAGAATCACGTCAGGTAGGCTCCAGCTTCTATCTTACACTAACTTGTGCGTGTTTGCATGCCGTAATGTCAATGTAACCCTAAAATGTGACATGTCTGGTGACGCTTAGGTGACAATCATTCAACCTTTCATGCTCAGGCAAAAAGTACTTCAGATTATTGTATGCAGTTGTATGAAATTACTTGCCTAATTTCATTATCTTTGAGGTTCTTATTATGTCTAAAGTAAGTTATGAATCATGCACACCCACTGAGAGTATACTATAACACTTTTTTTTTTTAAATGAAATCTTGTGGGATTTTCATGTCAGAGAATCCATACACAAGATGGTTAAATCTAATCAAATCACACAGCTCTAACACTAACTTGCCTAATATGCATGAATGAAATCAAATGTGTACAAAATTAGTAGTTCAAATATGAATTTACAGTTTACTTGATAAACTTTACAGCCAAATACAAGTAATAATAAACAAAAGGGTAAAGTAAGTGCCACATCACTGTCTAAGAGAGGCAGGCTAGAACCATCCAACCCAGTTCTATTACCCAGACAACACAACACACAAACTTCAGCAATAAAAAGTTCAACATATACATAAATATATATATTTATTCTGTATATTATCATAAAACAAATTTTTACAAATATATCAAGAAATTCAATACATTTCAAAATCAACTTTTTAAAAAAATCAATTAAAGAAAACCAAAAAAAAATCAGGTAGCTCATAGTTTCTCTATCTGAATCTTACTCATCCTTGTCAATACCCCACACAAAAATTTTACAATGCATACTAACAGAAGTGTCGTGTGTTCAAATTGCCTTCTCACTAACTTGTGAGACACAAGTGACAACATTCCAATGTTCACACGAACATCATCAAGAACGAAGAACCTTGAACCTTCTTCTTCTTCGTTCGTGGGCTGCAACTTCCACATTCACTCATACGTATGCGAGTGGGCTTTTACATGTATACTGTTTTTACCCAGCCATGTTGACAACCATACTCCATTTTCAGGGGGGTGCAAGCTGGCTACGTTCTCGTTTCCATAACCCAACGAACGCTGACATCGATTACAGGATCTTTAACGTGCGTATTTGATCTTCTGCTTGCGTATACACATGACGGAAGTTCAGGCACAAGCAGGTCTGTAAATAATTTGACCTGGGAGATCCAAAAAATTTCCACCCTTTACCCACCAGGCACCTTTACTGAGATTTGAACCTGGAACCCTCAGATTGAAAGTACAACGCTTTAACCACTCGGCTATTGTGCCTGTCTAACCTCGAACCAATTCACTCCCAAATTCTTCAGTCACAATGTGATCCAGAGCACGAAACAATTCCACCACTTGAAACGATCTACACGAATCACAAGCGCCTAACAAACAGTTGCTCAGCAAAACAGACATGCACACTGTTAAAGACAGATGTCCCGCCCCTCTGGAGACAGCCCACAGGATCAGCACGGACCACAAAAACAATTATGACAACTGAAGAAGCAACAACACACTCCCAGCTGCTGAGATGGCTTATATGCACAATGCCAGTAGATTCACTGTTACCAGAACTCCAAAAAGCCACTTTTCCATTCAGATACCTAAAAGGTAGACAGAGGCGTTTCTGTTACTTCACACACATAGGATAAACACATTTTGCTGTGCCAAAAACTGTCAGTGCCACCCAAGCCTCCTCCTCTCCATTCAGTTAGTCCTTCGTCATTCTCAAAACGACACATCAAACGCCCAAAAAATCACGTCACACAAGACACTGTTGTATACTACATGGCATGTGAGGAAAAGCCCTTCAAATATTAATCAAGGATGATGAGTGACAGAAGAATGAGAATTTCAGGAGTTGAGACAGAAAGTTTGTTTTATTCCCAAATAAACTTGAATACTAGAACCTTTACCTTTATAACACATAAAAATGGATGAGCACACATGTGCATGCAAGTGTTTTATAAGTGTAATTTTTGCATGAATGCGACAGACCCAAAGGGTTAAAACACTGAAACAAAATACCACCACTTTATCCAAGAAATACACACTTTACCACTAGCTGCTCCAGCACTATTTCTGAACAGCCTTTGTCATTTGGCTATGTAATTTTCACTCCACGATGTAAGAACATGGAAGTATTTTTTAGCACAAGTTATGGTGATATTCATGGTTATTTGCATGATTTTCAGCAGTTTGTTGCATCAGTCACCGAGGTCACATGCCACTCTGTGGTGAGTAGCTTGTAATTTCTTTTACTTGTAATATGACTGATGACCCCTCCACCCAATGCCTCCACTGTTAACTCGTGTGTGTGTGTGTGTGTGTGGTGTGTGTGTGTTTGCGTGTGTGTACAACCCCCTCCCCGCTTCCGATCACACACCCATTCGCCCAATCTAATGTATGAATATGTAGATGTGTTGAAATAAACGAAGGTGTACATCTAAATCATTACCTAGAGAACAGAAAATATATAAACCAATGAAAAGAAAAAATACACACAAACACAGAACCGGGGTTAGCAAAAGAATACCTTGCAAGTCAGAGACAAGATCCCCCCTCTCTTTTGCTGTCTGCTGCACCTCGAAATACTGCTCCTTTAGCTTCTCAAGCTCAAGGGTTGATTTCTGTAGCTGAAGACTGGTCTCTGTATATTCATCTGCAACAAAATGGCTACTTCAATGTAAGTGTTTTCTGCCTTTCCCGAAACACTTGTTATTTGTTTGATCATTGTATCTTTCAACATCCTTTCTTCTTTTTTTTTTCCCCTCCAAACAAAGCAACAGCTTACCCTTGTACTTCTGTATTTCCACTTCAACCTTTCTTTGGGCTTCTCTGGATTCGGTGACATTTTCTGCACACACACGCAAAAAAATTGCAGAATGCACATTCACTTACAATTACACAACAGACAACAAAGCTGACAATGCAAGCTTGAGGTCATTCTAATTTTGTTGCCAAAAAATGGTGAATCTAATGTAAGCATGAAACAGCCAACAGGAAAATCCATTTCTTACAGAACACAGCGCAGAAATTGAAACTGTGTCTTCCGAGTATTTCTATACTAAAAATCAGAAAATTATTAAATGCCACTGTATTTTCATATAACCTATGGCTTGACCACAAAAAAGTAAAAAAGAAAAAAATTCAAGCATACTCACATGGTAAATTATTCTTCACATATCATACATTTGACACCAGTTTACTTTAGTTCAGCAGAAGCTACGTGGCAGAATGGTTTTGATAGCTTATCTGCCATACAGTGTCCATGAGGTTCTGGGTTTGAATCCCAGTCTCAACATTTCTCCCAAGTTTGATTGGATGAGATGATTAACCGAGGTCCCCTGTCAGCATGCACTGGGTGCACTGTAAAATAACCTATGGCAACAAAAATCTCCTCTGGCAAATTCTGTAGAAGAAATCCACTCTGATATGTACACAAATACATATATGCATGCACTGAAGGCCTGACTAAGCATGCTGAATTACCCTGCTGGTCAAGCATCTATGCACTCAAGACCTGACAAAGCATGTTGGGTTATGCTGCTGGTCAGGCATCTACCTAGCAGATGTGTTGAAGCACATATGGATCTGCCCAAACACAGTGACGGCTCCTTAAGAAACTGAAACTGGAAGTGGAAACGTAAGTCCTGGTTGGATAAACTAAGAACTCACCATCATCCGTATAGCTCCCTGAGTCAGACATACTGGAGGTGGTCGAAGACACAGGCACTAACAAATTGGAGTCTTGAATGGGTAAAGAATCCACCTCACATCCATTGACTGTTGTCACGGTGATAGTGGCTGTGGAGTCCTGGTCGGACTCATACAGGGTATCATCCATGTTATCACCACTGACAGTCTTGCCAGGGAGTGGAGCAGTCAGAGGATCGATCGCTGCCTGCTGCATCAGGCGTTTTTCTATCTGCCAAATGTGACCTGGGGAATAACAACCACCACGTGCACTCTATGTCATAAATGAATTCACAAATCTGCCCCTTCCTATTTCTGTGGCTGCCTTCACCTCTACACCCCATCTTGCTTATGATCAGCTTCAGACCCACTCTGTTTACGTATACCAAGATTCAAACACTCCACTGTCGGCCACCGTTCGTTCTCTGTCTATGGACCTTGCTTTTGGAATGAACTTCCTCTTTTGCCTCATCAGGTCTGCGCACTCAGCTTTTTCAAGTCTGGCCTTAAAACCTGTCTTTTTCCAAGAGAGCCTCCTTCCCCTGCCTATTCTTGGTCTTCCATTTCTCATGTTTAGAGTTATGAATGCATGTGAATGACTGGTTTGAAAACGCTTTGATTTGTCTCTGCACACAATTCAGTGCTATATAAATACTAATTATTATCATTATCATCAAACTTTCTGATCAGTTCAACACTGGCCCATCATCAGTCGTATCCCTTTGCCACTGTCATACAGTACCTATCCACTTCTCTTGGTAAAGCTCTTTAGAAAATCAAAATTTTTTCACTAGTTTGAAAAAAGCTTATTTGTCTTCCATAGAAGAGACGATTTCACACATATATGTGTGTCTGTGAACTGGAACTGTCAGCATTGGAGGCAGAGTCATCACCAACCTGCGCTTTGCCGATGACATTGATGGCCTGGCAGGAGAAGAGAAAGAACTCGAAGAACTCGTGCACAAACTTGACAAGACATCATCAGCCTACGGCATGGAGATCAGTGCCGAGAAGACCAAGGTTATGACCAACAACAGCCAAGGCGTAACGTCCAACTTGCACGTAAACGGTGAAAAACTGGAAGAAGTCTCCTCCTTCAAATACTTGGGTGCCATTGTGTCAGACGAGGGTTCGAAACCAGAGGTCCTGTCCAGAATCGCGCAGACTACTGCCGCACTGAGTCGATTGAAGACTATATGGAAGGACAAAAAGATCTCCCTCTCGTCCAAAATCAGACTAATGCGCTCCCTCATCTTCTCAATATTTCTATACGCTTGCGAATCCTGGACCCTCACTGCAGAACTCCAGAGAAGAATCCAGGCCCTGGAAATGAGATGCTTCCGCAAGATCCTGAACATTACATACAAAGACCACATCACAAATGAGGAAGTGAAAAGAAGAGTCCAAAACGCCATTGGCCCATTCAAAGACCTGCTAACCACAGTGAAGGAACGCAAGCTCCGCTGGTATGGACACGTCACACGATCAGACGGCCTAGCCAAGACCATCCTGCAGGGTACCGTACAAGGAAGGAGGAAGAGAGGCAGACAGAGAAAGCGGTGGGAGGACAACATCAAAGAGTGGACGGGCCTGCCATTTGCCACAACTCAAAGGGCCGCTGAGGACCGAGGCAGGTGGCGCGAGCTGACCAGGCAGTCATCCATGGTGCCCCAACGACCCACCCACGGGTCAAGGGATAGATGAGATGAGATGAGAATTGGAACAACTTTCCCCCTAGCAGACAGACCTAGCTTCCTGTTCAAACTGGTGTTTAAAGTTCAGTCAGCAACAAAGGCCATCTCAGGGCTTACTCTTACTACTGTCCAGCCAATTTTCTTACAAAATGATGGTGCTGAATACTGATCAAACACTTGAAGACAATGTTTAGTGGCAGTACAATACATACACGTACACACACAGAGAAATAAACCCCATAATAAATAAGAGAAATAAAATGATACAAACAGATGCATGATACTTGTTAATGTTTGTATAACAGCTTTTGTTCAGGAACAAAACAAATATAGATATTTTGAATCGAGAGTTCACCAGAATTTTCTCCCCCTCCACTAGACCTTGAGTGGTGGTCTGGACCTGTCATGAAGATGAGACGAAAAACTAAAACAAGTCCTGTATGTATCAATCACTTTGCACACATAAAAGAACCCACAGCAACAAGAGAGTTGTCCCTGGCAAACTTATGTAGAAAGATTTACTTTGATGGCCAAACAAATACACTTGCAGATAGAAAACGAACTTTTATGTGGGTGGAGTTGAACTGTGGAAACAGGCTCTCCCCAGGCAAAGCAGCCTGAATTTCACAAAGAGAAAGTCTGTTGTGAGAAAAAAGTAGTACTATACAACACAACACAAATACAGATGCAGTGTGTACAACAAAAGGTACTATTCAGTTTGATGTTAAGAATGGTATATGGATGTGTTGCTGACACACAGATGTTAGGAAAGGTATGACTCTACTGCTGACAGATAGATGTTAGGAAGGATATGGCTCTGTTGCTGACACATAGATGTTAGGAAAGGTATGGCTGTGTTATTGACACATGGATGTTTGGAAAGGCATGGATGTGTTGCTGACATACAGATGTTAGGAAAGTATGGCTCTATTGCTGACAGATAGATGTTAGGAAAGGTATGGATGTGTTGCTGACATACAGATGTTAGGAAAGGTATGGATGTGTTGCTGACATATAGATGATAGGAAAGGTATGGCTGTGTTGCTGACACATGGATGTTAGGAAAGGTATGGATGTGTTGCTGACACATGGATAGGAAAGGTATGGATGTGTTGCTGACACATGGATGTTAGGAAAGGTATGGATGTGTTGCTGACACATGGATGTTAGGAAAGGTATGGATGTGTTGCTGACAAATAGATGATAGGAAAGGTATGGATGTTTTGCTGACACATGGATGTTAGGAAAGGTATGGATGTGTTGCTGACATATAGATGATAGGAAAGGTATGGCTGTGTTGCTGACACATGGATGTTAGGAAAGGTATGGCTGTGTTGCTGACACATGGATGTTAGGAAAGGTATGGATGTGTTGCTGACACATGGATGATAGGAAAGGTATGGATGTGTTGCTGACACATGGATGTTAGGAAAGGTATGGATGTGTTGCTGACACATGGATGATAGGAAAGGTATGGATGTGTTGCTGACACATGGATATTAGTAAAGGTATGGATGTGTTGCTGACACATGGATGATAAGAAAGGTATGGCTGTGTTCCTGACACATACCTTCCAGTGAACAGATCAGATCCTCACTACTGTCACTCTGCTTCTGAGACTCCTTCAACTGGACTGGAAAAAAAAACCCAACACAATTTAATTTTGACAATCATTTGTTTCTGTGTTTGTGGGTGTTTATTGTTTCCTGTTCCTGTTTCTTTTTTTCATTATTACAAAAAAAATCAATGTTACGTATTTACATATTACCATTTTGTATAATGATTTATGGTGTATGTGAATTTTTTAAATACATGAAATGAGAAAAGAAAATAACACGAAAAATATACAAAACCAAAAGACAAATAGAGGTTAGGGATACAACGAATGCACTAATGAGGAAATGAACACTGGTAATAAAGACCAGACAGACAGACTGACAGGTACAAAAGACATTTTGAAGAAAAGATCTGGCTCACTGATTTAGAAGAAAAATACAGTTTTTTAAAAGAATTATAACGGGCGCAATAGCCGAGTGGTTTAAGCGTTAAACTTTCAATCTGAGGGTCCCCGGTTCGAATCAGCGCCTGGTGGGTAAATGGTGGAGATTTTTCCAATCTTCCAGGTCAACATATGTGCAGACCTGCTAGTGCCTGAACCCCCTTCGTGTGTATACGCACGCACAAGATCAAATACGCACGTTAAAGATCCTGTAACCCATATCAGTGTTTGGTGGGTTATGGAGACACGAATATACCCAGTATGCATGAACCATAACAGAGTCATTGGCAAGTCGATGTTGGTCATGTAACGGAAAGAAGAAATAAAAAGAAGAAAGAGATGACACAAACAATAGTCTTGATTATACACCAGTGATACAAGTCATGGACTGAGAACATGAGAGCACACATATGCATACTTGCACATGTATGCAGGCAATAGTCTTGGATTATACACCAACAATACAAGTAACAGACTGATGATATGAGAGCACCCATGTGTATACTCACACATATATGCACACACACACACACACACACACACACACACATATATACACACATATCAACATATACATACCCATATTTGTCTTCTGTGTGTGAGTATTAGAGACACAGATTGTTAATGTGTGTATGGTGTGTGGGGGGAGGGCATGTGTGTGTGTGTGTGTGTGTGTGTGTGTGTGTGAGAGAGAGACAGTATGTGCGCGCGCGTGTGCAGGTGTGTGTGCACGCATCCTGCATATGAGTAAAATTCTTTAATTAATCAAATCAATGTAAAAGACACTATTAAATGATTATTTACCTTAGTATGTCATCCATTGTCTCTTAATTTTTCTCCTTAACTGGTAAAAATGTGTCTTAACATTCATAAAGTATGCAAATCTATTGTCTGAATAATTCTCAGTGTAAACATAAAAAAAATCTTTAAATGAGCTACAGCAATGCCTATCCTTTAAATGATCTTAAAACAGTAATCAGTCAAACAATAATAACAACTTATGATTTAAAAAATGCTGATGCCATCAATTAAAATAAAAACATGCATAAACTGAGTCAAGAGAGATCAACAAAGTAGCTTTATCAATTTAGAATAACTAAATGAGGAATCAACATACTAAAACCATCCACAAACACAAAACTGCCTGCAAAAGTCAGAAACAGACAGACTGACAGAGAGAATGGAAGAAACACAACAATACAAAGACAGCAATACAAAAGAAAACATCAGCAGGGTCTAGTGAAAAAATGAACGCAGATAAAGGTCTGTGGAACAGAGCAGAACACTGACAGTATCAGTATCACTATCAGTAGCTCAAGGAGGCGTCACTGTGTTCGGACAAATCCATATACGCTACACCACATCTGCCAAGCAGATGCCTGACCAACAGCGTAACCCAACACGCTTAGTCAGGCCTTGAGAGAAAAAAAAAAAAAATAATAATAAAAAAAAACTAAATAAAATAAAATAAAATAAAATAAATGAAAATAAATAACACTGACACACACGGTCTAGTGAAAAAATGAACACAGATAAAGGTCTGTGTAGGACAGCAGAACACTTCATTTCCATTAACCACATTTTCAATCCTCTCCATGTGTCATACTGTTAATTTTACATTTCTTGTTTTGTTTGAAAAGTAGCTAAAAGCAACAATATTACTCAGCTTCAGATACTTATAATGACTGCGGCTGTTGCTGCTTATGGAAGAGAATGAAATCCCTGAGCCAGTTTATCCCAGCAGAGCTAATCACTCTGAAAATTCAAAGCCAAGCAATTTCAATGCTGCAGGCTGATCTGAAAAATATATATGCTGTATGAATATGTATCTCTGAATTTCTTAAACATTCATTACCTTTTTGTTTTAAAATATAGTAAAAAAATAATAATAATAATAATAAAAAAAACAATAAAAAAACAACCAAAAATTAACTGCTTTATGCATATATATATATATATATATATATATGTACATGTATATAATGGTACTATATTGGCTTGCTGGTGACTTAGCATTGGCAATTCCCTGAGGACTGCCTGCACTAAGGTTATGGCAGATGAACTCAGGTGAGGCTGTGTATGGGGGACCTGAAATAATGGGCATCAAAGAAATGCTACTTAAACAGTCCAGTTGAAAGGGGCAGCAAAAAAAGAAAAAGAAAAGAAATACATGTGTGAAACAAACAAAAAACAGGATTCCATGCTTGTAAACTGCATACACAATCAGAAAACAGAAGTGAATATGACACCAAACAAAATTCATTTCTAATTGTGTGCATGTGTATATCTGTATGTGCATTTGTTGATGAATTCATAAATATGACTATTTTCATAATTCAGACACCATCATTTTCCCTAATTCACACATTCCTAGTTTTTAACAATATATACGCTACATGTACACTCACGTTTTAAGCCATCCAAGGCATTTTCCATCATTTCGTTCATGTGTACATGAGACAGTCTAACCTTTTCTGTAAAGAGCAAAACACAACCAAATCAAGTGAGAACCACCATCACAAAGTCACATCAACACAAAACCATCTACACCAAATAAAATAAAAATCAGTCACAACAAAATGAAAACTCACACATATATCTCTACCACAATACAACAAAAACTCATGCCCATATACTGCTTCCACACATTTCAATCTGATTACTTCCTGATATCTCTATTTCACTCAGACTCTGAATTCTACATTAAATGTTGTTGGCTGAATTACAGACTAGAAAAGACATAATCTTATGATTTTTTATATATGTGTTTATGCCAGCCATCAAACAAATCAATTTGACTGCAAATGATTTATAGAGGAAGAAAGACCCTGGAACCATTTACAAAGAAATAATAAATGAATCTGATTCAAACTTCCAAACTTAGGCTTTAACATTTCTATCTTCAGTAAACAATTCTGATGCTCAACTGCTTGTTAGTGAGATATAATCTGTAATTAAATCTAATGGTTTCTTTTTTGTGTGCGTTTATGCCAGCCATCAACCTTGAATCTATTTGACTGACAGTGATTTACTGAGAAAGAATGACACTGGAACCATTTACAGAAAAATCATAATATGAATCTGATTTAGACTTCCAATCTTACGGCTTTAATAGTTCTGATTTCAGTGAATGATTCTGATGCTTAGCTGCTTCTTAGAGAAATCATTTTGTCATGTATGTCTACACTGAACTTAGGAAGGAACTGTAACCTGCAACATCCTTCCTTCTCCTCCTTTTCACAATTATTTGCCAACCATGCTGACAAGAACAATAATATTTACTACTCAAAATTACAGAAATTAAGGGAAAGTTAATCATCTACTCATTAAACCCCAGAGAAGTTCTTAACAATTTCATATTAACAACCATTCAAAAAGACAAACAGTTTGCTCAACGACGATCCAGAAAAGGTCACCTAAGAAACAACAAGAAAGAAATACTGAGCTTCTTGGGGATAGGACATCACAACAGAGTAAAACACGTTGAAATAAATAAGAAAAGAAAATGCATAGACCAACCGACACAAGATATCACTGACCTTCAAGACTGGCAATTTTGGCAATGTACTGAACGGAATCAAACTGTGCCATTTCCAGTTCTTCTGCAAAAGTCATCCTCAGGGTTAGCAGTCAACACAGCAAGTATTCTTCATTTGATTTGGCATGAACATATGGTTTCTAGACTGACAATGATGGCAAATGGTGAGTATTGGAGAGACAGAATCTGAACATGCAAGTTCTTTAAGTTAAGCCCTGATTGTACCTGCATATGCAGAAGTGCAAGCATGTTCACACATGTCAAATCTAGTTAGTTATGAACTCAAAGAATTCAAACATAATATTTTCATACATTTAACCATATCTGTTTTTAATTTTTCTTTTTCTTTTTTAATATAAAAAATGTAATTGCAAGGGGTGTAAACTGCACAGGATGATTAAGTTATATTTTCTGCTTACCATCTAAAATGTGTTTTTTGTCAAACTGACTTATTTACTGCTAACACACACACACACACAGACAACACACACACACACACACACACACCTATATACTGGATGACTGCACCTTGCTGACACACAAGAATCAAATTCCTGTTGCTTAAAGTTAATAACAGATAGAAGGAAAACTCAGACACCATTTTTCCACAACTTACTCTGAAGCTGCTCAATATTATCACTGCTTTCTTTCAGCTTCTTGTCTGAATTCTCCAGCTTGACTGAAAAAAAATAATGAAAAAATATGAAATGTACATAAATAAGGAAGAAAAAACATATTCACAACATGACAAGTTTTACCATAATAAGACAGTCTGTGAAATATTTAACTGCACCATGAATGCTGGGGTTAAAATCCTAGCACGTTAAAGTAATCAAGGTCCTCTTTCTGCTTCAGTACTTGTGTTCATGCAAAAGCCTGGGTTTACAGACATAAGATACTACTGCATGGAAACCAGGCATGCAAAACTTGTATGTCTTGATTCAAACCACAATGTCACAAATCAAGAAACAGACGCTAAACACTTTTAGCCCTTCTCAGGAAAGCACACACACACACACACACACACACACACACACACACACACACACACTCACACACACACACTATAGGCAAATATAGTTTCTGAATGAAAAATTCAGTGCACAAACACAAAACCAATATGACCAACACTGATGCATGCAATTTCATACACACACAATCCCAGACGAACATAATTGTATACTCACTTACACCAAACATTTCACAATCTCAATCATCACAAAATACTTCTGTCACTCACTTTTATACACCTCGATCTGAGTCTGTAGTTCTTTCAGTTTTTCTGGAAACAACAACAACAACAATAAACAATACTGTATTAGATTATCCTTATCAATGTTTAAGTAAGCAAGGTTACTTTTACATAATAGAGATCAGCCAAAAAAAACAATAAACAATATTGTATTAGATTATCCTTATCAATGTTTAAGTAAGCAAGGTTACTTTTACATAATAGAGATCAGCCAAATGAAATTTCAATTCATATAAAAGAACTCCTCAGTGATCAATGATAGAAACAAATAATTTAGTTATTTAAACTATATCTTAAGTCACATGGAAGAATTGCTCAGAGATCAATAACAGGAGCAAACAACTCATTTAAAACTAACAATATCAATTAATCTATAAAATGAACAGGAACAAAAGAAAATAACTTTCACTCAATACTGACTGATATAAGTAAAAAGAATAGAAAAACACAGATGATAGTGTGTCACTGGATACATTCAATGTTCAAAAACTGAACACAAAGTAGTGAAAGTGACTGCATATTCTTTCCCTCCCTTCGGCCCTACTCTCTTCCATTAAAAGAATGTAATAAACTATGTACTTAGCTGCCCTTAATAATATCACAAAACTTCTTGACAGAACTCAACTGCTGTAATTTGTAATTAAGTGACTGGTCAATAATTTTCACAATCAACATCATGTGGAGAGGCTAATCTGACAGTTACTCTGCAGGCAAAAGGAAATTTTCTATCTAAAATTACGTTTAAATAACATACTTACCGTGACCCAACAAGTGCAGACTCCGGCAGGGGTCTGACATTCCTGGCAGGAATGTCAGACCCCTGCCGGAGTCTGCACTAGTTGGGTCATGGTTAAGTATGTGTAATTAAAATTAAATTTACATCAATCTTGCATAATGCTGCAAAGGTATACACAGAATGGCTAAAATGATGGAACAATGTCCAGACACCCAAAAATGACAAAATATCTGTCATCTTATCACCAACAAGAACAGGACAAATCATACAAATCAAGATACTTGAAAATAACACATAAACACACATGTTAACACAAGATGAAAAAAGGGAAGGGTGTGGGGATTGGGGGTGGGGTATTAATACCACACCATTCTTCTTCTTCATTCTTGGGATGCAACTCCCATGTTTACTTGCATGTGATCTACGAATAGCTTTTTAGGTGAATAACTGCTTTTACCCCACTGTTCAAGCAACTATACTCTGTTTTTGGGGGGGGGTGTCCATGATCAGTGTAATTGTGTTTTATCCACCTAATGCTCACTTGGATTACAAGATCTTCAATGTGTATATTTGATCTTCTGCATGTGTACGGACTTGAGATGGATACTATGGTACTGGCAAGTCTGCATATATATTGACCTGGGAGATCAGAAAACAACAACAACCGATTTCCACCTTTAACCCATCATGCCCTTAAATCAGAATCATGTCCGAGGCACAGTACCCTCAGACTGAAAGTCCAATGCTCTAACCACTCAAATTTTGCTCCTATCATGCTGCACCTTTACTGGAGAAACTCCCCAATTATGGAAGAGCAACCAAAATTTTTTCTGTTGCACGCAAAATTTCAAAATAAAGGGCAGGTAATGTATGTGAAACAACTGAATAACAAATACTGCTGAACAAATATTTATTTGTTATCATCACAGGCAGATACATATTCTAACACTCGCATCATCGCACACAAATGAGCAAACACACACACACACACACACACACAACGTTTTGCATACAACACAAAGATGGCAAATTATACACACATATACCCAATACTGCTCGCACACACACACACATGCGCGCGCGCGCAAATACACACAAATATCACACACATCAATGCATAAAAAGAATCTCTTAAATTTTCATACAAACACATACACATACAACAATGCATGCAACAAACCTTCTAAATTTTCTGGTGCACTATCTTTGTCACCAAGAGGTATAATATCTCCTGAAGAAAAACCTGCATCAGCAAAACCAACACTTCTTTGCTTATAATACTCTGCAAATCTAACACAAACAATCATTCATGGCACCACACACAAACACTCGTACGATTCCCTACAGGGTCATGCGTATCAGACTCTCTGATCAATTAGTAAAATGAACCAAAGCCAGGCCATTATGACAACTGAAGTTAGGGGAAATGTTGCTAAGAACAAATGTATAAAAGCATGCACGGGCAATTGATCAGTTTTCAGATATTTACAAGCAGACTCTGGTATTAACAAACAAACCTGAACCTGTATAATTATGTTCTTACAATTTCTTCATTAGAACAGATAAACTAGTGCTCCTCATCATCTGTGCTTCTTAAGTTTCTTCATTCACACATATGAACCAGTGCTATTCAAATGTGCTTCTTGTACTTTTTTTTTTCTATACTGATAAGAGTGCTACTCATAATCTATGTGCTGAAGCATCAAATTTTTTTGGTCAAAAATAAGGATGCAAGCACCAAATTTTTCAGAATGCAATGCCATGGTCACAGACTGGTTCTAGCAAAGTCTGCTTAATTTAAGTCTGTGTTTTGCCAGTGTTGTTTCCATAAAACACACGAGCAGCCAGAAAAATGTTTGGCATGGAGCAAAAGAGGTGTCTCACATACATCTACATACATAATCACTCTGGACAATAAATCACTGGTCTAAAGACACTTGTACGCCAATCCCATGCTTTGTCTGACAATGCTAGTCAATATCATTCCACTGTAATACATCATGAGAACAACACAAAATCTATTAGATCACAGCTCTAGATTGGTATCACAGTCAAGGCCTACTGAAGGAGTAAAAGGTAGCGTATTGCACAGATGCCTGGCAAAATCCCAACGTAAAAATCAGATCAATACACAGGCAGCAGCTAGTTCAAAGCCCTTGAGACAAAAGAAAAACAAAACAAGAAAGGCAAGGCCTTTAAGACTCACTTGTGATACACACTTAAAAAAAAAATATAAAAACTTTAAAAAAAATAATAAATTAGTTTCTTGAAATGTGTTCTCTATTTGTTATTATAATCATATACAGCTTCGCAAAAAAAAAAGCTTCCATGCGGATTCAAACCACAGATGTTTGGATCGAGACCGAGTGGTATTACCCACTGCACTAACGCAGGTTCAATGTTGACATTCAAAAATTATTTCTTGAGCATATTCTTTTAGCGGAATGAATCGACAGTGGCAATCCAAGTCATAACACTGTTTAAATCATGTTATTTTGGTATATCTCGGACATTTAAAAAATTTCTTGTGTCAGACCCCTGCCGGAGTCTGCACTAGTGGGTCATGGTTAAGTATGTGTAATTAAAATTTCTTTCAAGTCCAAGGTAAAGGAGGCGTTCCATCACCTCAAAAACACTGCAATATATGTCCGTTTTTATAGATCTACAGAGATCAGTGATCAACAAGCTTCGTCTTCTAAGAAACGATGACACCTTCCATTCAATTTCTTTTTTCTGTTCATTCTAGTTAATTCAGTATCCACTTTAAAATATTCATTGCAGTAAACACGTCGATGATTATTTCAGAAATTCTTTTAATTCGGCAGTAAAAGAGACACTGCCATCACGTCAGCCTTGGCAACATGTTTTGTCAAGATCTGCACTGACCAGTGCCGTGTAGACATGGCAGTGAAAAGAGTCAATTCAAATTTTCTTTTCTGTTCATTCTAGTTAATTCAGTGTCCACATTAGAATATTCATATGCAGTGAACATGTCAATAATGTAGTTAGTGTCACTGTATGTGTTCTGTCCAGAATGTGTATTTCTTTGCTTTTAACTGTGAACAAGAAAAACAAGGTCATGCTGTATTCTCATCAGACAATCGAGAAGCTGCAAATGGGTAACAGCGGTTTTTGGAATGCGGAACAAACATCAATGAAATAAACTGTTAATGATTCAGAAATACAGCTAAATTCAGGAGACTTACAATCAATTATTGGTATGACTGTGAAGAATTTTTTCCCCTAATATTTCTAAGTCAAATCTGGTATTGGCAGACAAAGTATTTCCAGAGAAAATTGCAATGTTAAAGTCTACCACAGACACACAAATACACACAGAGACAACCAAACACCAGGTTATAACACAGACTCACTTTGTTTACAGAAGTGAGTCAAACAGGGTGGGGGGGATGTTACCAATCTGTGCATTAGTAAATATTTTTATATCTTAAACATACCGAATATATCAAAAAGGATATTTCCAATCTGCATTTTTCTTCTTATCTGTGCATCATATCTGTTACCAAAAAGGTTACCAACATGTGTATTAATACACATGTTTTTTTTTTCCCGTATGTTATCTCTTGGAAACAAAAAAAGAGTCAGCACACATCAGTTCAAATGTGTCTATCCTCATTTATCTTGATCAAAATTGAAAAAAAAAAGCTGAACACATAAACCTTTTTCATGATGTTTGTAAAAGTGTGAGCTCAGAGACATAACACAACAGACAGAAACTTTTTAAGATAAAAAAAAAAAAATCTATCTGTGTTATTCATACTAAATATAAGCAGCCAATCAAATTATCATCAGATATCCTATCTGAACTGTTGACATTTAATTGGAACAGACAAGAAGTTAGGCGTTCTAAAGATGATTATATCATAAAAAAAAATTAAACGAAAGCTACTAAGATTCAATAAAAAAGCCAATCAAAATCAGTTCCACAATAGCAAAATACTAAAGCTGGATAACCAAAGAGACAAACGCATTCATCTTTAAAAGGCTAAAAATAAAAGGACACAAAATGAAAGCATAAGAAAGACAAAAGAGGCAGAATGAGAAGCGGGTAGAGAAAAAGACAAAGCGACAGAGAGAGATAAGGTGAGAGAATGAGTGGGTAAGCACAAGAGCAAGAGAGACAGACAAAGAAGCAGAGATGTAAAACATGCTGCTTCACCTTCTAAGCCCAACTCCAAAGCTTTCTCTTCTTTCTGGTTTGTCTCCTTTAATGACTCAAGTTTGGCTGTCCATAAGGAAAAACTCATGTAATTCCATGACAAACATACACACTCGCACTCGCACGAACATTCCTGTACGCATAATCAGGTACACATAAACATG
Source organism: Babylonia areolata (assembly GCF_041734735.1). Classification (NCBI taxonomy): domain Eukaryota; kingdom Metazoa; phylum Mollusca; class Gastropoda; order Neogastropoda; family Buccinidae; genus Babylonia; species Babylonia areolata. The sequence goes on along the minus strand of NC_134883.1, from coordinate 22,018,650 downwards.
CACACCTATATACACACATGTACATACATATGCACCCAAACACACACACATAAACCAAACACACACATACATACACAAACATACATACACACACACAAACACACGCAAGTGCACAAATGTAATTGTATACCTTCTACAAATGCAACTGGTTAAAATAAAAATCATCCTGAATATTTCAACTCATGCAACATCCTGAGACTTTCTAAAAGCAAAAGTGTGTCTGTTTTAATCACATTGATACATGAGGATAAACACATGTAATTCCATCACACACACTCACATCACATTCATACAAACATACATGTACACAGAATCAGGCACACATGAACAAACCCACATACAAACACACAGACACGGAGTATATACATATACATATACACCCCACACACATACACAGATACATCACAAACACACGCACATGTGTATACAAGTAACTGTATCCCTTCTACAAATGCAACTGGTTAAAGTAAAAATCATCCTAGATATTTCCATTCATGCAACATCTTGAGACTATTTTCAAAAGCAAGAATGTGCCTGTTTTAATTATATACATAATACATGTGTATGTGCATGCATGCACATGCATACATAGCTGTTTATCCTTGGGTACACATGTTTAAAGAGCAAAAGCAGCAAGAAATGGTCTAACTATCTGATCTACATACAATAAAACTAAAACCAGATATGCGATTTTATCTCATTTATCATCTGATCACTTGTTTTCTGTTCGTTCATTTTATCTTCCACTAATCTGCACTTTATTTGTGTCCAATAATCTGTTGGTTCCATTCATTTATTTACTTCTTTTTCTATCACTGTCAATCTTCCTGGCAACTATCATATTAAACAGAAAAAAGAAGTGTAACTGCAAATGAAAAAGAAAAAAAAGGAATGATCACTGAAATGAATGCAATAACATCTACACACTGAATGATTCATCCATTAAGATTTTAACATAAAAAAAATTATGAAAATGAAGGAATAGAACCAAGGAAAATATGAAAGAATAGAACCAAGGAAAATGTTTACGCTGCAGACAATCCATGAACATGAAAATGGCAGAATAAAACCCCTTTATACACATCACTTTAAATTTCCCCATCCTTTTTCTAAGTATTTAAAACCACCTTTGCAGTCAGCTCAAAATAAACCATTCTTTACCCTAAGATCCTTTCCATCACACCAAAAAGAAAGAACCCATAGATATGAGTATCCTGGATTACAATATTACAATAATATCATAAGAACCAAAGTAATCATGCAATGAAAGGATAACAGAGGAAAGAGTTACATTCTAAAGCAATCAGCTCAAGCTTTGGGTGCAGAGTCATACCTTTCATAGCTGCCAGCTGTTCTCTTGCGAAATCATTGTCTACCTGGAGGGATTCAATCTGTGGAAAGAAGAATGCCATATTTTGTCACAGCCTCACCTGCTTTCCCTACGCTTGATGAGATATCAAACAAGGCAAATATGCCAGCCTCACCTGGAATCCATAAACTTGGTTACCTATCCTCAAACTAGTCTAAGCTAATAAAACTTTGCTTCTACCTGAAGCAAGATGCTTCATAAAACTAAAAATACATTTACAAGTATAAAACCTTGCTTTTATCTGAAGCAAGATGCTTCATAAAACTAAAATACATTTACACATATATACATTTCCATCCTTATGATCACACACACATAAAACCTGAAGTGTTTAACAGTAGCGCAAAAAAACAAAAAAAAAAGCACAAGAGAAACTACCATACATTTGACAGTGAATTTTGTCCGCACAGTTTTCACACTTCTTCGCCATTTACATTCACTTTATAATACAACAGGAAATGGAAATATTTATATCATTTGAAATACATATTCTACTCTGCCTCCTAACTTCTTGACTTATTCATGTTTATTTATTCACCAGTTGTTTTTTTACAATCCTATTCATTGTGCTCTCTGAACTACTCTAAATGCTTGAAAACTTTCTGAAATATCCAGATCTCGTCCAGTCTCTTCCAAATCAATGTACAATACAAACAGACCTTTTCAAATTAAAGAAAAGTTTATAATCAAGGGCATTTTATCTATCATTACTCTCACTCACAGGTGAAAAAGGCTTACCTTGTTGGACAGAGAGGTTTCCTGTATCAGCATCTCTTCCAGTTTTTCCTGCAGTTCTTCCTTTTCTTTCTCTGTCCGCTGTATCTCCTCCGCATGTCTCTTCTCTGCCTCCTAAGGCCCAATCATAGCAACACCAAAGTCAGTATTCACAGCCTGACAACACCAACTGACTGACTGACTGATAGATGTAGATTACTAGCATAGTACCTATCCTTGGTCAGAGACAAAGCTTTAAGCGCTTTACAAACACAACGGGTGGTTTATACGGGTAGAGCTGACCGACAGCTGCCTTTAGGCATTATCATTTGTTTCCTGTGTCATTCAGTCAGACTTCAGTCACACACACACACACATATATATGTATGTATATATATATGTATATATATATGTATATATATATATATATATATATATATATATATATATATATGTGTGTGTGTGTGTGTGTGTGTAACACATAAGCGCATGTATAACAGAGTGGAATCTATTACTTAACTTTGTCAGCGCAACTCTCTTTTCAACTGGTTTCTTTTACGTGCAGTAAGTGCATGCTACACATTGGACCTCAGTTGATTGTTTTTGGCCAAATGACTAGCATCCAAAGCACCACTCAAGAGTCTAAGGGATGAAAATTCTGGCAAGTTTGGAATTTGACCACATATGCTCAGATTCTCCTGCTTTCTAGGCTGATGAGTTTCCAATAAGCCATCACTCCACTGATTAACGTCAGCCTGATCACTTTCATAAGGTAGTGGCGTGTAGGTCAGAGTAACTATGGAAGTGAGAGCTCCATGATCTAAGGTAAGAAAGACCAGATTTTTGTTCCCCACAGCCTACTCCAACTTAACGTCCACCATTCTACACCCAAAAAATGATTGAATAGACTTTCTTTTTAAATGTAACTGAAAGGCTTCATGGAACAGTTGATTTTCATGTATGGATTGTTTGGATGAGAGTTAATAAAATCAAGCCAGATAAGTCTGCACTCTCTTCACCGCCACCACACTCACACACACACACAAACACACACACACACACACACAAATCCCATCCACCAATCCACCCAGACACATCCTTATCATTTCCACCAAAAACATGAGGAACATATACATCCGGATGAGATGATAAACCAAGGTCCTGAGTGTTGCAAATATTCAGAACACAGAAAGGACCCACAGCAACAAAAGGGTTCTCTCTGGCAATATTCTATCAAAAAATCCACTTTGATACAATAACAAATATACTTGCAGGCAGAAGAAAGGAAAAAAAAGGGGGGTGGCATTGCACTGTAACAATGCGCACTGCCTCGGGAGAGCAACCCGAGTTTCACACTGTTCTGCTGTGACAAAGAGTAAAACAACACAAAACACTGCCCAAGTTTCACACCACTGTGCTGTGACAAAGAGTAAAACAACACAAACCACTGCCCGAGTTTCACACCATTCTGCTGTGACAAAGAGGAAAACAACACAAAACAATGATGGTTCCAGTAACCTGAAGTTTGTCCTGCAGATCCTGAACCTCCTTCAGTTGGTCCTGATATTTGATGGCAAGCTGCCGGAGCTCCTCCTGACTGGACTCACACATCTCCTTTACGTGACTGCACTCGTCTTCTGCTGAGGTCAATGACCGCTGGACCAAGCAATCCCAATGAATGAGTTACTTCAGACTGCATTATGTCCTTATCTCATAAGGAACATTTCCTTGTAAGCTTTAAAACACAAAATAAAAGCATGAAGACATACTTCAGACTTCATTACACCCTCATTAAATGAGGAAAATTTCCTTGTAAGCTCATCAAACACAAAATGCAAGAACAAAGACATACTTCAGATTTCATTATGTTCTAAAAAAAAAATAAGGAAAATTTCCTTGTAAGCACATAAAACACAAAATACAAGCACAAAGACATACACGTTCATGCCCTCCCCCACTCCCTTCTGAACGTTCCCTTCTCCCCATAACACCTCTCCCTCTGTGCAATCATACAGCACACTTGCTATCAAACATGTACTTGCAATCACACACACACACACACACACACACACACACACACACACATACTGTGTTCAATGCTACCGCACCCACTTACCACTGGAATACAAAACTGACCACTTGTAAAAAAAACCCTGATAAAGCTAAAAGAAAACAAGCCAAAAAAACAGTAAAAACACACACCAAACAATACACGATTATACACATTTACAGATATAAATGAGTTAACTCATACAGAGACCAAGTGAGCGAGAGAAAGAGAGAGAAGCTGCAATAAACCACCCACATAGACAAAAATATCTAAATACACAGACATTAGCACCGTGTCCAATATGTCACACCATCAGTCTTTTCAAGGCAGCTGTCAAAACAGCAAACACTTGTAGAGTTAGATTTTCATGGATTGGCGAGATCAGTACAGACTATAGGCTATATGTTAATCATCAATTTTACTGCCTATCTCTTCTTCTGCTGATCTCGGTATATATTTAAAAATTTGTTAACATTCTTTTTAATAAAATAAAATTGTAAAAAAAAGGCTCCTTACTTTGCTATAACCATCATAAATAATACAAACAATTGTCTCTTATCAGTATCAGTAGCTCAAGGAGGTGTCACTGTGTTCGGTCAAATCCATATACACTACACCGCATCTGCCAAGCAGATGTCTGACCAGCAGCGTAACCCAATGTGCTTAGTCAGGCCTTGAGAAAAAATAAATAAATAAATAAATAAATAGATAAATAAAATAAAATAAAACAACAAAACTTTTTTTTTTTAAAGAAAAAAATAATAAAATAAAATTAAATTAAAAAAAAAAGATCAATACATAAAAATACTATTACTAATATTATTTATAAGGCGGAAAATCTTGATGAAGTCAACTCTAAATGCACGCGTGCACACACACACACACACACACACACAAAAGTAACTCAGCACACACAAAAAATCACACACGCACACACAAAATTCTTGCATTACTGTACAACAATCCAAAGAAAAGAGATTATGTCAGTATGCTTGTAAACTGCACTTGCACAATCTCATGTCAATCATTAATTCTCTAAGTACATGTATGCATGCACATGTCAATGTGTCAAAGTGTATGTGAATGTGTGCATGTGGCATTGAAGTGAATCCAAAAAAATAATAAGTATTACACAAGATAAAATGAAATCAACAGCACCTCCAAGTCAGACAGTTTTGTGACAGCATCAAGCTTTTCTTGAAGCACCCTCCGCAAGGATTCCTGAAAAACAAATTCACACAATATTCCATTTTGGCATTTTATGTAATCAGACTGGCATACGCTACAAACACATTCATAAAAGCTGAAATGGGTAAGCAGACAAAATCATTAATTCCAATGGACTACCAGTTGCACCAATTGTTTAAAAAATTATATTACAAAAAAACAAGAAGAAAAATATATTAATAAAATCATTTAATCATTTTACATGTCTCATGTTTCATGGTCTAAAAAGATGCATGTCCAGTCAGATTTTTGTGACCCACCTTGTGTTATCATGCACATTCCTGGTTGCCTATCAAGATACTTTCTTTTTTTCAGTTTCCTTTTTTCTGTCACGCACAATAAAAATGTTCTATCATGCCTTCACTAACATAATATGAACCAAAGTAAAGAAATTAAGCAACACAGTGGACTTGTACAATATGAAGTAAATGTACATGTGCATACACCATCAAACCCATCTCTTCCAAAATAATTACAGAAACTTACCTTGGCTGTAGTTTCATAGTTGATCTTATCTTCTTGTAACGCCATCAATTCCTGTCTTAGTGTGTCCTCAGCATGGTTCTTCCAAGAAAAAAACAACATATGAACACCCATTAGGCATGAGATTGGGAAATTGTGACTGAATCTGAAAGGTGGGGGCCTGGGGGCCACAGAAGGCCCCCAGTGGGGGTCCATGGGGCAACACCCCTGGTGGGGGCGAAGCCCCCTGAAGCTGAAAGTTTTTCTGAATTTCAAACCATGAAATCTGCACTTGCGGGCCACCAATGCTGCTGAGGTATTCCAACCCACAGAAGACAAAAAATCAGTCCAATTCTTCCTAAACTGAAGTGTTTTTGCTTCCAAACCTGTAAAGTCAGCCTTGGGGGCATGGTTTTCAAAATCGCGTCTCATGTGTGTGTGTGTGTGTGTGTGTGGTTTCAATGCAACTCTGTATGTGAGAAAGAGAGACAGACAGACAAAGAGACTGAGAATAGGGGTCGGGCTGGACATGGGAGGAAAGAGTTAAAAGTTCATGTATGTACACTGCTTTAAATACAACTCTCTCTGTGTTAAACTCTTTGTGTGAGTGAGTGAGTGTGTGTGTGTTTTCAAGGAAAATGTTCTTAGCACACAAGTTTGCACTGTACCAATGCAACTGACCATCTGGTCTCTTCAGCTGTAGTCTCTGTTCCTCCAACATGCATGTGTGTTGGCTGAGGAAAGAAAGGGGGAAGTGGAATGACTGGAGGGAGGAGGGGGTGGGTCTGTGACTGGTTATATCACTTCCAAGCAATCAAGGATTCTTAGCTGGAGCTAGTGGTCAGTGTCTTGGCTCAATGCCAAAATTGCCACAGTCATTGACAATGGTTTCATACCCCCCACCCCACCACACCCCTCCCTCAGCACTGGTAGAAGACTCAAGAGAGAGGGGAGGTGTACCTCAGCAAATCATGAAAGTCTGCAGGAGGGGGGCGGGGTTTTGGGGAGTGACTTTTTTCTCTCTGAAATCAACTGCTCTTCCGCTGAAAATAGCGGATTTTCAAAGTGTGTGTTCGTGTGCGTGTGTGTGTGTGTGTGTGTGCACGCGCACGCACATTCAATTCAACTCTCTGTGTCTGTGCGTGCATGTGTAACTTCGGTAATCTGGCCGGCTATAGGTCTCAAATCTAAATACACTGACTCTTGCCATGAACTGTCTGTACTACGGAAGTGTCGGCTGTGTCAGAAAAGGCACTGAGGTCAATAAGTTGCTACAAAGTTTCTGTTTCAATCCAACACTGAATGTTACTTGTGCATACAGTGGCAAACATTGGCAGCTTCTGCTAAATGAACAGAGGGTCAAGCAGATGTACCCACGGCCCTTGTGGTTTGACATGGATGGAGATCGCGCGCACTGATGTATCTGTGCGCGCGTGCAAGTTTGTGTGCGTGTGCGCGGGCGCGCGCTCCAATGTCTGTGCCGCACGTGTGTGTGTGTGTGTGTGTGTGATCGACAGCATGTGTGTGTATGTGCGCGCATGCGTGCTTTTCACAGTGCGTTAGGAAACTTGCAGACTTCGATTTTGGTGCTCTGACAAGTCACTGGATCGCCTCTCAAGGGATCAACAAACGACGCTTTGGAAAGAGTATTCCGTTTTCATTTTTGACAGATCATCGGTAAACGATACAGAACGGCCCATAGGCTTTTTCTTTCTTTCTTTTTTCTCCTAGAAAACAGACGCTCCATTTTTAATGCAAATGTGAAAACTGATTTCCGTGCCTAGACTGGAGAGTTGCACCCATACAATCTGACACCAACCTCACTTGGCCTTGCCTGTGGTGTCTATTTTGTGAATGATGTTGCCTACCCGTAAAGTTATTTTTTTTATTCTTCACTTCTGTTTTCACGATCTCATCTTGCCAGACCCAGTTCCACTTATTATTCACTCCTTTATCGATCTCTGCTGCAAAAATCCTCTAATCCTTTGTGAGTTTTCTCATTTTGTCAATGACTGAAGACGATGGACGAAATCAAGCATCTTTAGCAAACGCTGTGGGTCTGTCTTGTCGATCTGTCGGACAATGTGCAATCTTCGTGGGTCAGAAAAAAACCTCACCTCCCCCTCCACCCCTCCGATTTTCTCAATGGATTTACGCGAATCTCAAAAATGGCCTCTGCAGCCAATTTTCGGTCAGAAACCCGACTATAGTTGGAAAAATCTCACGCCTGCCCATACACAGCAACATACATCAAAAGAAAAATGAATGGCGCAGAACTGGCAAACATCATACTAAAACTACTATGAATATATAATTGTCCAAAAATCAATGAAATATATCAGAAATGAACATAACAAATTTTGAAAAAATATACTTTGAAGAATAAACCACTTTCTGTTCTTACACAATATAATAATAAATCGCACAACTTTTTTATATTCCTGATACTAATTCAGATGGGCACAAATCACCACAGTTAAAAAATTTACAAACAATTGTAAGAGTTCCAGTGCATGTAGTGTCTCTCTATGTGTGCAGGTGTGTGAGATTAGGGGAAGGACTTGGACTGATGATCCTTAACAGTAACTATTTAAGTTGCAGATCTTTGGCAACTAATACAAATATCCACATTTACAAATAAAAACAAACAACAAAAAACAAACAAACATCAATGCAAAAACTATATTGTAGTTGGCTGTAATAAAAAACACATGATTGCACAAATGTACCTTTGAGTATACATGGAGCTGTGTCTCCAGCATCTCCAACCGAGACAACAACTTGTCTTCATCAATGAGGGCCTGAAAAATGCATCATCAACACACAATGAGCAACATCATAACATGTACTTCACACAGGGATTCATGTGTAAAACAACACATTTACACACTTATACACACTATGTCAAAACAGACTCAAAATAAAGTGGCTGCTCTGGTAAGGATAAGACTGAGCTAAAGCATTTACAGACTGTGATTTGCTAGAGTCAATATGACAACCTTAATCCCATATTAACCCTTTCGCTGCCTAGGGAATAAGATGTAAGTGAAATTAAAAATCTGCCAGTTGGTTTTTGGAGGTTTTTTCAAAACAAAAAACGGGTATATATTTTCAAAAATTCTATGTGCTTTGTTATTGGAGAGAGACCCATAAAGTATATATTTTCTGAAGGGTAAATGAATAAAGAATACAAAACATGTGATGTTTTCCAATTTTGTATTTTACCAAAGACATGCATTAGTTTTCATATCAGTATTTTGTTTTTTGTCAGATTTTCAACATTTTACGAACATTAGTTTGTTTATTTGCACAGTAATATATTATTATTTCTGGACAACTGGGTAATAACTGTACACACAAATTATACAAGAACAGCCACAATGAAAAAAAAAAGAGAGATACAAATACACGATTCATTGTGACTACTCTTAGTGATAACAACATTGATGTGATTGTCCAGTCCTTTCAATCAAATCAGTTTTCTTGAAAAAATCATCATGCCCATCAGGAAAGTCAGACCCACGAACTGTTTCATTTCAAACACATTTGTATCTGTCCATGCTGACAGTCTGGAGTACTTTTTTCTGCCTGCCTGGATTTGCCCATACCTGCTTGAGTGCCTGCTATGCATACAACTTGGATTCCTCAAAAAACTTCTTATCTTGATTATCATCTACAAAAAGAGAAAAAAGTCAATGCAGTCTGTGTTGTGTGGGCCTTTTTTTAGTCCACTATCACCCAGTGAAGTCGGGAATAACATGCTGCGTGTTATTTGTTGTCCCTACATTGATCCCCTCAAACACAGCAAGGCCACGCCCCCTCAGCCTCCACCCCCTCCTCTGATCCAGTACACTTTGTCCAGTTATGCTTAGTCCTCTCATCCTGTCTCTACCTCTACACATCCCCTGCACTGGCTCAGTGCCAAGAATGTGGCTTGCACTGTGTACTGCTGCTATTTTGGTTGTATCACTGTCAGTCTTATGGTCAGAGTCTGCTCTGTACAATGTCAGTCACTGCTCATCAATCTTACCAGTCCTTTCATTGCTCCCTTTATTCTCTACTGAACTGTCTGATAAAAGTTCATCACTGTCTTCTTCTTCAAGCTGATGCTTCAATTCTTTCTGAGCATCAATTAAAGAAAGCAATTTTGGTTGATTTGGTGCACCTTGATCACAAAGCTTGAACTGTGTGTTGCCACTTTGCTAAGCATGTGTCAAGCAAGTCAAAAAACAGCCAGTAACCCAACCAAACAGTTCAAATAAAGGACTACACATAACGTACATGGGGTTTCTAGCAATCAATAGAATCCAGAAAGATTCCTCAAAGTAAAGCTACCAGTGTTTTTGTCGCAAACTTAATACATACCTGGGAAAAGTCCAAATATTTTAGTGACAAGTTATCTCTTCTTTAAGTAGTAATCCTGACATATTTCAATATAAATAACCATAGGCTCATAGAAATAGTGCCTGGCTACCATTTTTTCCTAACAAAATCCAAATTCCCACTCACAAAGAGCACGAAAGAAAACACTGACCTGCCAGCCTCCTTCTGCTGCTTCCTGAGTGGTGAGGACCAACTGCTGCAGGCTGCTCAGTTTCTGTTCCAACATCTTCTCCCTGTGAAGAGCCTCCTGTGGCAATACACACAGTACACATTATGACCCTTGTCCAAATACCATATACCACAGTAGGTCTTTACTTTACAATCTGAGAGGCCTGTCTGAATACTACATACAACTGCATGTCATTACTTTACACAAATTACAGTCTGTGGGGCCTATTCTGAATACTATATACCACAGGTATATACACTCTGTGAAGCTTAGCCTGAATACTACATACCACAGTCGATCATTACTTTTACACTCTATGAAGCTTAGCCTGAATACTACATACCACAGTAGGTCATTACTTTACACTCTGTGGGGCCTAGTCTGAATAATACACACCACAGTAGGTCATTACAACTTTACACTCTGTGAAGCCTAGTCTGAATACTACATACCACAGTAGTCATTACTTTACACTCTGTGAGGCCTAGTCTGAAATACCACATACCTCAGTAGGTTATTACTGTACACTGTGAGGCCTAGTGTGAATACCACATATCACAATAGGTCATTACTTTACAGACTCTGAGGCCTGTTTTTACTACTGAAAATGTGTCTTGTTGGCTCAGTTCTCTCTGCAGCTCAGTCCCTCCAAATCATGCACATGCACAGTAAGATATGCTTAAATAATATTGGCTAAATATGTACGCATGTTCACACACACACATACTTGCACACACTAAAGCACTAACAAATATACACACAAATATGAATAAACACACACACACACCTTTCCGACACAATCGCACACACATGTTGTGCACGCACACATACGAACACAAACACACAAACTTCAATTCAGTTCAGAATCTTAACTCATTGCCTGCCTTGGGATCCGAGACTTAGTCCCTTTTATTGCACTGTTGTATGCCTGCAGAACATATCTCTCACATCCATTTTCATCAGCAATTCACCGTTGATATTTAAAGTCAAACGACCTACTTTGTTTCTCCCTGTCTTCTTGAATGTTTGAAGACTGAAGAGTGCAGTCTGCACTGTATGACATAGGCAGTAGGAAATTCCGAAGTCACTTGCATACACAGTCAAAATGGTGTTGTCTACCAAAGATCTATCTCTGCTCATTTATCAACGGTTTCCAGCCTTAGAAGTGGCTCAGAAAACACTTAAGATACAGACAGCAGGGAAGAAAGCCTGTGTAGTGGTAAGAGTGATGATTCAGGTGCAGATTTGGATTATGATAATAACAGTCACAACCCACTTCGTGACACATGAGTGAATGTAACAGTGATGTAAGTTTTGTGCCCCAGACAGATCAGCCTGTGTCTGCACAGGCCAGAAGTAAAGTGACAGTGAATTACTGAGTGTGAATCAGTTGGCAGCAAAAGCCCTGTCACTCTGCATGTGTTGCTAGAAAGGGAAGGGGGATGAGAAGAGTGGTGGTCAGTCAGGCTCGCCACCAGCTGGTGAGGTAGAGAAAGGGGGTGGTATCTGTTGGCTGGGTGCCAACACACAGCTGGGTGGCCAAGTTTCTTTTTCAACAAGCTGTTTTTGTAATCCTGGGCCACAGGCACACAAAGAAAACAAATTTGACTGGAAATCTTGGAATTAATTGTGATGCTGAGAAATAATAGCCACTTGATTTCATGGCAATTTTATTTGACTCCGATCTAAAACAACAATAACAACAGTTATACTAAAGAACTGGAACAACTTTATCATCTATAAAAGCAGAATATGAGCAAACATCATGCAAAATTTCAAGGTGACCTTTGTATTTGAGAAAGTAGTGCATGTTTCTTTGCACTTAGGTGGCAACCCTCAGTTATCGTTCGGCACACACAAATGACAATGTTATTAAACTGTTCGGCAGGCAAGGGGTTAATGACTGTTGGCAGGCTGCTTTTGGCTGAAGCTAAGACTATCTAAGTCACACACCAAAGCGATCATCAGGAACGAAAACAACAAATGAAAAATATCATGACTATTGTGAAAAATATACATAATGCTGCAAGTACACTAGTTTGTTTTAAAAAAATACTATGACCATTGAATAATTTTACCAAGTTTCTTTAAATCTTTAAAAAATAAATTGCATATCAAGTCTCACCTGTAAGTACTGTGCAAGGAGGTAGAGGTCTTGAGTCTCAATCTTTATGCCAGGCTGGTTGGGGGCATCCAGGAAAGGGCTAACAGGAAAAGCAGAAACAATAATCAATAAAACAATGAAAATTATGGCACTTTTAATGACATGCAAGTGCACCTACAGCAAATCTTCCATTCAGTTTCAGTGTCAGTTTCAAGGTGTTAAAGCATACCTTAGAACATGTCATCTGCATTATCTCTTTTGCGGCAAAAGACGACAAAGTCAACATCGAGGTGTCATGTTAAATGGACTGTTTTCACATTGCAACAAAGTTTGACAGATGCATCTAACTTCTCTGCCCAATAGGAAATTGGCTAACTTCCCCTCTTAACTGAGTTTAAAGTGAACAAGTCCACTGTGTTCTTTGACACAAACTGAATTGTGTGACCAAGAGTGTCAAGTCTAAAATATTTGCCTCTGGAGAGTGTATTCTATACAGAAACTTGGTGGCGAAAGAGTTAAGCAAACCTTTGACCTACACTTAGACCATTGAGAGCCAGTTTCAGTTTGTTTGTCAAGGAGGCATCACTGGATTCGGATAAATCCATACATGTTGCACCATAATTATCTGCTAAGCAGATGCCCAACAGCAGCATAACCCAACACGCTTGTCAGGCCTTGAGTGCATGCATATTATATTTGTGTACCTATCATAGTGGATTTCTACTGCAGAATTTCACCAGAAGACAACACTCTTGTTGCCATGGGTTATTTTTCAGTTCACCAAGTGCATGCTGCACATGGGCCTTTGGTTTATCATCATGTCTGAATGACTAGATGCTCAGTTTGATTTTCCAGTCAAACCTGGGAGAAAGGGCCAGAGTGGAAATCGAACCAACACTCTCACGCACACTATATTAACAGTTAAGCATATAAACCATTCTGCCACCAGAGCCAATCAAATGCTGCAGAAAAAAGTCTACTATAACTGAATGTAATTGGGATGAAGGAATCTTCAATTTCTACATACTTCCTGCAAACGTATTTGTGCATTAAGCTACTAAAATGAGGATTCACTCTGTAAGAATTTGCATGTTAATTATGTAAAAAGGGGACACTGGTAAAAACTGATCAGATTGCTTTTAAAAGTTATTGTCATATCCAATCCAATCGGCAGGATTTTTCTTGCTCGGCTTTTGTTACTGTTTTTAAATTTGTCTCTGGAGTTATTAGACAAACTGATCAAAACTAAATAATAATCCCAGTGCACATAGTCTCTATACCAGCATTAATTAAAATAAAATTATGTTGACTAATCATTTCAAATAACTGATCCAGTGATTAAAATATCTTCATATATGTGTTACACAAGTTCGCAGTCACACACACATTCACACAAATGTACACATAAATACCCCCATCACACACACACACTCACACAAATACTTTGGAGCAATATATCAAACTCACAGTGGTTTTGCTTCCCTTCCATCAGGGTGATAGAGGGTAATTGTTGCAATGATACATCCATGAGTAACTGAAAACACAACAGCAGAATTTCAGAAAATGCACAATTAATCTGCAATCAAATTTGTATGAAATTTTTCCTGCCTCTGAAAAACCAAAAATCAATACAAATAAAATAAGAAATAGCATACTTTCAAAGCAAGACCACTCACAAAGACTCTGAATTTGTTCCCCGTTTTATGTTTTATCATGTGATAAATATTCAGTACATCATGAACTTGTAAAATGTATTGTACACCTAAAATCTACACAGAAAGAAATCAAATATTTAAATTAAAAGTTGACTATTACTACAATACTAGTATTAGCAATTATATCATAAAAAGTGGTTTTGATGGCACAGGAATAACAAACACACAAGCATGCGTCTGGGCACACACACAGTGACACACAGAAACACACACACTCACTCTCTCACTCATACACATATTCACATGCAGCACATAATTCACACAGTGATACTGAGGAGAGTGAAAGATAATGAAGAGAGGAATTAACAATCTGTAATGAAGATATGAAATTAACTAACTGTATGTCATCACCCAATTCTCACATAGGCTTTTCTATCCACAATGTCCTCTTTTCATCACCTGACAACGGGCCAATGGTTCGAAACGTCGTGCCTCACTCCAAGAGGATTCATCTACCACCAAAAAGATTTCTATAAACTTAAGTTTTTTGTTCTTTGTTCTGAAGAATCCTGCAGTCAACTTTGTCTTCTTCTTCCCTGTATACATACCTATATATATATATATATATACTCCAAAGAAACACACACATTTGCACAAACACACACATTACCACACGCACACACTCTCTCTCTCCCTCACTCATGCACATATTCACATGCAGCATTTACATAGCCATAATGATACTGAAGTGAATGAAAGATAATGAAGATTTAATTTCAAAACTGTGGACTTACTTTTTTCACCACGACGGTTATTCTCAACCACTTCAACACCCAGTTGAATCAGATCACCAGAGAAGATTTCTCGTACAGGACTTTCTTCTCCACTCTTGCAAAGACGCTGATTGTTGATGAATGTTCCATTGCTACTCTTTGTGTCTTGTATGTAGAACTGACAAGGAAGACAACAATTTATCCACCACTACTATCTCATCAAACAGCATGGTTGTTTGGGTTTGTTTTCGGTTGTTGTTTTTTACATATCTAACACAGACATCAAAGTCAGCATGCAACGGCTTTGTCTTAAATCAGTAATCACACAGAACTATTCCCCACCCCCTCTCCCTCCATTTAAGAGTACTGTCAGTATTTACCAATAATGACAACTTAAATCATCAATGCTCTTTTTTTCTTTCTTTTAGAGCCGAAACAAACAAAAATTAATACACTTCCAGTTATGGTTATCAGACACCTTAGCATTAACCATTTTTCCAAAAAAATCACAAAAGCAACAATCCAACATACCTTGTCAGCTTCATACCACAGTATAGCATGATGGCGAGAGAGCACTTTACAGTCAAAAACACCATTGCTTTCCAAAGGTCGGGCCCGAGCAACGGATCTGCCGATTTTGACTGGTTCGTGCAATGAAACATGCCGCTCTTGGAATGGATGCGAGTTAGGTCGGCATGACAGGACAGCCAGCGCACACATGTTGGGACGCAGGCTTTCCTCCTCTTCCACCTGCACACCAGGAAAAAGAAATCATATATATATAAAGTAATGAGTAACTAATCACAAATTTACAAATCCTTAAACAGACAAAACTGATTCGATGCCTTCCTTTAAATCTAACCTCAAGACTTTCCTCTTCCAGCAGCATTTCCTCTAGACCCTCTCTCAATCATGAAAGTAGCTAGTTGATTGTATAGGTATATTTGTAATGCTGTATTGTGTGTGTGTCAAATGTATATATGTATGGATGCATGGATGAATGCATGCATGTATACATGTATGTATGTATGTATGTCTGTAGATATATATGTATATATGTTGTATGTATGTATATTTGTATGTATGTCTGTATTGTATGAATGAGTATGTTGCACATATATGTTTATTGTGCATGATTGTGAGTTGAGGACTGAGTGTGTTTCGTATGTGTGTGGATTGTAAAGCGCTTTGTGCAATAAGGAAAACACTGATAAATGTCCAATTACTATTATTATCATTATTATTATGATGACGAAGTGACATATCCCTGTTTCCCCTCCACACCTCCCTCAGTGATAAGTCTGGGGATTTTCTTTTCTTTTTTTCAACTTAAAATCGCAAAACTTCTTTTTAATGAACAAGGTAAAGTCATGAAAATCCATGAAAGAAAACCTTTTTGCTTTTACTTCCACCATTGTTTCAGCTTTGACTTATTTCTAAAAAGCTGTTTCAAAAGGCCAACAGTAACACAGTAGTAGTATTTTGAACTGAATAAATTGTATTCTTTCACACATTTCGATGTCTGTGCATACAAGCATTCATTCTCTCTCTCTCTCTCTCTCTCTCTCACACACACACACACACACATATATAATCATTCCACATTTGAAACACACATACAGACAGACACACACACACACATGCACATACTCACACACACATGCACATACCCTCTCTCTCTCTCACACACACACACACACATACACACGGAAAGTATGAAAAATAGCAAAGAAAAAAACTTTTTTGTTATGAATGTTGATAAACTTGTAAAGTATCTTTGTAATTAAAAAAAATCTTTGTGAGTTACATTGACAGGAGTTATGTGCCATTGTTTTCCTTCACTATTATGTTATGCTATTCAGAAATTTGATCCAGTGCTCTGTCTAAACTTTTTGACATCCCTTCCGTCCTCTAAAAATCTACTAGTTAGACCCCCAACCATTATTATGTAATAGTAGTAATTCTTTACAAGGCATTATTTCTTTTTTCTTTTTTTATTGAAGATATTTATTTGTATTTCATCACTTATTCATATTCATTGATTATATTTTGTTACTAATACTATTTCAACTATTAATCATTTCTGGTACCTTCAACAAGTTCAGGAAGACTTTGGATTTTTACATTTGTACAGCAGAGATAATTGAATACCGATCACTTAATAATGATTTCTCTCAATCATATTTCAACACCAGTAAGTTATTGCAAAACTCTGAACAGGATCTAATGTTATACTGTGTATTTATGCATGGTAAGAAGTAGACCATTACATAGAAAATTCTTTGCCTTTGCTGTCAAATGTCAAGAGTTAATAAGAACCCAGAATCACTTACTTTTAACTTAAAGGTCTACTAAACAGTGTCAAACACTTCAATCATCAGGCTGACAAGATTACCTCATTGCTTAATTTATTCATCAGTCTGTGACTCAAGCTACAAGTTTAATAAATTCCCATAGCTCCATGTGCAGAGCTTTTAAAACTATGAATACTATCAATGAGAATTTAGGCTGTAATATCTAAGAAACATATTTAGCACTTTTACTGGTCTCACAACTGCTCCATCGCCATGGATGTAAGATGAGTCACAAATTCATTATCCTTATTCCTTTTCATAAAACTCTGAAGTAAAACAATACTAGATCTAATACAATAGTAAATAAATCTTTGTTTCGGTGTTCTCTGCTTTCAAATAATATTCTTCTGCATCATTCATGAATCATATATATACGAATGTTGATGTAGGAACCTAACAGTACTTGAACAATCAGAAGTCCACAATCCGTGTAGGTACATCAGAGCACTTATCAGGTCTGATGCTGATGCCTGACACCAGCCTAGAGGGGTCGAGCAACGAGGAAAAAACATCAGCATTTCAGGACGATCGAGTCTAGTGCAGTGTTGCTCAAACTGACAGTTAACCTAGATGTGCGCACACGAACAGTTTCTGTGGCAGCCAGCAGGGGCATTCTAAAAATAACAGTTCCAAAAATACTTTCGTTCTCCCCTGAATCCTCCATCAGCTCCAGTGTAAGTGTTCCGAACACAAACACAGACAGTTCCGTCATGCAAACATTCAACGTTGCAGTTGCTTCTTCAAGTTATCTTACGACTTATTCATTAAACTACAAAAACATCAGAGTTGAAGAACTGATCAAATCAAAAATGTTGGCAAAGTATCCTACTTACCATTCTTTGTAACCCCCAACATTCAACCCCACTTCTCAGGAGACAACCATTTCTTCAGTCTTCTGCACTATAATCTCCAACAAGTCAATTTGTTGGGCATAACGTTGCAATCAATGAGAATTGAATCATTTCATACCGTAAGTTTTTCACCGCCAAACGAAGATGATTTTTAAAAAAATATTTTCATCATAATTATGTACGTTGATATTTCTAGAAGTCATCAACATAGTCTGAATAAAACATTTGGAGAGTATCTTGTTGCGCTGTATCATGTAATGATGGCAAAAAAAAGCTCCAGACCACAAATGCAAAAAACAACAACTGTTTCAAAACTGACTTCAAATTATACATATATGACAATTTGTTTCCCTTTATACCTGTGTAATGTGTAACGCAACTGCAAACTGAATTTCATTTTAAATTCATTTGCTACTAATATAATGTTGTATTCACGTTTTCTCTTAAGAATGCATGTATTGCCAGTATGTGAAATTTTAAGAAGTGTTTTATTCTCAGCACAACTGAAAATAGAATAGACTAGAATGTCTTTATTACCAAGTGTACCGGGGTCACAAGGAATATTGGAGGGATGGGGGTGGGGTAGTACATAAAAAGGTACAAACATAAATCGAAAATCATACACAAACACATTGAGATACAGTGGAAATCAAGATATATGCATCAGTGCCGGTGACTATCAATTCAAAAACTTGTGCACGCGCGCGCGCGCCCGCCCGCCCGCCCGCACGCACGCACGCACACACACACACACACACACACACACACACGTTTGAACACTGAGAACTGACTGAGCCGCGTATTACACAGACTCGGATGTGGATGGGGAGGCTCACCGGTGCTGACTGATGACTAGATCTTCAGGAAGATGGTTGTTGATTGCACAATTCTATTTAATCATACTGGATTTGTTCCAGAGACAGGGTATCGACTGCTTTGGGGGAAAAGCTATTGCCGAAGCGATTGGTTTCCGTCCTTATACTGGCTTCTGTACCGTGACCTGAGGGGCGGCATCTCGAAAATCCCAAAACTGAGCTGCCAGGATGTAATTCGTCCAGGCTGATTGAATTTGCTTTTTTGGGTGCAAGCACGTCAGAAGTAGACAATGGTTTGTCAAATCTGGAGTTGTTAAAAAAAAAAAATAAATAAAAATGTTGAGTTTGTCTGGAAGAGTTCTGTCAGTGCTGTCGACTGTCTGGTGGGTCATTTTGTAATCAGTGATGTTCTGCAGTCTGGTCCACACATTCCTAGAGTTGTTTGCAGACAAATTTCCTTCTAATTTTTTTCCTACATAAAAACTTTGCCTTCTTAATGCATTTTTCAACACAAGTTCTTTTTCCCATATTGTGAACTATTCTATGATCAGTTTCGCCGCCGGGTGAAAAGCTCTCTCTTTTTCCTTTAGTTTTTGCCTTACAGACCCGTTACACCAAATTTTGTCGTTTGAAAATATTTTGGTATTTTTTGTTGGAATGCACACACTTTCACAGAAAGAAATATAATTACACACGGTGTCGGTATATTCATGTAAGTCAGTCCCCGGCAGAGTCATTAAAAACATTCCAGTCCGTACATTCAAAACAGTCCTGCAAGGTCTCTAAGGCGGGGGCCGAACATTGTTTGACATTTTTCACGACTGTTTTATCGGCTTTTAGTTTTTGTTTGTAGACCGGCACCAAATAGATCATGCTGTGATCGGACTGGTGGATCGAGTGGTACGCCTTCTTGATGAGGTGTAACAGTGGTCGAGGGTCTTGTCACGTGTTGGACGGTCCACTTGCTGGTACAGCTTCGGCATCTCTTTCATGAGGCTGGCTTGTGATCACTTGGC
Source organism: Babylonia areolata (assembly GCF_041734735.1). Lineage (NCBI taxonomy): Eukaryota > Metazoa > Mollusca > Gastropoda > Neogastropoda > Buccinidae > Babylonia > Babylonia areolata. The sequence goes on along the minus strand of NC_134883.1, from coordinate 21,998,708 downwards.
AATCTTTTCTTCTTTTTTTTCTTTTCTTTTTTCAAATAATGCATCCATGAGATCATTTCAGTGCAAAACATATAATTATTTGCAGCACTCTTTTAGTAATCTAACGTGAGGTTTTATTTTCCCACGTTTCCTATTGCGGACAGTGAATGCCGAAAATTTAATATAAAAGGGGTTGGAGTGGTTGAAAGGTTAGAGGGGCTCGAAATAATTATACTTGCATAGTCTCAATTGAGGCTGAACCAATCATTAATGGTTGTTTGTTGCTGTTGTTATTGTCGTTTCTTTCTGCTGATAAAAGTGACACCAAAGCAAGTCCGGCGATCTTTTATTTTTTTTTTTTTTTTTCATTTATTTATTCCGGCTACACTCGATCATGGCATCATGAGTCGATATCTTTATATCATGATAGTTCTAAATTCCTTGTAGTTCGTTTCAGTTTCCCAGCAGATCGAAAATTGGATTCATATATATTTTTACCAGTATACCTATGCATATTCAAACTATAGTAATTTACATGCATCAGACTGAACATTCGTTCCATTAACATAGAGAATAATCAGTTTAGATATATGCCGTTGTAGTTTTTTTTGGTTTGTTTTTTCTTCCTTCTTTTATATTTCATATCTTTTTTTTTTACGCGGAATCTGAACTGCCGGACAAATTGTTTATAAGTATTTAATACTTTATTGTTTTCAGTATCGTCTGCTACGCGAGATCTGAAGAAAACTGCAGTGATGAACTTTTGTCAGACGATTGAGTAAGAATAAAGGGAGCAATTAATTTTAGAGACTGGGAAGATCGACGAGCAGTGACTGAATTTTCAAAAATTCCGCGATTTAGCCAGTCTCACACTAAATGGCATTTTGGAACCCGTGTAGAATTGCCACTAATGCATTGTCATAGCAAAAACTCTTCATATATGATCTAAATAGTACGCAGAAGAACTCAGATTTTTTTTTGATTTTTTTTTTTTTTTTAGTTGGCTGTTAATGTTATTGTCTGAATGTCATGCAGTGTCATAAATTCTGAGGAAAATGCTTATTTTCTGCATGTCCAATCCCGCAGTTTTGATGGTAGCGTTACTAAAATGACTGAAACTCAAAAAGTATTGCATCTACATAAACATTTGAGATATTTTCAGCCGGTTCAGGAAAGACTGCAGACTAGTACAAGACAGCAAATGTGAATAATAAATCTTGATAAATGACAGCTTTTGATACGACTGGATTATATGGGGGAAAAAAGCTTTATTCAAGACGATCGGAGGTTGCCTGACAAACGCATGCACACACAACACCCACATGAACACACTGACCACCCCCCCCCCCCCCCCACACTTGAATGTGCACGGACACGGGTCGCACTTAACGCACGTACGCTTGGGCGGTTCCCTCTGTCTCTCTCTCTCTGTGTGGCTCACACACACGCGCGCGCGCGCATTCACACACTGTGACACACACATTAACACACTGACAAACGCATGCACACCGCACAACACACACATGAACACACTCACACACACACACACATGAGTGTGCACGGACACGGTTCGGATTAAAAACACACTTACGCTTGGGCGTTACCAAGAAAGCCCGGAGGTAAGTGTAGCGAACACTATAGTTTTTGTCAATATTGAACAAAGCCGACCTTCGACTACACGGCTTTCCCTGCCGACGACCACAGCCTTTTCGGACTGAACAACAAAGCTGTGACTGTGAGGGTCTCTGAGAAAAGAACGTTGATTCTGTGCAAGAAATTTATGTAGCCAACTGACGACTCCTGCATGAATCATTCGCTGGCACTGATGACGGTTGGTTGCTTTTAAAATCTGTTCAGTTTCCAGTTTATCTTAGTTTGTCAGTCAGTCAGTCACCAGTTACTTTGGTTTAGTTTAGGTAGTTGGTTGGTTGGTTCACTGAGTTTTTATTTGTTGATTAGTTGGTAGGTTGGTTGGTTGTGGTTGCTTGGTTGACTGGTTATTCATCTTTTTATCAGGTGCGTTAGGTCTACGTGTGCACAGAAGTCACGGCAAAAAAGTCACGACATTAGGTAGGGGGAAAAAAGTCACACTGACAATTAGGAAGGAAACAAAATCACAAATTTAAAGTCACCGCGAAAGGCAAGAGTTTTAAAATACCCGGCATACCAGTTGACATTTCTCCCGTTCTGTCTGATCATAGACACTACTTGTGTCTGTGGTCTGATGTTCTACACATACAGTGTGGAATATAACTATAGTAAAGGCACAATTTCGGGCAACATTTATTGCTCTCGATCACTTCCATGAGTACAACAAAAAATTTTAAAAAAAAATTAGTAAATAAGAAAATAATGTAGTAAAGCATAAAAGTTACACTGAACGCACAACCCGATTGATTTTCTTTTTTAAACTCTGGCATAAAATACATGGAGCAGTGAAAAATGAATGAACCTTTTAAACGCGATGCCGAACACACGCCAAAGTATGTGAACAAACGCAGCTTGTGTCGTCTAAACTGAAACTATAGGTTCATCTCATGATCAGAGTGGGACGGGAGGGAGATATCTAAATACCTGTCAGATCAAGTCTTTGCAACTTTTTTTTCCTTCCTAATTTTGACTTTTTCCTTACCTAGTATTCTGAATGATATTTGATATTGTAGCTTACTGGTGCCATGCCGGCTCTATTGTATGACGTTTACTTTCCTTCTGTTTGTTCCAGTATTATTTCTCTGTTCAGGTGAGATAATTAGCACCCGGCCTCGTACCGCAGTACTCCCATCACCTTATAATTCAAGTTGCATGGTGACTCGGTTAGAATTGTGTCATCGATGGGTAAGATGACCCATCTCTACGCACTGCTTTGCCAGCATGAGACTCGGAATCAATCACACTGAACATTGATACAAACAGAAAATAACAATAACAATATTCGGCTGTTTTTACATCTGTCGAAATTTACATATTTGCGCTTCCTGAACACACGTGTTTTATTTGTTGATCCATAGAAAAAGAACACACACACACACACACACACACACACACACACACACACACACACATCCCCTCTCTCAACACACACACTGAATTGAATAAATTTTGTTTTCTGAGCCGGGGTAATAGAGTAAGCCAGATAATGATTTTTTTTCCACCCAGCCCTCGAAGGGGAATCAGTAACATAAACGAAGGGGGGAATCATTATATCAGTACAGCATGCATATTATAGTCATGGATACATGAATGGTAATTTGACATTTACAACACTAAACATAGGAGGATAAGAGGAGAGAGAGATATAAGGGGACAGAGAGAGAGAGAGAGAGTACAAAAAAAAGAAAAGAAAATTAATATAGGTCAAGATAATGATTAAGAAATTAAAAAAGAAAAGAAAAAAAAGGACTATAATGAGCATACACATGCTACAAAAAACAGTAATAGAAATAACGCCATTTGAATAGTTGTGGGAGCAAAAAAAGTTTGAAAGAGAGAGACGGAGATACAGAGACAATTAAAGACAGAGATGACGTTCTATAAGATTTATAACGCCTGTTGATATAAAGAAATATACATTACAAAAACATGTGTATGTGCATATCCGTGAAATGATAAGGCAATCAATATAAGATTATCATCATTAGAAGAATAAAAGAGAGGGAGGAGGAAGAGGTTGTGTGTGTGTGTGTGTGTGTGTGTGTGTGTGTGTGTGAAGAGAGGGGTGAGATAGACAAAGAGAGAGAGAGAGAGGTTGGGGGGGAGGGCTGTGGGGGGGGGGGGGGTGAGGGGGGGGGGGGGGGGCAAGTAGATAGAACAACAAAGTGAGGAGAGAAAGAGGCGATATCAATCCATGTATCGATAATGATCATGCAAAACTAAAACTAAAGTGAAAGGCATGCACATGTAGAACAAAAGTAATCTTTCTTTTTTTCCATTAAGCAAGAAGTAAAGAAAAATAACGCCACGGAAACAAATGTGGATTCAAAATAAGGAATATGAGAGAGAGTGAAGTGAAAGGCACGCAGATGCGAAACAAAAGTAATGTGTTTTTTTTTTGTTTGTGTGTGTTTTTTTTGTTGTTGTTGTTGTTGTTGTTTTTTTAAATTTGAGTGTGACTTGTAACAGTGGAAATTGAAACTGAGACAGAGAGAGTGAGAGTGAGAGTACAACACATACACACACACACACACAGAAAGAAAAAAAAAACCCAACCATACAAAAAACAAAAAACGCGCGGCTTGTGACAGACTTTGGGCACTCCCTGCCCATTACCGGTAATGCACACGGGCTGCCCATATACTGACCGGTGACGCGAGATGATTTTGCGCATTGCCGGTAATTAATGACAATTACTGCTATTGAGCACGACATATAGGCCCTAAACAAATGTATCTGACCGAAACTATCATTAGTACATCATTGGTCACGGAATTTGTTCCAGACCGATTCAGACGTTCAGAAATTAGCGCGACAACTTGCTTCGATTTCACCTTCGATAGTTCTTTAAGGACCCGGGTTCTCGAAAATAAGTTGGCAAACCGTGTGCTCAACGCATTTCAAAATAATAAAAAGAAAAAGACGTGAAAAAAATCCGGAGCGTCTCGTGCGTAAGTGATTTGGAAACGTATGCGTGTCGATCTGCTGTACATCACGTCGATCAAGTGGAACTCACAACTTGGCATTGTCTAACATAATTATTTATAGCCTTCAGCTAGGCAACCGGGCACGTTCACGGTGATCGGATAACCGCTTGATACAAAGATCGTCATAATTGCTTGCAACCGTTGTCAGCTGAAAGTTTGTAGTTACTGGTTGTAAAAAAAACAACCAAACCAAAACAACAACAACAACAACAAAACCCCCCAAAAACAACAACAACAAAATGCCAATGCTTTTATATATGCCTGTACCGCGCAGTTCTATGTATATAATAATCATGCCCAACAGTTTGGCGCACTCAGGGGACTGAGATAAGATCGATAAATCGTATGGACAGATCGATACGTACTGCCACCTTTTCTTGGGGCTTGTCCAGCTGGTAGGTTATAATGTAAAGGCTGTGCATTGTTCTTGATCGTGCGTTCATTTCTGTAGCCGCCTACAAACCAGCATATGATGGCATGCCCCGCTGGGAAATGCAATCGGTAATTCAAACCGCATGTCAGTGACCTTTTTTGCCGGGATGGATTTTGTACAGTGCAATGTTCATTCAACCAAAGACTTTGTGTATGTATGATGGCACGTATGGGAATTTTTTGAAAAGGTCTGCATAGTAATTTTCTTTGTAAAAAGAATTATTATTTTTTCATGGAAAGATGCCGTATGTATACCACAACCGAATGTGCATGTTATGTCTGGAATTATGGAAATGTGCACTACAACCACATGCGTTACTTCGGGAAACCATACTCTTCATTTTCACACGACTATTGTCATGACTGTGACTGACTGAAGAAAATTGTATTTATTAATATGACATATAAACATTTTGAAATGTCTTTTTGAAATACATTATTTTGTTCAAGAAAGAGTAAATATGGGTCAGAACTGTAATGCAAATAACGATGTAACTTTGCATTACAATTACGTTTCGGGATTCTAATCAATTATAAAAGAAGACTTTAAAAGTCAAAAGGGGTAGTCTATCTATCGATCGATCGGTCTGTCTGTCAGTCTGTCTATATGTCTGCCTGTCTATCTCTCTATCGATCTATCAATCTATCTGTCTGTCTGTTCATCCATTTCGTCCCACGTCCATGTCCGTCCGCCCATCCGTGCAGTATTCATTTCGTCCATCTATCTATCTATATACACTGATATATCTACCTGCCTTATATCTGTCTCTGTGTGTCTGTCTCGTCGTCAGTCTATATAAGTATATATTAAAAAAAAAAAAAACTTGAAAAAATCACACACACACATACACACACACACACACACTCGCGCGCGCGCGTACTCACACACACACATGTAAAACATGGACCTGGCCATGCACATGCACCCATACACACATTTCGATCATGTACAACATAAATATTAAACAAATATAATGATGAAGTCAATATGAAACAACTGATATCAAGATGTTAAACACGATTTGAAGGTTAAGCAAACAAGGCATAAAAACATTAATTACCATGGGTAGTAAAATTAAATCTTGTAAAATTAAACAGCTATGCTCAGATTCAAATTCAGCATAGAAACACAGATTCCACACTAAAGTAAATATCTTTGGGGCATAAAAACTCACCTTCTAACACAGTAATAGTATGAAAGAAAATGTCTGTCTCCCCCCCCCCCCACCTCACCCCCCCTCTCTCTCTCCCCTTCTTTCTTTCTCCCTTGCTGTCCCTTTCTCACACTTACACACACCAACACACACATGTGACATCTAAAATGAAAACACACACACATGTAACATCTAAAATGAAAGCACACACACACACACACACACACACACACACACACACTTCGGATAACTGATCTGGTTAGCATGCCAACTGACACAGGAATAAAACTGGATTTAATTCTGAGTTTTAGATCTGTGAGCCCTGTGACACTAGTTTTCCAGAAGGTAAATGTTAATAGTCTTTGCTGGGTCCATATGGCTTCTGGCCATTTCATATCACATTTGCTTTCTTATCAGTGACATAGTGTCATGATAGAAAGCCTGATCTGTCAGTGCAATCCTGATTTGAGATCAGACACAAGTGTATGTTGTTTGCTTGCATGCTGTCACTGTCTTTGTTAACGTGAGACCTAATTACTGTGACCTGTCATGTTGCACTTTTAGATACCACATACACATTTCCGACAGTAACATCATTACAGAGAAAATAACCAATCCATATATATATATGTTTAAAAAAAAGAGTAAATTTACATAAAACTATGTTAGCACGGCTGCTTTGCTTTCTAAGTATCTTCATTTACAGTCTCTATTTTTTGTAACCTGTGTGTGGTATAAAATTTCTTGACATGCTATTTCGAAAGACCATGATTTATTTCAAGTTTCAGTTTGGAAAAACAATATCTAAAAAATATCGCTTTACCTTTTACACATCATTTAGCTTCGTTTTGACGCAGTAACAATGCTGCAACGATTCATTCGAGTCGTCTGACGTCACTGAAAAAACTATAACTTATGCGATTTCCTTTATTTCTTTATTTTCCAGCACATCAAGCTGTAAACAGGACTGTCAGATCTTTGATGTGGTATGACCATTTTCTTTTCTTTTCTTTTTTCCAAACCTTGACGCAAATACCCGATTCCGTTTAATGCACCTACTTTTATATGTCAAAGGTAATTCTTTGTTACTAAATCACGAGTGTCTGGATAATCTATTATTAAAAATAAGATGAAATAAAGCCTATCGTAAAATATTATTATTATAACGCGAGAAAAACGTTAGTACGCGAATTCGGATACAAAATGGCGGTTCCATGACGACGGGTACGCAAGTGACTGGAACCTTTAGCGGCTCTATTGTTGTTGTTGAATGGGGATTCCGATAAGTGCCTGGCTTTCCGATACGGACTGATACTGTGCGCTTTCACAATGAAATGGAGAGGCGCAGGCCAAATGTTGAAGGGGAGTTTGCATTTGTAACAAAGACCAGTAAAACCAGTAAACGGATTGCTTTACCGACAGATGACTTGGAAACGAAAGGAGTCCCACGTTTTATGAGAGAAACTAAAAGCAAAAAGTTGACACTTGAGCCTATCACTTCTGTGTCCAGTAAGATCAGCCAGACGCCGAGTAATCTTGACGGGACTGATGCCGGTCATAACAATGTTTTGGTGCCCAGTCGGCCATTACTGCCGCGTCTCAAAACAGACGTGGTAAGTGGTGCGGATCATGGAACGATTAGCGATGTGAAGCTGAAACATTCAGTTGCACATGATGGTGAAGAAGGATTAGATATCGAAGATCAGCTCAACGACATCATGAGTAGACACGCATATTTACCTCCACAAGCCATACATCTGGATGAGACTCTGTTTGGTTTTCAGTCCGACTCCAAAGCCAACAACGCTGTTCATGTCAAGAGCCATGAGAAGCAGTTTGTAAGTTGATTTTCTGTTTTTACGGCACACACTTTATGAAGAAACAGGCAATAAACAGTGAAATAAATAATTTTGATATGGTGGACATTTTATTGGGTTTGCAATCATACAGACCTCAAGTCTGTTTTGAAACATATTATTAGACTAGGTTAGATGCTCATTGGGCCAACTCTCCAAGTATTTATGATCCAGTATGCTATCATTAGGCCACGCATGTTGGTATACTGTATCTAACTGAACGACGAACAGGCCTTCACAGGCCTCAAACGTCTGATTCCAGTTCAAGTCCAGTTCAAGTTCAAGACCTTTCACTGCAGGCACAGGCAGCAGCTGTTGACCATTACCAAAACCATATATCAATCCCAAGAAACAAACTGAAACAGCACATACCAGTAACAATAAATGATATCTACCAATGCAGCCAACCTATCATTAGAACATGTAAAAAAAAAAAAAATTCACCCCTCTGTCAGTGATGTGCAGAACACACACATTCACCATTGCATTATTTAAAAATATAGAAAAATATACATACAGACAGACAGGCCCTAAGATGTTTGTTTATATTCAAAAATTGTACAGTGTCTGAAACGTATGCATTACTCATTTACTGTGCACACACATACACACACACGCGTGCGCGCGCACACACGCACACAGACGCGCGCGTGCGTGCACACACACACACACACGCAGACCATAACTTAATCTTGTACACACCAATCTGCATGATGACCATAATTACATTGTGTACATATTGTTGTGACTGCCATAATAATTTGTCATTGACTGTTATTTCAAATATTATTGGTATTATTTTTAATTGATATGTCTTGTTCTTCACAAAGATGCATGCATACCAAAAGAAACGAAATTGTTGCACTGATGGGAGTAATAGTATACACAAGGACAGTGTACATGTGCATGCATCTCAGTTCTTTGTTGCTTTTCACCCCCCCCCCCACCCCCCCCACCCCCACCCCCCCCACACACACAACATATCACTAGTTTACTGTAGGCACATGCAGAGGGCTAAAATGTGGGTTGTCCTGGGCCCTGTTATTGTCTTTTGCATTGAATGGTTTGTTTACAAAGAACTGTTTTGGGATCGAAGTGGCCTGTTTTTTTGTTTTTTTTTTAATGTAATGTGTCTTTTGGCAACCAGTGGATCCATATGATGCTTTGTTTGGTCTGTGTTGAGTGAGAAGAGACTGAATTTCAACTGGCCATTAGCTAAATAGTCTGTGTAAGACACTAATTGTTGAACAGTTCTGATAGTGGAGAATTAGAGTCATCAGTGGCAAGTGTGTGTTTGACAGTCTTTATTATGTGATAGCATATTTGCGTTTAGTGTGCTGAACATTGTAGAGCAGAAGTGCCATGTGTTGATTCTGACTTGACAGAAGAGAGAGATTATTATCAAGCATTATTCAATTTATTTTACTGAGAATTGTGACTGTGAAGTGAGGGTGACAAGGATCTCGGCAATGAAAATCTTTTTACCACTCTGTCACTGATGTTTGATCATGAATTGCAAGGCGGGAATTATAAATTTTCTGTCCATAATCTCTTGCACCTCTCAGTCATCAAATTTTATACTTGAGGAGAGCAAGTGACCAAATCCATCGTGTGTATCATGTGCGTCAGTTTTATTTAAAAATACATTATTATTTTGAATTTTATCAGCAGCATCTTGTAAATTTTTTACAAAGTTATGCAATGAAAAAATAACATCAAAAAGGTGAGTGAATCAGACATGTACTATACTCATGTCACCTTTGTGTGACATAGGCATGATACTGCAATGGTCACATTGAAGGACACTTATGTACGTAAAGTACTGTAAAAAAGGAGAAAAAAAAAACAGAATCAGAAGTAGAATAACTCTTATCTCCATGAGAGAAATTGAGTGTGGTTAACTTAGTCTGTGATACATTTAGATTACAAGCAGGACAGTAAAATCTGGCATACATCATTTAATTTTTTTTTTAACAAAAACACACACAACAGATTCACAGCAAACCCAACATGATAAAAAACATTTATAATCATTCCACATTTGAAACACACATACAAACAGACAGACAGACAGACACACACACGCACACACACACACACACACACACACACACACACACACACACACACACACACACACACATACACACACACACACACACACACACACACGCACGCACGCACACACACATATGTAAAACATGGACCTGGCCATGCACATGCACCCATACACACATTTCAATCATGTACAACATAAATATTAAACAAATATAATGATGAAGTCAGCATGAAACAATTGATACCAAGATGTTAAACGCGTTTTGAAGGTTAAGCAAATAAGGCATAAAAACATTAATTACCATGGTAGTAAAATTGAATCTTGTAAAATTAAACAGCTATGTTCAGATTCCAATTCAGCACAGGAACATAGATTCCACACTAAAGTAAACGTCTTTGGGGCATAAAAACTCACCTTCTAACACAGTAATATTATGAAAGAAAATTTCCGTCTTCCCTCCTCTCTCTCTCCCCTTCTTTCTTTCTCCCTTGCTGTCCTTTTCTCACATTTACACACACAACACACACATATGACATCTAAAATGAAAACACACACACATGTGACATCTAAAATGAAACACACACACACACACACACACACACACACACACACACACACACACACACACACACACACACTTCGGATAACTGATCTGGTTAGCATGCCAACTGACACAGGAATAAAACTGGTTTTAATTCTGAGAGTTTTAGATCTGTGAGTCCCGTGGCATTTTCCAGAAGGTAAATGTTAATAGTCTTTGCAGGGTCCATGGCTTCTGGCCATTTCAGATCACATTTGCTTTCTTGTCAGTGACATTGTGTCATGATAGAAAGCCTGATCTGTCAGTGCAATCCTGATTTGAGATCAGACACAAGTGTATGTTGTTTGCTTGCATGCTGTCACTGTCTTCGTTAACATGGGACCTAATTACTCTGACCTGTCATGTTGCACTTTTAGATACCACATACACTCAAGTTTGTTTTGAAACATTATATTATTAAATGTGTATGAATTTGTACACTATGGTATATCATACGCTGTACTTTTTATTTTGAAATGCTTTGAAGGGTAGGTATGCTGAAGGTGTCTGTAGCCAAACTTAAGAACTAAGCAGTCTTCAGAAAGCCAGGAATTGATGGAAAAATGTTGGATAAATGCAGTTCTCAGAGTAAACAACAACCTTTCTGCTGAAGTGGTGGGCAGTAATATAAAAGAGTAAATAAAACCTTTACAAAAAGTAATTAATCTGCAAAGAAACAAAAAGCTGAATACAATCATGTGTGAATGAGTTTCTTGTATGTATGTATGTATGTATGTATGTATATATATATATATATATATATATATGTGTGTGTGTGTGTGTGTGTGTGTGTGTGTGTGTGTGTACATATACATGCATATATTTACACACATATATACATATATATATATATATATCTGTATATTCAAAGAAGCAAGTTTATGTTATGCATCAGTAACGAACCAAGTGGTTAAAGGGGGGGAATAGGTTGTGATGGACTGGATTTGGAGGATACTAATAGGAATAAAGGGATAAAAGAATCCACATGGAGGCCACGGTCATGATTATAGAGACCAGTCACAAAAGTTTTTCTATTGTTTTATTCACAATAGTAAAGTAAGGAGAAAAGAAGAAGACAGAGCAGCGAAATGCTAAGCAGCTGGTTGTGTGTGAGACAGCAACAGCAGTGGAAACTGATCAGGTGCCACACTGATGCTGTGTTCATTATGTTACTGTAGTCTATGGGAGCCAAGGTGCACTTAGCTACACATGCAAAAGAATATTTTTTATGACCCCCAAATAAGTTTTGATAATCTCACTTTGATACCAGAATAAAATATACTGGTATATGGATTAAACTTTGTCTAGGCATGAAAACTTCATGATTTTACCATAAAAGGAGACTTGCATCACCATGGCAAAAGACATACATTATGGAGGATATCTCCCTCCACCTCTCTATCCCTCAGTCCTAGCCCCCCTGTCCCCCCTCCCCCTCCACCCTCTGCCCCCCTGCACCTTCCTCCCTCCCATATTCAGTGACTGAATGTCCTGAAACCCGTTTTGGGTTTGATCGATTGATTAGTTCTGATCTGATTGGCAGCCAGCCAGGCTATATCCTCAAGTGTTTGTTCTCTGATCCCTTGCAGTGCGGAGGCCGACTAGTACTACACGGTTTCAGGTTTCTGAGAGTGTCTCATTGTTCAGAATAGGGCAGTCTTTTTTTTTCTTTCTTTTTTTTTCCTGTTTTTTTCCTTAGAGGCTCACAAACCTTTTAGTGGGGTTGTTGCTGGGAGGAGGTGTGTGATGTCACAACCATTCAGCTATCGAGTGCCTGATCATATTGTGCATTTAGTGCTGTGCATTAAATGATCTCAGTGGGGTTTTGGTTGAGTTACTGCGCAGGCCAGTTGAATATCAGAGGATTTATCAGTCTTCACCTTTTAGGGTTTGTGTGTTTTAGAGAGAATTTACTGATGATGTTCATGAGTTTGTGCGTTTCTGTGTGTGTATTTAAAGTGCAGGGAGTATGTCATTGTTAGCCAGGGGAATGCTGTGTTTGTGATTTATTTGCCATGAGTTCCAATGTGTCAGAACTGCAGATTGATTGGACTGTGGTTGTTTGACAATATCCATAATCCTACAGCATCTGGGCTCATTAAAGTACATCTGTGACATATTTCTGGTCAGTATCTAAATGATCTGCCTATTGCTTTGTACAGTCCAAGATATCATGTTTCGTAAGTTGATATGCTATGTACTCTTGTTTGTTTAAAACAAAAATCTGGTTCATGAACCAGCCGCCGTGGCAAAGTGGTTAGCGTCGCGGACTGACGCTTGGGAGGACGCAGGTTCGAATCCCAGTGGAGGTGGGTTTTTCGGCCTGTGGCCGGCTCCTACCCAGAGTTGAGTGTGCTGTGGGCTTAAATGGGGAGACTGGGACCACACAGTCGAGTGTCATCCACTTCAAGGATGCGTCTTTGGGTGTGTTGCTCTAATTACCTGACCAACACTGCAAGTGTCTGCATCTCTCGGGCCTGGTTAACGCCGGGATATCATAATGACAGGAAGCGTAGAGTACAGCCTTGTCATGCAGTCCCAAACCAAAATGGACCTCCATAGCAACATCGTCATTGTCATCATCATCGTCATCCACCTCCTCCTTCATCATCATCAATATAAACAAAACAGTCTCAAAGTCTGTGGCCTTTCATGCCCTGCTCTCATGGTGACCTCAGTTTCAATACCCCTCCACTTCTGTGCTTGGGGCAAGTCCTGTCAATGTCTTCAGTGTTGGCAGATTCATGGAGGGCTGTTGTTTGAGGGACATGGTGGTGGTCTCCACTCTGGGAGGGACGCTCACTCAGTCTGGTTCCGCGACTAAGCTATTATTGTCGTTAGTAGGGGGCTTAGTAGGTGGTGTCCTAAGTACGTTGAATCAGAACAGGCACCACTGAACACCACCGAAGTGACTCAGCAGCAGTGCAGGGTCTCCTCTGGTGTGTGGCCTCCTTGCGACCTAACATCGATGGTTCCCAGCGGACTGCCAACGATGGAACCATGTGACAGACGAACCCGGGTGTGGTCGTGTATGGGGGAATCTAAATGAGCGGCGTGGGAGTAATGCCACTGAAATGGTGCAGATGATGGGTCAGCAAAAAAAAAAAAAAAAAAAAAAAAATCTGGTTCATGAAGCCTCATCACACACACACACACACACACACACACACACACACTTCTCTCTCTCTCTCTCTCTCTCTCACTGGCTCTTGCTCTCTCTCTCTCTCCTTACATTCCACACACACTCACACATTCATTTATCCACGCAAACATTGTCACATGCACACACACCTCAATAACTTTAACTGCAATAATCTTATCTGTGGAAATGCAACCCATGCACTTACGTGCTGGGGATTCATATCACTGCACTGAATACCAGGCATGAGAATATGAACAGTGTAGATGCAAATAGCACATTTAGCATACTGCATTCAGTATGTAAACATGTGCACGCAGGCATTTACACACGTGTGCATGCATGTTTATGAACACACACACACACACACACACACACACACACACACACACACATACACTCACACACACACATGGAAATGAAATAAGAAATAAAATGTTTGATATGATATATAGAAGTGGGGTGGGGAGAAGCAGATATCTAAAGAAAAAATAAAAACCTGCAGGAAAACATTCCAAAATATTAAAAAAGCAGAGTTATTTTTAAAATAATTCTGATACTGGGAAGATTTTCTTGTGTTCACAGCAAACTACTAGCTGATTGACCAACAGACATGTATGGCATGACCTCCATTTTATGTTTTGAAATGACATACATGTTACTTCAGCTATTGTATCGTATTGTATTATATTGTGTTGTGTTATATTGTGTTGTATTGTACTGTATTACTTTTACTCACAACAGATTTCTCCATGGATGTGAAATTCAAGCTATTTTCCCCAGGGAGAGCAAAAACAAAATATCAGTGAATCTGTACCCATTTGCTATATTAAAGAATAAAAAAAGATTTTCTAAGCTTTTCTCTTTCATTGTATTTTGCAGAAGGAAAGTGAAGTGATGCTAATGAGTTGAACCATATGCTGAGCTGAAGATTTTCTGAACACTGTTGTTGTGTATTGCAGGAGGAGAATGCCAACAACTGTGCCCACCAGTCAGACGGGGATGCTGGTGGCATGGACAGGTCCAGTCCCATAGTGTACAGCGGATCTGGAGTGATGGGGGAGCAGGGTCAGTCTGTCGGGGGTAAGACATGTGAATGGGCCTCTTTCCCAGCCGCAGGGCTGCAACCACTGCTCTCTGGTCAGTGATGGGGGATATAGTTCTCTCAGGCTGTGGGGGTGGGGGTGGGGAAGTGGGAGGGGGTGAATGCCCAGTCTTTGTGAAATATTGGACACAATTAATTTTGAGTAGTAGATATCAAAGAAAATTCTAAAGCAGAAAGAACAACAAACATTCAAAACAAAGTCAAAAAAAGGGGGAAAAAAGGGAAAAAAAAACAACAAACAACTTTTTCTTATGTGTGAAAATGCTGGTAACATTTAATTAAAATGAGTACTGTTGCTGACTGAAATAAGCTAAACAAAAATCTTCACAGTGTAGTTTCACAAGAGTTTATAACTTTATTGGAATTTCTATGTTGAAATATTGAACTTTTAAAATTTTCTTTTATGATCATACAGTGAAAGAGTGATACGTTTTGAAGTTCGGTTAAATTTTGTTTGTTCAGTTGCTTTAAGACAGATTGATTCATTTTTGTTTCTAGTATACTATTAGAGACAAAGTGTTTATTTGTATTTTACAGAACCATTCGTCTGGTATTAAATGAAGTGAATTATGTTATATGAATTATGAAATGAAAAAAAAAACCAACAAACAAAACATACTATTTGGCATAGGGCTGGTATTTAACACTAACAGAGTAAGCATTGTTGCATGCATCAGCTTAGTCATTTATATTGTGGCTTACGGAATGCCTCAAACATCTTCATTGCAACACAGTACAGTGGGGCAAATCAGTAAAACTGTTGCTACATCTGTTATGAGCAGTTATGTGTCCTAACTTTTTATAGTTCCACTGCAAAATATTTATGACATTGTAAAGCTAAGTGAATAAGTTGCCAGTATGTGAAACTGTAAACTTAAATAAGAAGTTTTTGTAGACATATTTATTTAGTTTACACTTGATTCTGTCCATTTACACTTGATTTTGATCTTATTACATTCCATTTACAAAGCAGGCTTCAAAAGACAAGTACAAGTGCCAAGTTCAGTTGATGGTTTTGATTAAAGTCAGTCAGGAGAAAAACAATGCTTGTGGAAGATAACAAACTGACAATGAAAATTTGGGAAAGTTTTATGTATATAGGGGCAGGATGTCAACAGTAAGATTCTGCTTTTTTTTTCTTCTTTTTTTCGTTCTTACTTTCGTTTCTTTTTTTTTCTTTTTTTGATAGATGATTTCAATCTCAAATTGAATCATAGCTGTTTTTGCAAGAGCAGTCATTTAACTACAGAAACTGGAAGGCAATAGTGATCACATTATTGCAGGCCCATATGCTGCTGGTAGCTGTGATCTGGTGCTGAGAGTCAAAAAGAAGAAACCCCAGAAGACGGTTGTGTTCCCCGATCTAATCAGACGTAAACACACCACCATGAATGGGTTGGACAAAGGTTATAATAGATTCAGAAGTGACATTTGGTTACCATGTATTGCACTGGCTGTTTTCTGTTTTCCCCACTTTCCTTAAAAAAAAAAAAAAAAAAATCATTTACAGCCTCTATTTTGAAGTCTTGCTTATGTGTTTAGCTCTCTGAAACTGATGTATGTGTGAAGTTGTTATATATAGTTGCTTACTTTGTAAATTTCATGTCCCTCCCCCCCTACACCCCTTTTATTTTTTGCACTTAATCATTTTCAATTATATATTCTTCAGCTTGACACTTGCTCCACATTTGCTTGAGCTTCTTGAAATGTTTGCTTTAAAGTGGTTTTTTTTTTTTTTTGGTTTCGCACTATCAGTCATTTTGTTTATAGCCTTGTTGGTTTTCTGCTCATAGAAAACAAAGGCCAATACTTGTTGTAACAAGCTGGAGTTGATGCGAAATTGATTCTGTAACCTAATCTTGCCATAGCCACATGTCACACACATAGACACAGACACACACACACACACACACACGCACACATACACACACACGCACACGCACATGTGTGCGCTTGCACGCATATGCGCACACACACACACACACACACACACACACACAAATCAATGAAAAAATGAACAGAAGAAAAGACTGTGCTGACTGTTACCAAACTTTGCCATTTTATCACAAGCACCAGAATAATTCAAAAACCTAAGCTTAATGATTTATTTAGAAAATAGATTGGTTTATCCTTATTTTATTTATTTAGTTTGTAATGCTCTAGATAATATTTTAGTTGTTTGGAGGTTAATAGGAAGGCAGAATTGGATCTGACTGTGTTGAGACTGGATAACAAAGTGAAGCAATTAAAATTGCTTTTTTGTGTGTGTTCATGTTTGTGTCTCATTCATCACTGGAAGAAAATATGTATTAAATTTAATGTAACTATTGGTGATTTTTGAAATATATGATTGAAATGCACAGATGTAAGTGGTGATTATTGTGTGTTTTTTTCTTCTTCCAGAATTCTTATTCATAGAGGGACATTTTCTTGTCAGGCACTGGTGTGATAATAATATGGTCAAGAAGTGATTTGCAGTGTTTATAGATATATGTATATGTTTTGATGAAATCTGTGCAAAAGTGAATTAATTAAAAGAAATGAAAAGGGGTTTTGGTTAGAAAGGTGGTAAACAAAACTTCAGTGAAATGCTTATGCTTCAGCAAGCTGGAAACTGTTGTTGCCTTGTGATGCAGGCCTGTGACTGATGCTTTGATTTCAGGGGGTGTGTGGCATTTTTGTTGCTGCTGTTGTGCCTTTTTTGAATTTTGTTTATTAGGTTTACCTTCAAAATTGTGTGTGTGTGTGTGTGTGTGTGTGTGTGTGTGTGTGTGTGTGTGTGTGTGTGTGTGTGTGTGTTTGTGTGTGTGTGTGTGTGTGTGTGTTTCTTTCTTTTTTCTAGTCTTACAAAAATAATGATGATTGCTGAATTGCCCTGAAAAATGAAGGAAGCAGATGATTTAAAACAAAAAAAAATGTTGACAATGAAACATTCATGTGCTTTTTGAATCATAGACTTTGTTACTACATTTCTAAGATGTTCATGATCAGAGATATATATAAATGTTTTATTGTTTTTATTTTATTTGGTTCCTTCGCTTTTTTGCTTGTGATGTTTAATTGAATTTTTTTTTAAATCAAAAAATACAAATTCTATGAAACAAAATTTGAACACATAGTAACAATATTTATATTTGAATCATAAAACAAGTATGTAAGTTAATTCGAAATAAAAAGGACACTTCAATAATGTCACATTGTTGGACAGTCGGAATGGAATTTTTTCCAACAGAAAGAACATACAGGAGAACTAACTGAATACTCAAATGTATTTAATCAAACAGGCAGTTGCTGTGCTTGCAAAGAAGTTAAGAAACTTTAAGAATTTCTTTATCAACTTTATTTGTTTATTTATTTGTAGACAGTGACTTGGCAGAGTCACTGTCTCGCAGCAAGACTATGCCAGCTCTGGGGCGACCAAAACTGAATCGCAAGTTATCAACTGTTAACGATGGAGAACGACTTCGAATAGCTAAGGAAACGGTTGAGAAGGCCATAAAGGTGAGTCTTTTCTCTGCACCAGTTGCGATAATGCATTCAGATGCAGGATAGTGTTTTGAGATTAAAAAACAACAACAACAACTATTAACTGGGTATATAATATATCTGTCTACTTTAACCTCTTCAGTGCTCCATGACGTTTATATTTGTCCGCAAAAATGCTTCACTATTTGCCCCATGACCTACATATATGTCAGTGTCATTTCACAATTTTTCACAGTTCTATTTTAATGTTGAACTTGATGTGTCCCAGTAGCCACCAGTCAGAGAGCTTGATATGTCTACTTTAATTGTCGTAAGGATCAACAGCCAATCACTCTGTGTGTTATAATTTCTGGATGGTATTGTCAGTACCCCCCCCTTCATGATGCTTTCAAAATGGTGGACAACGAATCACAACCTTACCCTACTGGCTTGAAGCAACAGTGTGTTACAACAACAAAAATTGAGATTTTTCCATCCAAGATACTGCAGAAGCTTTACAAGTCATTGGTGGTAATGAATTGAGCGCAAGATTTGGCAGAATTTTGCCTGATGGTTTCCAATTGCATGACATGACAAAGTTAGAATGATGATTTGCAGAGAGGAGGGAGGGTGGGTTTTTTGGAGCTAGTTGTAGCCAGCAAGGTTGTTAAAGCAGAGCAGGGGGTCGAATATAGGTTTGTGACTGACCAAGAGTTGACCTCAAATACAAACCAAGGGGGTGAAAAGTTTTGTATAAGTCGTGAATTATGTGTACAGCATTTTTTTTTTTTAGAAAAGCATGCTCTCATTGATGAAACAGCTATCGTCTGCAATTATGAACAGTGCTTACCAATTCTCCCCCCTGCACTGGGCCAACTGGGTCACTGTTAATCTCTATGATACTGTCTGAAAGTGAGTATGAAGTGCGCAGACGTGCATAGGCAGGAGTTGCAACTGAAGGATATGTGTATGATACAATCATTGTGTTAAATGAACTTCTAACTATCATAGTTCCGGAAATATCTATCCACTGACGCAACATCTAGACTTGTCGTTTCTCTCATTCTCTCTCGCCTTGACTACTGTAACTCTTTATTGTCTGGTCTGCCTGCTTCATCCATTCAGCCCCTTCAGCGCATACAAAACTCTGCTGCCCGACTCGTCCTCAGAAAGAAAAGATCTGAGCACATCACTCCTCTTTTGCAACATCTCCACTGGCTCCCTGTCTCACACCGAATAAAGTACAAGATCAGCACTCTATGTTATAGATACATTCACAAAACTGCCCCTTCCTATCTCTGCGGCTGCCTTCACCTCTACACTCCATCTCGCTCACTACGATCGGCCTCAGATCCACTCTGTTTACGCATACCCAGATTCAAACACTTGACTATTGGCCGCCGTTCTTTCTCTGTTTCTGGACCTTGCGATTGGAATGAACTTCCTTTTTCGCTTCGTCAAGTCTCCACACTCAGCT
The DNA here is from genome assembly GCF_041734735.1 of Babylonia areolata. Classification (NCBI taxonomy): domain Eukaryota; kingdom Metazoa; phylum Mollusca; class Gastropoda; order Neogastropoda; family Buccinidae; genus Babylonia; species Babylonia areolata. The sequence goes on along the minus strand of NC_134883.1, from coordinate 21,978,825 downwards.
CTTTCAAGTCTGGCCTTAAAACCCACCTCTTCCCAAAATAGCCTCCCTTGCCTGCCCTTCTTTGTCTTTAGTTTCTGCAGTATTAGAGTTATGCATGCGTGTGAATGACTTGTGCGAAAGCGCTTTGATTTGTCTCTGCACAAGATCCAGCACTATATAAATACCATTATTATTATTATTTATAGTTTTATAGTCTGTTCAGTTTCCTTTCAGAAAAGTATGGGTTATGTATACTTTCCTGTAGTAGTTTGCATGCTTTAATTTATTGTTAATAATTACCCTCCAAAGCACAAAACAACCTTGCAGATAGGAAGGACAAATCAAAATAATGCCCGGCACTGAAGACATTAAAGGGGTCTTGAAGATGACAGTCTTATGTAGTGTTGCTTATATTGCCTGCCAAACAGTTTGTTGCTGTTGTTGTTGTTTGTCAAAAAAAACTTTTCTCTTTTACTTTGAAAAGTATAATGATTTTTAAACAGATATTCTTCTGTCACACATCTAAACAGGTCTGCTTATAGTACAAGGCTGGTAAATGGTAGATCATTCTGTGGGTTTTAATTCTTGTCAGCTATTTGTATTAATAGGTCTGTTTATTTTACAATTTTGTTGCAGCTGACTTATGTTTCAGAAAGGAGGATTGTTTGTTTAGTTTGGAATGAACCAAAAAATGAGCAGAAAGCTAATTTTTCCCAGAAGAGCTTTATTCTGTGACCAGAATGACCCATCCCCATGTCATGCTTGTGTTTCAGTATCGCAAAGTGTTCACAATACAAGGCGGATACTCCAGTGTTAGGCACAGTTTACGTCGCAGGGGATGGGTGGAAAAGTTCTACAAGACCACTGTAACAGTCAAAAAGACTCCAACAACCAAACGCAAAAAGAACACATCTGATGATGATGATGACGCTGACGATGATGATGATGACGATGATGATGATGGCGCTAACACAGATGATGATGACAGTGAGTGTCTTTTTTCCTTTTCTTTTCTTTCTTTTTCTTTTTTTTAAATAAAGGAAGGAATTAAATGGATGTGTAAGATGATAGGTATTGTTGTTATATGAACTGATTCTCTGCTCTCAAATTGTAAACAAGCTATAGTTAATGGCTAACAGATGTTGTGAATTTTCTTTTTACTGTAGATGTGTATATGTTTGTTGTATTTTTTAAGATTTGATCTTCAAAGAGTTAAAGGAGACCACTGCATATGGAAACAAATTTGACAAAATGTCAGTATTCCTGCTGAACAGTAATGTAAGGACATGTTGAAGTATGCTGTAAAAGAGGAGAAAACAAAACGTCAGTATGACTATTGAACAGTAAACAGTAATGTAAAGGAGTGTTGAGCACGCTGTAACAGAGAAGGAAACAAAACGTCGGTATACCTGTTGAACAGTGAAAAATAATGTAAGGAAGTATTGATGTACACTGTATTAGAGAATGCAGCAAAACGTCAGTATACCTGTTGAACAGTGAACAGTAATGTACGGAAGTGTTGGAGCACACTGTAAAAGAGAAGGCAACAAAACGTCAGTGTACCTGTTGAACAGTGAACAGCAATGTAAGGAAGTGTTGGAGCACACTGTAAAAGAGAAGGCAACAAAACGTCAGTGTACCTGTTGAACAGTGAACAGCAATGTAAGGAAGTGTTGGAGCACACTGTAAAAGAGAAGGCAACAAAACGTCAGTGTACCTGTTGAACAGTGAACAGCAATGTACGGAAGTGTTGGAGCACATTGTAAAAGAGAAGGCAACAAAACGTCAGTATACCTGTTGAACAGTGAACAGTAATGTACGGAAGTGTTGGAGCACATTGTAAAAGAGAAGGCAACAAAACGTCAGTGTACCTGTTGAACAGTGAACAGCAATGTAAGGAAGTGTTGGAGCACACTGTAAAAGAGAAGGCAACAAAACATCAGTGTACCTGTTGAACAATGAACAGCAATGTAAGGAAGTTTTGGAGCACACTGTAAAAGAGAAGGCAACAAAACGTCAGTGTACCTGTTGAACAGTGAACAGCAATGTAAGGAAGTGTTGGAGCACACTGTAAAAGAGAAGGCAACAAAACGTCAGTGTACCTGTTGAACAGTGAACAGCAATGTATGGAAGTGTTGGAGCAGACTGTAAAAGATAATGTAAAAGAAAGTCCATGACAGAACATTCCAACCCATATTTTGATTTTGCAATATGGCTGCATTTGTGTTCTGTCTTTGGGCTGCATTCTCATCTCCGGAGTCACTGAAATCTCATCATTTGTGATGGACTTCCATGATGATGATTGGTATACTTATATGAGTTTTAAGTGTATGATTATGTGTGTGTGTGTGTGTCTGTGTGTGTCTGTGTGTGTGTGTGTGGTTCTTTGTGTGCGTTTCGTTTTGTGCATTAATGACTTTGTTAAAACAAACAAAAGAAAACAAAAAGTAGACAAATAAACAAACCACTAATCTGTTGATAAGTGAATGTAATGTTACTAATGAATGTTCTTTTTCAGATGATCAACCAAAGATACCGCCATGGGAGGAAGAGGATGGTCTTTATGGAATTATGGTAATTTTGTTTTCTTTTGATCCTTTTTTTTGGAGTTGTAGGCCATTACTCATGCTGATGAAACTGTGCATGTGTGTTTGTTTGTGTGTGTGTGTGTGGGTGTGTGTGTGTGCGTGCGTGCGTGCATATATACACATGCATATGTGTATATTTGCATATATGTGTTTGTTGTGTGTGTGTGTATATGTGAATGTGTGTGTATGTGTGATGGAGAGAATCTTCTGTTCAGTGCATTGTTTTAATTCTCACCATCAGTCAACTCCATCCCAGAGGAGTTAAAAAGAATTTTGCTTAAATATTTTTTTAGCCTGCTCAAATTAAGGAGTGAAAGTGGAAGCATGATGAGGAAAGAAATAGCTTAATTGGTTTAGCAGAAGACAGAGAATGAAGGATGGGCAAAGATGAAAGAAGAAATAGTCTCAGCTGTTCTGGGTCTGCTGCAAGGGAGAGAAACAGTGTTTGACTGCAGTGTTTGGCAGTGGTATATAACAAACCTGATAATTCCTTCCTGTTCAGAATGGCTATCTCTTGCAATGCAGCTCTGTGTCTTGTTTGTGAAAGTCTTTGATAGAAGCTGAGTACATGTACCTGTCTGAATTTTCCACTGTGACGCCGTGAAATATTATCTTATGAAATGTTGATACATGAAAATGATTGTATTGTATTGTAATGTTTTTTTTTTCCTGTGCAACCCATCAGAAGAAGTAGTACATGTAGAAAAAAGGTTTGTTGATGGATATTGCATAACACTTGAGCATGATTTGTCACATGCATGCCCAATGTCACCTTTCTGTTAATGGTGGTGTAATGAGTTGTGGGATTCTGCTTTTTAGTTTTATGAAGCTTTGATTTCCTAAGAAAACAGACTTTCAGGGTGAAAAAAAATCTAGATCTATTTGTGTATTGAATTAGGAAATTAGTGATTTTTTTTTCTTTCTGGGGTCATACAGCATGAAATTAGAAAAATCTAATTTTAGTTAAAAATTGATGTCGTAAGTTGATTTTGTTAGTCTTTGATTTGGAATTGTAAAATTTTTCATATTTTTTCTATGATTATGATTATGATTATTATTATTATTATTATTATTATTATTAACATTATCATTATTAGTAGTAGCAGTACTGTTGTTGCTGTTTCTTTATTATCTTTAAAAATTATATTTATGGTTATTATTTTTCAGGAACTTGTTTCTTATTAGGTGCTCATAATACTTGTGGTGGTGGCTCATTTATTTCCCAAACAACTTTTGGGGCAGAAAGAAAAATGCTAGTGGAATTTTGTTCTGAGTGATGAGGAGAGGAGGGGAAAGGTGGGGGTCAAGTCAGCTTGAGATATGTGTGCTGCCAGTTGTTGAATGTACATAGATGGTATCACTTCAAATGACTGTGAATCACAATGTGTATTACACTGTGCTTCTTGTCACTGTGCACAGACAAATGCACAGATGTGTCAGACTTTGTGTTCAAACCAGTGCACCCACACCATCTTCTTTTCTTTATTGTTTTTGGGGAGGTTGGGGGGTGGGGGGGTATCAACCATGTGCATCTTTGTCATTGTTTCTGTATACCTTTGTGTTTTGTTTGTGAACATCTCCACCTGAAAGCACGTGCGTGGCTCCAGTACTTAGACATTACATTCCCATTTGACTTTAGTGCATTGTTGTGTGTATCTTTGGATGTGTATTTGAGTTGTATAATGTCTGATTCATGTTCACAGTGTACTCTGGAATATGGGTAATCTGCCTCTATGTGGGAGACTTACTAAAATCACTTTGAAACTTTGAAACATTCAGCATTCCATCTTATAACTTTTTTTTTTTTTTAGTCCCATGAAGCATACAAAACATGGTATCCCATGCACACATCTCTTGTGCTCTTAGTGTGCTGTATTGTGTTCTTGTGTATTAGTAATATGCTCTGATTCACATCTCATGCATGTTTAATCTGTACTCTTAAATGTAACAAACATTGTGTACCATGCTTGTTCAGCTTAACCATGGTCCAAGTTCTGGTATATACTGAATATCTGTCATACAGGATGTGTACTTTTAATTGTACCTGTCTGTTGAAATGGAATATACTTTTGTAACATGTATTCATTGCATTTTGTTGCTGCTGGGTGTCTACTAAAGCTTACCTTTGTAATATTCCATTCATGTTCACAAAGACATATTCACTGAACTCTAAACAGTATGTCATTGCTGGACGATTCATCAGTGCAAACTTTGTGCAGTCACGGATGCTGCGAAACACCAACCCCTCTTTCTTCTGGGTGCTGAAGCGGGATGCCATTGACCATCGCTTCCTCACCCGTGACCAGATGGTGAACCATTACTTCAAAGCTGGGTCCTTCACTACAAAGGTGAGTCATGCATAACAATGTTTGCTGTCAACCAGTCTCAAAAACAAGACAATGACACCTTCCTATGAAAATTATTGGTCTGCTGGGTTTTTGTGAATTTTTATTCCATAACATGCAGACCCATCTCTCTTTTCCTTCCCTCGAGTTGTCATCTCTGTCTTTCCCTCTTGTGATGGTGGTAGGGGTGTGCAGGATAAGATGAGACTTTGGACTTCATTTGTTTTTGGTTTTAGCTGAAGTTTTGAAGTTTCTCTTCAGGACATCGCCCTTCTGTGTTTTGCAGGTTGGTTTATGCATGAACATGAAGAGCGTGCGGTGGTACAATGATGTTGATCCACATACTTTCTTTCCTCGCTGCTATCGTCTCAGCAATGATGAGGACAAGCAGGCCTTTATAGGTGAGAGTTGCTTATCATAGAATGACCTTCTTTAGTTGTTTTGTTTTTTGTCATTTTTGCAGACTCATGAAATCTTGTGTACTTTTTATATGGGGTCTGTTATCAGTGAGATATAACAGATAATAAATAGATAACATATTTATATTGCACTGAATCTTGTGTGGAGACATGCCAAAACACTTTCCCTTACAGCTTTCAAGCACAAGCATAACTTTGAACTGAAGGGATGAACAACAAAACTTATAAATACATGTAGACTGAAGGCTAAAAATAAAAAGGGACAGATAGATGGAGAATCTATTTTGAAAGAGTACGGGAGGACTGCTAGACTTGAAAGAGCTGAGCACAGTGATTTGATATAGCGAAAGAGGGAGAGTGTTCCAAGTGTAAGGTCCACAGACTGAGAAAAAGTGATGGCAAATGTATGCACTTCTGCTTTCTTGAACCCTGCACTTTGAACAGCTTTGATTTGTATTGCAACAGTAATCAGGAATAGCAGAAAACAGTATTTTCTGTCTTGTTTAATTGGTGAATGAATGCCAAATTTTGACAAAAGTATCCATCATCACAGTCAAGACAGACATAAACAGGCCCTCATGTGTAAGACCTGTGCCAGTGTTCTGAAACAAGGGGATGAATATGTATATTTTAAGATTTGTTTACAAATTCAGGCAAAATTCTCAGCTTATATTGGAGATTGACATAAGCTTACTGTTGGGCCATCAGCGGAATGAGAGCTGCATGATCAATGGTTCCTCCACTGGAATGGAAATTCATTTACAGCTTAGTATTTTGTGAAGAATATTGACTCTCAAACTGGGAGGCAAGATTGCTCTGGCTCTTTTTGCTGCAGGCTTGGGGGCTAGCTGGCCTTTGGGTATCACACTATTGCCAGCTGTTCTGAAGCAGTCTTGGCTGAGAAAGTGGGGATGTAACTTGGGCAAGACCCCTTCACTGTAATCAAATTACAGCCCAGATAGTCTGGACAGCTGTAGCCTCCACTGCTGTTCTGATGGTCATAGTTGGACATGATTGACTATCAAGTATCATATAAATATTGTGACTTACTATCTTGCTTGGTATTGGGAAGTCATCCTTTTATCCCTTGTTCACATTTTTTTTTATATGAGAGGTTGTAGTTAAGGCATGGTAAAGCTATATCAGTAAGCCAATATGATTCTGAAATTTGAATGTTGCTGAACAATCAATATACAATTTTTAGAATAATTGTGATGTTTTGTCAAACTTTGTCCATTGCATGTTTTCTGATTTATCATGGCCTTCCTTTCCAGTTCCATTCTCTAACTCCCTTCAGACTGCACTTTGTTAAAAACAAACCATAAAAAAAACACACACACACAAATTCCAGTCTTTATTTGTGCTGAGGTGGCTTCATAAGACAAACACTGTTCTTGTATGAAGAGCCAGTGTTAGAGAACTGAGTGTCTGCATCTTGTTCTTAATTGCCAGAAGAAAGTTTCCTTACTGAAAATAGAAAGTTTCAACATACTACGAATATTTCTGGTTTCCCACCTCCTTCTTCAGCAAAACTGATACAGGAAAGTCTTGGGTTGGACAGGCTGAGAGCGAACTGAGTTCACATTGTATTGTATTATTGTATTGTATTGTATTACTCTTTTTTTTTTTGTCACGACAGATTTCTCTGAGTGAAATTCAGGCTGCTCTGCTCAGGGAGAGTGTGTCGCTACACTGATTGCACCACCCATTTTTTAGATAGTTTTTCCTGCCTGCAGTTTTTTTTTATTTGTTTTTCCTATCAAAGTGGATTTTTCTACAGAATTTTGCCAGGGATAACCCATATGTTCTTTTATGTGTGGTAAGTGCATGCTGCACATGGGACCTCAGTTTGTCGTCATCCAAATGACTAGCGTCCAGACCACCACTCAAGGTCTAGTTGGGGGAGCAGGGGGGGTTTGGGGGGGTGGGGAATACTGGGGACTGTGCTGTGATTTGAACAGTGCACTCAGATTGTCTTGCTTCCTAGGCAGACGCATTACCTCTACGCCATCACTCCACATCTGCATTCAAGTTGCATGGCCTCAGGTGCCACACTTGGTGTTAAAACATACTGTCGTAAATTGGAGCTGTGAACTCACATCCTGTCTGACCCAAGACTTTCCTGCATCAGTTTTGCTGGGGAAGGCAGTGAGAAACCACTGAAATTAATTATATGAGTAAGCTGAAACTTTTGACTCTTGAGTAAGGAAACTTTCTTCTATAGAATATATATATCCAGAATCAGAGTGCCTATACCAACAATTTCCTGACTGGTGTTACAGAGGACTTCCGGCTGACTGCCTGTATGAACATCCTGAAGTATGTGGTCCAGCTGCACATGGATGGTTTGCCTTCACTGGACGACCCAGAGCTCATGGAGGTCACTTCCAACTCGGAGGCTTCCAAAACACCACCCCAGCCAGCCTGCACCAACCGGGAATGTACTCGCTCACGGCCCAACTCCAACACAGTCAACAAGTGTGTGTGCACGCAGCCAGCAGAAAGCCAGGCACAAAACAGAGAGGCCAGGGCAGCACCAGCATCTGCCTTTGAGGGGAAGACAGCAGGGAAGAAGGCGGGAGAGGAGGTGGCAGGAATGAAGGCTGCTGACCCACAGTCCAAATGTAAGTCTGAGACAAGGGTTGCTTGTATTGTAATGGGAATGGATAAGACAGACAGTTGGTTGAAGTACAATTAAGGAATTTCCTTTCCTGGTGGAGTCTTATGAATTACATAGGAGTGTGATTGATGTAAGACTATGATGCTGATGAAAAATTAAAAGACAAAGGAGACATCAGTTTTGTCCATTGTAATACTTCAGAGTGCAGATTGATGTTCTTGTTTGAGCTGACTTTGACAGTTGGAGGTTGCTGATGATTTTGATTCAGTAAAATGTCATAACAAATATAGATATTTCACATTCCACTGACTGTATTAAAACAGCAAAAGGGCTCCTAACCTTTCACAGTGCCTGATCATGTCGCCAGCAGTTCCCCAGCAGTCCAAAGCCAATGAGAAGAAGAAGAAACGGGTGTTTGTGCCATTACACATTCTGGAAACTGCTGTCAGCCAGTGTGAAAAGTTTCTGGCTGAGCGCGACCATGCAGACATAGACAGACAGGATGAGGTAATCAAATGACCTGAATTTTTTTTAATGATTTATATTGTGTAGAATGTAATTTTGCTTGTGTTTTATTATGTAAACTCAAGGTAGGGTTTGTGTTGTTGGGTTTGGTTGGTTGGTTGTTTCTTTCTTACTGAATGGATTGTGAACTGTTCATTTTGCAACTCCGCTACCTGATATCAAGTGATTGTTAGACTTCAGGAAAAGGAACACTATTTTTCGAATAAATGTATGCAAAAATATATAAATCTTTTAAATATATCAGAAACAGGTAACAAAGTCCATTGATTATGAAAGTGACTTTCTGGAAAGACTAGTGGTGAAGTTGGTGTTTGTGAGTGGGTGTGTGATGCTGAACTGTAGAGTGTCACCTCTGACATGGTTGGTTGGTTGCTTGCAGAAAGCACTGACTGATGGGCAGTGGGATGATTTGATTACATGGTATTACCATCTTGTGCAGTGAGTATACCCATGTCCGATTTTTTCCCAAACTGTATGGAAACAGTGTGTGTGTGTGTGTGTGTGTGTGTGTGTGTGTACATGTGTGTATGTGTGTGTGTGCGTGTAATGTATATGTGTGTGTGTGTGTGTACGTGTGTGTGTGTGTGTGTGTGTGTGTGTGTGTGTGTTGTTGTTGTTGTTTTTGTTTACACATGCATGTGAATTAAATAATTAATTTTTCTTTACAAATCTGCTTCCTTTTCAAAACATCATGGCTCAGATGACAATTATTGAGCCAGATTTTAGACACTCACGAATACTGACAAAAAGTTGAATTTACCAGTAAACTGAAGACATATGTGAATATTTAGAACTGTTCACTATATTGGGTATTTTTCTGTTGCACAGGAAGTATAAGACATATTTATGATGATTGTTCAGTTAAGATTCATTGTCTAAGATTAAGACGCACAAAGATCATTACACAAGTTCAGTTTACCAGTAAATTGAAGACGCACATGACTACTAACAGCAGTTCAGTATGGCAGTTTTTTTTGGTTTTTTTGTTTCTTTTCCCTAGCATGTTGGGTATAGGGCGTACTTAATATTGTGAGTGACTGCATGTGTTCAAGAAAACATATACACGTTCCCTCTGCATTTCAGACCATACATGTGGTGGTGGTGAATGTTGGCAGTGAGAAAGGGGTGGTCATGCCATTTCAGACCATACATGTGGTGGTGGTGAATGTTGGCAGTGAGACGGGTGGTCATGCCATTTCAGACCATACATGTGGTGGTGGTGAATGTTGGCAGTGAGAAAGGGGTGGTCATGCCATTTCAGACCATACATGTGGTGGTGGTGAATGTTGGCAGTGAGAAAGGGGTGGTCATGCCATTTCAGACCATACATGTGGTGGTGGTGGTGAATGTTGGCAGTGAGACAGGGGTGGTCATGCCATTTCAGACCATACATGTGGTGGTGGTGGTGAATGTTGGCAGTGAGAAAGGGGTGGTCATGCCATTTCAGACCATACATGTGGTGGTGGTGAATGTTGGCAGTGAGAAAGGGGTGGTCATGCCATTTCAGACCATACATGTGGTGGTGGTGGTGAATGTTGGCAGTGAGAAAGGGGTGGTCATGCCATTTCAGACCATACATGTGGTGGTGGTGAATGTTGGCAGTGAGAAAGGGGTGGTCATGCCATTTCAGACCATACATGTGGTGGTGGTGGTGAATGTTGGCAGTGAGAAAGGGGTGGTCATGCCCATGACACAGACCCTGCTGGGTGAGGTGGAGAACCTGGTCACCATGATGAGGCGTGCCTGGCCCCAGTTTGAGATGGATGGCATGCTCAATGTCTGGATCGTCAAACCGGGAGCAAAGTCTAGAGGCAGAGGTGGGTTGGTTGGTTGGTTGGATGGTTTTGCACGGGTGAAGGCATGTGCTTTGGTGCCAAGAGTGTGCGGTTGTAGGGGGAATGGGAGAGAAATAGGGTGGGAGAGTGTGTGTGGATATCTGTATATGTGTTACTATGCTAAAGTATCATAAAAAATACTTGATTGCTTATTTGAGATGTTGGAGGGCTATGCCCCAGGAGGGGTGAGGAGAAGCTAAGCAATAGACACATCCAAACATGCCTGAAGAAAGTGAGAAGACGTCACAGTCAGTATGTATGCCCAGTCTGAGCTTGACTGCTTAAGAAATGTGGACTGGCATCGGAGTAATAGACATCCAGAAACACCAGTGGGTAATGAAAAGTGCTCTGTAGACCTGACAGGTAAACCTCACAGTACAAGAATAACAATGCTTGCTGTAATTTATGGCATACAAGTTACAGCTTATTTCATGTCCTATCTATATGGTGAAATACATTGGGTTATGGCTTGTCAGTCTGATAGTCTCTTCATGGAGCATGTGTGTCAACATTCCATAACTGATGAAGCAGTTGACACCCTGATCTCTTGCAGCATTTGACAGGTTTTAGGAAAAATTGATTAATTCCTCGGCAGAAAAAAACCCAAAGTAGTGTAAAATTGTGCAGTCTAAAACACAAAGTTATGGAGAATGATGGATTGAGCATGTTTGAGGATATAATATTGGACTGTCCCCCAGTGTCTGCTCATGCATTTTACACTTGATAACATGCTCAGCACACGACAACATATTTGGTCATACCTGATGTCAGCTGAAGTCCTTTCGTTCAGCTCTAGTTTTGTATAAAGAGCAAACTTGATGCTGCAGTTTAGACTTCCCCTCCTCTAATTCTGTTTACATCTGCAAGTGTTTTAGCACAGACTTGTTCAGATTAAAAATACAGAGCAAGGGTTATATGTGCTCTAAATTCAAGGACACTGCAAGCAAGTACTTCTGTAATGCATGGCTGTTCTTTTCTTTTTCCAGGGATCGCCTGTTATAATCGGCTGGAAGACATGTTGAAGTTGGTCAACTCTCAGGTGGTCAAAAAGGACGGGAAATACGTTGTGCAGAAATATATGGGTAATTTTCTTTTGAGTTTGAATATTTTCTGAAAATTGTGGGTTATTCATGTTGACTTTAATTGGTCTGTTTCAGGTCAGGTCATTAGATCTGCTACTGGTAACCTGTAATCCAGTACGAACTGTTCAGGGTCGGGTTGCCGGCGACTAAACTGGCACTCTCACCGCTCCCTTCCGGGACTGGTGAGGCAGGTGGCTAGACACCCTTATGGAATTAAAAACGAGATCCATAAAAGGGCGTCGGCCAGGAGAGCCACCAACGGCCATCTGGCTCCACCGTGCTGTGTGCATGCCACACGCAGTAGGCCCCCAGGGTGTGTCTACTCATGCACGCGAAGTCTGGATCCGGCAGAATCTGCGGAAGAAACCTGTCGGTTCAACGGAGAAGAAGGCGGTTACAGCAAGGCACTGTGGAGTGCAGAGAGCAAGATGAGACACTGAAAAGATATCTTGGTCATCCACTGCATCCGTGCTCATCCTCCAGTCGTCTCGACTTAGTCTTGCCACTGGAAATTGGTGAACCCGGACAAGAGAGTAAGGTCGATGTTGCACAACTCCTCTTTACTTTAAACAAACTCATCGCGCAGGTCATCAGTCATCCTTAATGACCTTTCATCCTTCATCCTTTCATCACCCCCAAGTCCTGTGGCAACAGGAGAGCGTCTAAACGACAGGTGTGGGTACACTGGCAGTCGCAGCCGCAGACCTGCACGCAGGCGGTTCAGGCCATAGGGTCGTTCTTCATCGACAGGTGCAGCGATGGAATTCGGCAGCCGTCTGAGCGTCTGAGCAGCCCTCTTTAGGAATGCACTGCTCACCTCCCTGGCATGAGGAAGGGGCTAGAAGAGGTGCCCTAAAAATTGCCTGCTCCCTATCACCCTGACCAGCATACCGCAGCTGGCGGGGACCCTACATCAGCGGTCGAAACAAAGAGAAAGAAAAGAAAAAAACAAGGATCGTTCCTCTCACCATTGGTGCTTGGAACATAAGGACTCTCCTGGACAGAGATGACGCAGACAGACCCCAAAGGAGAACGGCACTAGTTGCGTCCGAACTCGCCAGATACAATATCGACATCGCAGCCTTGAGTGAGACTCGGCTTGCAGGCGAAGGCGAGCTCAATGAACAGGGATCTGGTTACACCTTCTTCTGGATGGACGAGGAAGCGAAGAGTGACGTGAGGCTGGCGTTGGTTTTGCAGTAAAAACAACACTTGTCAGCAAGCTAGCTGGAATCCCAAAGGGAGTCAACGATAGGCTTATGACCATGAAACTCCCACTGGCATCTGGCCAGAAGCACCTCACCATTGTCAGTGCCTATGCCCCAACCATGAACAACCCGGATGAAGTGAAGGCGAAGTTCTACGAGGACCTTCACTCTGTCATTGCTGCTATCCCGAAAGCAGACAAGCTCATCATTCTTGGGGACTTCAATGCTAGAGTTGGCTCTGACTACATCTCCTGGGATGGAGTGATTGGAAAGCACGGCGTGGGCCACTGCAACCCAAATGGATGGCTTTTGCTTCAGACCTGTGCAGAGCACAAACTACTGATAACCAACACAGTTTTCTGCCTCCCTACCCGTAACAGGACATCATGGATGCACCCTCGCTCAAAGCATTGGCATCTTATCGATTTCATCATCGTCAGGAAAAGGGATAGGCAAGATGTACATGTGACAAAGACCATGTGCGGCGCTGAGTGTTGGACAGACCATCGCCTTGTAGTCTCAAAGCTGAATATTTGAATCCAACCCAAGAGACGCCCCCAAGGCCAGAAGGCTCCAAAACAGCTCAACATCGCTAAGCTGAAAAACATCACCATCAAACAGACCTTTGTGGAGCTGCTGGAAGATCGTCTGGAATCCGCCTCTCTGGACAACCAGAATGTGGAGTCTGACTGGAGGACCCTGCGTGAGCTGATCTATAGTACAGCTTCATGACCAGAAAGCACAAAGACTGGTTTGATGAAAACTGTGATGAAATCAAGCAGCTTCTGGATGAGAAACGCCGTCTGCATCAAGCCTACCTGAGCAACCCAAAGTTCACATCATTAAAGGATGCGTCCAATGCCATCCGCAGGACTGTTCAGCAAAAGTTACATCAGATGCAGGATAAGTGGCTGAGTGACAAAGCAGATGAGATCCAGGGATATGCTGACAGGCGCGATATGAAGAGGTTCTATGATGCCTTAAAAGAAGTTTACGGCCCCACATCCTCAGGATCATCCCCCCTCCTTAGTGCAGATGGGAATACCTTGATCACCGAGAAGTAGAAAATTCTCGAACGCTGGGCTGAGCACTTCAACAGTGTCTTAAATCGCCCTTCCTCCATAAATGATGAAGCCATAGACCATCTCCCACAGGTCCCCATCAACGAAGCACTGGACGATCCGCCAACACTTCTTGAGACCCAGAAAGCAATCCGTCTGCTATCCAGTGGTAAAGCACCTGGCTCAGACTCCATACCAGCAGAGGTCTACAAGGATGGAGGCACTGTGCTGACTGAGAAGCTCCATCAGCTGTACTCACTAATGTGGAAGGAAGAGACGATCCCCCAGGATTTCAAAGATGCATCTATCATTCACTTGTACAAGCGAAACAGGAACCGGCAAGCCTGTGATAACCATCGGGGCATTTCCTTGCTCTCCATCACAGGCAAGATACTTGCCAGGATCCTACTAAACCACCTCACAGCACACCTTGACCAAGGTCATTTGCCTGAGAGCCAATGTGGATTCCGGAAAGAGCGCGGAACCACCGACATGGTATTTGCTGCAAGGCAGCTGCAAGAGAAATGTCAGGAGCAAAATGCTGATCTGTTCTCCACCTATGTCAGCCTCACTAAGGCCTTCGACACCGTGAGTAGAGAGGGACTGTGGAAGATCATGGCCAAGTACGGATGCCCTCGGAAATTTATTTCCTTGGTCAGCCAGTTCCATGAAGGCATGCAGGCTCGAGTCCAGGACAATGGCGAAACATCTGCTCTTTTTCCTGTCACAAATGGTGTCAAGCAAGGCTGCGTCCTGGCTTCAACACTGTTCAGCCTCATGTTCTCTGCAATGCTTACTGATACCTTCAGAGATGGCGATGTTGGAATCGGCCTAAAGTACCAAACAGATGGTAAGCTGTTTAACCTCAGAAGGCTTCAAGCAAAAACGAAGGTCATGACAGACATCATCAGAGACTTTTTGTTTGCTGATGATTGTGCCCTCAGCGCTGGATCTGAAGCTGACATGCACCTCAGCGTCAACAAGTTTGCCACTGCCAGCAGGAACTTCAGCCTTACCATCAGCATGAGGAAAACTGAAGTTCTCCATCAGCCAGCCCCAGGGAAACCCCACGTTGAGCCCAACATCACAGTCAACGGTCAGAGACTCAGTGCGATGGAGCGGTTCACATACCTTGGCTGCACACTGTCACAAAATGCGACCATCAACGATGAAGTGAACGTCAGGACTGCAAGAGCAAGCACAACCTTTGGTTGACTCTATGCAAATGTCTGGAACAAAAGAGGCATTGGTCTTGAGACCAAGCTAAAGGTCTACAGAGCAGTAGTTCTCCCCACACTACTGTACGCCTGCGAAACTTGGACAGTGTACCAACGACACGCCAAGAAGCTGAACCACTTCCATACAACATGCCTCTGGAAGCTACTGAACATCAAGTAGCAAGACAGGACCCCAGACATGGAGGTGCTTGCAAAAGCCACCCTTCCCAGCATCTTCACCATCCTGATACAGTCCCAGCTTCGCTGGGCTGGACACATGGCATGCATGCCAGACCATCGGCTGACCAAAAGGCTCATTGATGGCGAGCTGCAACAAGGGTAAGAGATCACACGGAGGTCAGAAGAAGCGCTTCAGAGATACTCTGAAAGTCTCTCTGAAAGCGTTTGATATCAACCCTGACTTCTGGGAGGAATCTGCAGTGGACCGTGACAAATGGCGCGCTGCTGTGCACAAAGGTGCCAGTTTGTGTGAGGCCAGCAGGACTGCTGCAGCTGTTCAGAAGAGGCAGGCCAGAAAGTCACGGGCAAACAAGCTCCCTGACAATGATATGCATGTCTTTATCTGCCCCAACTGTCAGCGAACATTTCATGCGCAGATTGGACTAATCAGCCATCTGCGCATTCACAGATAGATTCACGAGCATCCCCCCCCCCCACCACCCTCCCCGCATCCCCCAGCTGGATGACAACGATGGTCATCATCGATCTCGATGGACACACACCAGTTGGTCTTTTGGCAATCGAAATGATTTTTCATTGAGAACAGACCAGTGAGTATGTTTAACTGACATTATTAACACTCATGTTAGAATTAGAATGACTTAACATTATGTGATGTTGATCAAGTTTGTATTCTTCCAATGTCATAAAGTCTGGGCTGTGTAACATAAGCATTCTTAGCTGTTTACTTAAATTCAATAATTTTCTAAAGTTTACACTAATTCCATAGACCCAGAAAAAGTCTTTGCACTAAGGAATCTTAGCACTGCAAAGATAGCTCATGCAGCCCAGCCCCAGTTGTACTCTTTTCCAAAACTGCAGCTGGCTGATCAGCATTGCTTTCTCATTGTGATTGGTCAGAGCGCCCTCTGCTGGTGTACAACACCAAGTTTGACATCCGGCAGTGGTTCCTGGTGACGGACTGGAACCCCCTGACCCTGTGGTTCTATCAGGACTCCTACCTGCGCTTCTGCTCCCACCAGTACACGCTAGACGACTTTGACCAGTCCATCCACCTGTCCAACTACTCCATCCAGAAACACTTCAAGAATGGCCCTCGCTCCTCCAGGCTGCCACCAGACAACATGTGGACCCATGAACAGTTCAAAGACTTCCTCAGGTGAGGCACGCACACCCATCTCACTGACCTGGAAATTCTCAAATTGATGATAATGATTGCAGAATTTTGTGAACTCATAAAGAATATATTCTGGATGTATTGTGGAAACTTGACTTCACTGATGATTTTTTTTAAATTTTTTATTTTCATTTTTTTTTTATTAGCTGATGAAGAATTTCTGCACTGCTTTAGGAAAGATAAAGGCTGTTATTGGATAGTCTACTAGTGACAGATTCAGATATGTATTTTTTCAGTAATCAGTGTGGACAATATTGAATTTTCGTTAGGTTTGGATTCTAAAGCCAATAGCATGTGTATATTGTGTGTTAATGTATTTTGAAAAAATCCAAAAACCTGTTGACAATGTAAATAAATATTCAAAAGGCATACAGTGTTGTTGTGGTGGATGTTGCATGTATGATATAGCTTTATGTTAGTTTGGAATCCTGTGTCATGAAAATGATCACTCCAACACAACTGTCACCCAACTCCCTTTTATTCTTTCTTTCTCTGCTTTTTGGGGGGAAAAAAAAGAAGAAAAACAAAGTGAGTAATGTGTGGTTGGTGGCAGAAGCAAGAAAAAGCCCAAAGCCTGGGAAGAAATCATTTACCCAGGGATGAAGCGAGCCATCATCAGCTCTCTGCTCTGCACACAGGATCTCGTGGAGTACCGCAAAGTAGGCTGTGTTCTGTGTCTTTCCTGCCTTTTTCTTTCTTTCGTTATTTTTGTTTGTTTTTGTTTTTGTACGACTGTCTGTCCAGCAGTTTCTATGCCTTTTTGACACTCCTTTTTTGTGTGTGTATGTGTGATGTGTTTTGTTTGATTGACTTGTCTGTGTAATTTTATGTCTTTTGTCAATTGCATATGTATGTGGTGCTCATGAGCATGGTGTGTGTGTGTGTGTGTGTGTGTGTGTGTGTGTGCGTGTGTATGCATGCGTGTTTGCGTGAGTGTTTGTGTCTGTGTCTGTGTCCATGTACACTTTGATATTCAAGTCCATGAGCATATGTGATGGGATGCAAAAGAATTTGTGAGCCAAGCTTCTTTAAAGACTAACGTTTTGATGTTAAACAAATCTTGTTTTGCAGGCAAATGTAAGTAATTATGTTTTGATTTGTATTGTGTTTGATCGTTATTTTTCTTTTTTTGGTTTCGTTTTGCTGTTTGAACTATGTTACAAGTTTCCTTGAAATATGTCTGGTCTGTTGTCTGATTTTGATTGGCACAGTAAAAAATAAAAAAGTTTAGTTTTTTTCCTTTTTTGTGTTTGTATTTTTTTTTTTTTTTTTTTTTTTTTAAAGATATGTGATTTTAAGGGAGATGTATCGGTTGATAACAGTGAAGTTAAAACAACAAGCATAAATATGATTTTGGTTGATGACAGTACTGTTTGAATAAGAATGGAATTCCACTTTGAAGTTTATTTGGTTTTTTGTTTGTCTTGCCTTTAATTTTTTTTTATTTATATTATTATTATTATGTATGTATTGCTGGTGCTTCACTTTTAGTTCAGAACAGCTGTTTTTTTTCTGTTTGGAGTCTTTCTTGTTTCAGTGTCAGTTTTTCTTACCATCACTATGAATTTCATAATTGATGATAATTTGAAATGCTCTATCATCCTTCACAGTAAAGCTTGGTGACAGTGTCAGTAATGATCATATATTGTGTTGAATACTGACGGGCTGGGTGAAGTGAGGGCAGTATCTGCTGAACTATTCCTCTTCAACAGTTAAAAAAAAAGAAACAAGACAGGAAAATGGTCATGATTTGATTGACACAGACATACATGCATGCACACGCACACACATACACACACACATAGGCATGCACGCACACACACGCACACACGCAGACACACGGGCATGTATGCACATGCGCGCACGCGCGTGCGCGCGCGCGCACACACACACACACACACACACACACACACACACACACAGGGCATGCACAAATACATACACACTTAAACACAAGTAATGTATTGGATATTCAGTCATTAGTGAATTTATTGTATACAAATGACTGTCAACAGTTTTAAGTTGTGAGGTTAATCAATTCAGTATGAGTGGGAGATGTTGAGAGATTACTGTGTAATTTAAGTGAGTATGTATTTTATGTCAGATGTTAACCTTGGGGTACAGATTCAAAGTTTTAAGTTGTGAGGTTAATCAATTCAGTATGAGTGGGAGATGTTGAGAGATTACTGTGTAATTTAAGTGAGTATGTATTTTATGTCAGATGTTAACCTTGGGGTACAGATTCAAAGTTTTAAGTTGTGAGGTTAATCAGTTCAGTATGAGTGGGAGATGTTGAGAGATAACTGTGTAATTTAAGTGAGTATGTATTTTATGTCAGATATTAACCTTGGGATACAGATTCAAATTTGTCTTTAATTATGCAGACTGTAGTTTTATCAACAGTGTGTGTGTGCGTGTGTGTGTGTGTGTGTGTGTGTGTGTGTGTGTGTGTGTGTGTATGCATGAGGGAGGGGAAGGAGGTGTCAACAGGAAACAAAAAGACTGTTGTTAATATTGATGAAGTTTTCTTTCTTTTACTTCTTAGTGAATCTCACTCTTTTCCTTTTGTTAAATGTTAAAGATACAGACTGGCGTTTATTGTGTATCGCATTGGTTACACTGCAGCATTTATTTTTCATGAGTGTGCAGTTATCTTGTCAAGAGCCAATGTGTGTGTTTGTGTGTGTGTGTGTGTGTGTGTGTGCATGCGTGCGCGTGTGTATGTTTGCATGCATGTTTATGATATGTGCTTATGTTTGCCACATGTGTCGCTGTTTTGTGTTTCTGATTTCCCCTCCCCTCCCAGCAAGATACCCATGCTACTTAATGGCATGGTGGCATGATGTTTCAGTCGTCATTTGAGCTGTACGGTGCAGACTTTATGCTGACTGAGGACCTGCAGCCATGGCTGATTGAGATCAATTCCAGCCCCAGTATGGAGGCCTCGACACACGTCACAGCCCGGCTCTGTAATAACGTCTTGGATGACACTATCAAAGGTGGGGTTTTTGTGGGGGTTTTCTTCTGTCCACGTGTTTGGCACATTTATTAAAGAACAATCAGCCTGCAGTCAACTTTTCTTTTCTGTCTTATTTTCTTTACCCTCTACATGAAGATTATCAGAATTTGGGGCTGAGTTTCCTCTCATCAGTGAATGTGGATGGTTGTGATGAATATCATGATGATTTGGAAATCCTCAACATGACAGTGTTATTTTAATGTCTGCTTTAACACTATATACTGCCATGAGCCAGGCCTTGGCAATACAGACACCAATAGTGTTTGTCAAGAAAATAATTATATGCAACACTTTGAAAGGCCTATCTGTGAAATGCATATTACTTGACTTCGTTTGCAGTCTTCTCATTTGAATCTGTAGCACTCTCAACTGTCTTCCAAACAATGGGTCTAACCATTCTGCCATGGTTGTGTGGCTGGTCTACAGTCGGGTCTGTGTCAGTCTTCTGTTACTATGTGAATCTCGCTGCAGTGCTATGATCATCTGGAATTACCGGTAGCTGCATTCAGAAATCAGAACCAGTGGTGTTTTTTTTTTTTTTATCATCTCTGGTGTGGATAATGCATGTTATGATCAGCAAGACATGGCTGAAAATGAACTGATGATGAAAATGACAAAATTTTACTTTTTACTGATGATTTTTGTCCTCATTCTGAGATGCAGTTGGTCAAAGCTACTTCTGTAGGTCCTGTGACAGACCATGATTGAAGCTGTGGACATGTTTTGATGTAGAGGGTATCTTGCTTTGAAGCATTACAGCATACTTTGTTACCAAAAACATTTATTGCAAGATAGTCATCAGTATCTTTCACTCTTTCCTGAAAAGTTTTTGCTATCTGTGGTGTTACTGCTTGGTCTCAGATACACCTAAATTACTGTGTTTCAGTGGCTGTGGACAGAAAGTACGACAAGAACTGCGATGTGGGGGCCTTTGAGCTGGCCTACAAACAGCCACTGGTCACGGTGCCTCCATACGTTGGCATCAACCTCAGTGTGAATGGACAGGCCATACGCAAGCCTGGAGGATTTAGTGTGAAACGGGGTGGTGACATTGATGCGCTGTTCACTCCCAGACCAGTTCTGCGGCAAATCAATGCAGACAAGAACACCAACATCATGCCCAAAAAACCTGCTGCAGGACCTGCAGGAGTGAGTTCTGCTGGCAGCCCTGGCATGGCAGGGAATCGGAAAGAAGCACACACACCAGAGAACAGCAGCACCACTTCCTGTCCTCCAAAGACTGAAGTGACATCCACAGTCGTTCAGGTTGATGGCAAAGGGGGAGTGACCACTCGCTACCGTATCACCGCCCAAGAGAGGGATAACAACAGCAACAACAGGGGCGAAAATGTGGACTTAAATAAACCTGTCTCCGAACTACAAGTGCCCAACACACAGACGCTGCCTGAATCCAAAGTGGTTTACACACAAGCTGCCCCTCTGCTTGAAGCAGCAGGCAATAAGCGGATTGTGTCAAAGACATCTGTTTCACAGAACTACACGATCCCTCGTGCTTCTGGAGCCAGCAGTGGCTCTGCAGCCCGTTCGTTGGTGGTGAACAATGTGGAGAACTCTGACCTCAAGGTCTTCAAGCCCAACAAAGGTAAAGACCCCTACCGCCTGGTGTCCTTCCCCCCTACCAAGAAAGTCAGAAAATTTTTCAAAGGGAACCCAGGGACCCAGCAGGGGAGCAAGCGCAAGAGGAGGAAGAAACGGGCCAAGGGAGGTAGTTTTACCGTCCACTTTCCCAACATCCCTTCCCCCAACTTCACTGTCGCCCACTCCCATGGTAGTCTATCTGACCTGTCTGAATCCTCCAGTCCCCGCAAGCTCCGTTTATGTAACCGAACGCTGTCTGAGGAGACCCTGCTTAGCACTGTCTGTCTGGCTGTAAGCTGGGAGTAGTTGTGGGGGTATATGCTTTGGTTTTAAAGCTTGGTCTGAGCACCAACCCACAGATTTCAGCGCATCTCTCACCTTGAAGCAAATCAGAACACAAACAGGGGAAGTTCGAGGAAATGATGGGTGACCACACTGTCAAGCTTGAATGTTTGTAATTTGTTATTTAGAGGCCCCATTAACTGTGATACTGTTGTCTGCATATTACAATGTGGGTCAGATTCAACCACTCAGGGAGAAACTCATTGCTTCTTATGGTCTCTTACTGAGCCAGATTTTTAAACTTTATCGGTCAAATTTTGAGTTTGTGTATGCATGTATGTGTGTATGTGTGTGTGCGTGTGTGTGATGGGGTGTGTGTGTGTGTGTGCATGTTCAGTCTTTTATATTTGTTGTTATAACCATCAGTCCAGTGAATTGATGTCCTTGAATAAATTTCAGTCGCATTTGAGAATCTGTTATGGGTCTGTCGTGCTTTGTGAGAGGCCACCCCTGTCCTTATGTAAATACGGAATATGCATGTGTATGTTTATTTATTTACATATTCAGAACATAAATTATGTGTGTAACATGCTGTTTGTGTTTGTTATAAACATTTACCTCTGCAAAAAAAAAAAGCAACAGAAACTTCCTGCATTGTTGAAGCAATTCAAGCCAAGGAAGACTGTATAGCTGTGGCTGAATGCAGTCAGTCTCCATAGAACCCATAGTACAGGTGACTGTATCTAGCGGCCTGTGTTGAAAGTGTGGTCACAGGTGGAACAAGAACTGCATTGTTTTTGAGGGGAAACATTCGTAATGTCCATTGCTTGCAATTTACTGATTTTATAAGTGAATATTCTTTCTTTTTTATGATCAAGTGGATTTGTAGCCATCAGTTTGTGTTGCCTAGCAAAATCTCAGAATGTTTCAAACTGAAAATCTTGAACTGCTGAGTATGTTTAGGTTATATTTAATTTGTATTCATTGCCTGCAGTCAGGTCAGTTGAAACAAGTACTGAATTATGTATGGAGTCTATGTTATTATGTTTGAAAAAAGAAATAATGATGATTTGCAATATCAAGCCAGTGAGGTACTGATTTAGAGCCGTATTATTTCTGAAATGGTTTTTTTTTTTACAAAGTATTAAAACATTTTGTTCTTGCCTGTTTTGCCTCCATTGAAGGTAAGCGCAGACGGAAACCGACCCACATTGGTGGGGCAGCCCGCTCTCTGAAGGTCCCACCCCCTAAACTTTCACCCTACTTTGCACAAGCTGTACGCAGACTACCGCCGGTTAAGGTGCATGTGATTAACCCGGCACTGGACACCATCCCCATCAAGCCTAGGCGGCCACAGGTAGTCGACTCTTTGGATATGCAAAACCGGCGCCTCGATCAGAGCGCCCCCTCTTCTGCCTCTCCACCTCCCCCCCGTGCACAGCGACCCCCCAAAGTGGCCTTGACCTCATCCAGTCTTGCTTGTAGTGCCAGTCGGCAGTGGGTTCCGCTGACACACACGGTGGATATCTCGGCCCGACTGGTGGGTTAGGTTGCTTTGCTTTTCTGCCGCTGCTGCTTTGGTCCCTTCTGTAGCCGTGCCCCTCTTCCTTGCCTTTCTTTTGGATGCCCCTGGGTGCTTGTGGAACGCCGTACTCCGCTTCCATCTTGTTCCCAGATAGCCTGCTTTGTATCTTTTTGTGCCAAGGTTAACCAGTTTGAAGTGGTTTTGTGGTTATGATGAAGGTGTTAAACGGTTTAACAAATTATGTAGATGACTTACTTTTCAGTGCTGAAGTCGCTTCAGTAGAACTGATTCTTTTTAAAAATTCCTTTAAGTTGATGAGTGAAATTCCATCCTTACTGATTAGTTCTCATAGTGGTGTGTAAATTTTGATCCTGGTTTGTGACTGGTGACAGGAGTCTCTGGTCTTCATAGAAGACAGTTTTGCTGTTGAGTTCGTCAGCTTTCAAAGAAAGAAGTGTAGAGATTATGTTCCTTTTGGATGACTGCAGTATGTAGAAATTACGCATAAAGTAAGCTCTGCTGGCATTGTTTAAGTCAGTATCCATTCTACATGTTTTGAATGATCTGTATTCTTTGTTGATAGGCTGGTGATTTTTCTCCAGTGGTGGCCATTTCTGAAAGAATCATGTGCAAAGTTTCGGTTGTGATTAGTCTTGTTCTGTTTGACTTTCTGTTGACACATGACCCAGGATTCTTAAGAAATCTGAGTACTTGTACTCTTTCTAATCATTTCTCATCGTCGGAGCTTTTCCTCTGATGCTGGACATCTTTTTTTTTTTCCCCCGTTTTTATCATCAACGGTTTTTTCTTTTTTGTTTTTTTTCTTGGAAGCCCCTGTTGCCTGTCACACATTATCCCACAGTCCCAATTCTTGATTCTGTTTGGCAGATCTGGTCTGGAAAGACACACACCCAACCACACCCACACCCACCCACTCACCCACCCACCCACCCACACACACACACACACACACACACACACATCCAGATATTTTTCTTACTTGCTATCATTTGGACATATTTGTTGTTGATGTGATGCTAGATTTAATTGCCATGAGTGGAATATCACTTATTTGTTTTGTTTTTATCTAGAACAAGTTCTCTACTGTCTTCAGTACTGCTGTCACAAAACATTTGTTAAACATGTAGGTGTGTGTGCCTTGATACTTCAGTTACATGCAAGCATGTGCACACACTCACTGTGACACACAGTGACACACACACACACACACACACACACACACACACACACACACACACACACACACTCATTCAGAGTTAAGCATCTTTAGGCCTATCTGTCTTTGGTATTCACTTTCAAAGACATCTGCATGCTCTGTCTCTGTCTCTGTCTCTCTCTCTCTCTCTCTCACACACACACATACACACACTATTACCTTGCATATCTCTTGTTTTGCTTCAAACATGTCATTCTTTTCTACTTCTTTCTTTTATGATAACTTTATATATTTTCCTTTTCTCATACTCTCATTATGTTTTTGTTTGTTTAACTGGAGCACACTTTCTGAGCAGATCTATCCAGGACTGTTACTGTTTTGTTCTTTGTGAAAAAAAAAGGATTACAATTAAAGCTAATGCAATATAGCCTGAAATCCAAAGAGGATATGACTTAGTTCTACTGACCAGGTATATTCTTTTTATTGTTTTAGTCGCTTCCGCTATATCGGTGACATGGGTCGACGGTATGATGACTTCATTTTTTTCTTTCTTTTTTTTTTTTGTCGTCCAGTGCTGGTGGTTCTGGGATCTTCTTTTCTGTTATTGTGGGGAATTAACCACTTGCAAGATCGGTATTTTGCCCATCCGACTTCCTTGAATGTGTTGTGCTCTGGGTTGTCTTGAAATCTGCTGAAGATCGGGGCCGTTTGTTTATTTTGTTTGTATTCAATTTTTGAATTTATTATGAAACCCACAATGCCTCAGCCTGCTTTTCTGACTAATACAGACCCCTGTTGAGGTGCCTCCAATGCTATTTTCAACTAACATGTGCCACCCACTCACACTTTTTTTTTTTTTTTTTTTCATTGATTACTAATGGGTTAACTTATTTTTCCCCCATTGATCAATCCTGTTTCGTAATCAATCCTACACACACACACACACACACACACACACACACACACACATGTTCTTATGGATTGCATGTGGATTCAAGTATCAAAGACCTTTTCCCACAAACTACAATATTCAGACTTCAATTTGAGGGCTAGATAGATAGAAGACACAAAATAAAAAATTCAAATGACCAAGTCATTTTAAAATTTTTTTATTTGTTTAATATGGTTGGATGTTGCCAGTCATCCCTTGCAGTGACATTCAGCAACATAATAAAATCCCGTGTCAGGTCACATAATTTAAATATGCAAAATGTGTTTGCTGTTTTGTTCCTGCATTATGAATAAGTCTCTATGTTCTTTGCTGTTTTGTACCTGTCTTATGAATTGTTCTCTACATTCTTATCAACCTGTATGTTATTGTATTATATGACATCGTTTACTGCACATTAAAAACATATCTTGTGGGATTCATGTAAGGCTTGTGGTGGCGGGTTTTATAATGATGCTTTTATCCCTAAATCTGAAAATTTTCTTTTTATGCTATTTTTGTAATGTGTATTTTGCACTTTTTTTTCCTTTTTTTAATTTTTTTTTATACACAGTAAAATTCTGTGCATGGGAAGGGAGGGGGGCAGGGGGGGGGGGGGGGGGGGGGGGGGGGGGGGGGGGGGGGGTGGGGGGTTGATGGGTATGCACTGGATCAGGGTAGGGATGTGAAATGGAAAATGGCTCAATACTGCATTGTTTTATTTCCCAAATTATCATGATAATTGGTGAATAGCATATGCACATGTATATTGTATTTGTTTCACACATTCACTTGCTCACAATCATTGCACATAATGACAGATGCATGCATTAATGAACACACATATGCTTGAATGCACACACACGCATGCGTGCGCACACACCCAGATGCAAATAATGCATATAGAGTACACACACACATATATTAACTCACAAATACATGGAGCAGTCTGCATTATTCTGTATGAAGCTTTTTGATTTTGAGTGTCGACTTTCCCCAGGTTTGATTAAAATTGGTGTTTACAGTTTTGAAAAGGATCAACATATCGTGGAGCTTAAAAGTACCAAATGAGCTCATAAACTCTATACTTATCTAATTTGTTCTTCTATACAAGGATGACAGTTAAAACTCATGGATTGAAGAAGGATTTCGGCAACATCTTTAACCTTTTTTGTTTTAGCTTATTTAGATGAGATCATGTTGCAGGAAATTGAGAATGAATTGCCAGAATTAACAGATCAGTTCTCCATTCTTTCAGCAAAATATTACAAAGTCATTTATGGTTACTGAATTTCTTTTGATTTGTTTGTGAAGTCACCTTATAATTTCATTGAATATAAATGTTCTCTTCTTCTGCTTTTTCACTATTTTTATTGTTTAAAAATCAATTTTACCTTTTTCACCTATGTTCCTCTTTACTCTTTCTCTTTAAAATTTCCCATACCATGTTCCTATTGTTTGTCTTACGATCAGTGTTATGGATTTGATGAATGTGTTTATTCTTTAAATAAAGTGAACAATAAGCATGCAGGTTGCTTTGTTTTGTAATGTCATATTTTGTGTGTGTGTGTGTGTAAATTCTGTCACATTTTATTTTGTTTGAAAACTTTAGTAACTCAGGAAGGAAGCTTCATTTATGTGAATGAAAGAAAATGTATTCCAGAGTAGTACTAGTTCGTACAGTATTTTACTTCGTATTGTGTAATACTGTAATATAGTTTATATGTCATTAGTATTGGAGTTTTATTTATCTCAGAGTTTATACATAGTTCTGGGTGATGCTGTTGTCATGAGTATGCAGACCTTATTCTTGAAGAAAAGAGAAGGTAGAGAGAGACGGAGGGAGGGACGGAGGGAGGGAGGGAGGGAGAGATAACCTGGCTGCTATTCAGTGTTTGAGCCACTCACTGGAATGAACTTAGTCATTCTCTTTTGTTGCTTCTGACAGAACTCTGCAGAGCAGGACAGTTTTGATCCGTGACTCAAGACCATGTCTTTGTGGTTTGGCTGGTTCTATCTCTTTGGCTGAAGAAAATGTTTGTTTTGCTCTGTTCTGTTCTGTTCTTTATGAACACAGCATACTGCTTCGATCCCAGTCTGTTTGGATAACTGTTTCTTTTTGCATTGTCTTTTAGTAAAAGATATATTTATAAGCATGTACACATTGTTACAGATTGTGTTTTGTTATTGTTGTTGTCATTTTTGTTTTCAGTGTTTTCAATACACTGTTTACTTGTGCCAGTGATTATGATCACTTCCATTATGAGTTTAAAAACTGATATGAAAATAGAGGTTTAAGGTATCTGTGGATTTTTTTATTTTATTTTTTTTTAATAATCCCACTGGCTTTTATATTTTTCTTCTTACAAACCATCCTAAGCACAAAGATTCAGTCAGCGTGTGTCAGTATGTGTGAGCTTGTGACCGAGAGTGAGATCTAACCTTTGCACTGTGTGCATCATGCCAGCTTACTAATTCCACAATGCCACCTGTCTGCTCCCTCAGGTCGTGTGAGTGCACTGACGGAGAGCGCCTGGAAGCGCACTTGCAGTGAGTGCGGCTCCGGCATGAACCTGCATCTGGAGACAACCAACCCCCAGTGTCGGTGCCAGCAGGACTCCCTCGTGATTACTTCAGAGCGTGACCCCTCACCCGTCAGCCACGCTCTTCCCGCCCGTACCTCCCCACGTCGACCACGCTCCAGCCACAGTTTTCTCAATCAGCAGAAGCCGTCCCCCCGACCCTCTCCCCGCCCCTCCTCCCGCCCCTCCCCGCGCCAGTCCCCGCCCGGTGTGGGAAACGTTTACCCTGCAGGGCCTGCAGCTGGGCTACCCGTTCCAGGCGTTGTGTCACCGCAGCTTTTCTCAGGAGAAAAGATACTGCTTCGTTTATCGGAGCCAAAGATCCGGGCCCCATTACTGACACAGATCACTCCCACATCATCCCACCCCTTGCCCAGACTGCGGCGTCATGGTGGTGGTGGTGGCAGGAAACGTGACAGCCGTGACGTTCACCCAAGGCTGGCACTCTCTCTGTCCATGTCGGCAGGGGCTGCGTCAGGGGTTGGATTGAAGAACACTAGCAGATCGGTCTTCTGGGACTCAACCAATGGGAACCCCTCTCTCTCTGTCATCCCCAGAGGCCCATCAAGGTAGCGCAACAACATGAGCCCTTTTTGGCCAGTTGTGTCCTCGTTTGTCCCCAAAGGTATCGTGTCACTGGTCTGTTGTTTCATCTCTGTGGACATGGGTTAGACAGGCTGTATCTTTGTCTGGCAAGCTAATTGTTCCATGTGCAAGGTGGTTACTTGTACATCAAAGAAAAATCAGTCACAACACTTCAATCAATCAATTACAAAGTCCTGTCTTGAATGTGATTCGCATCATCACTAAACATTAAGCACTGTTAAGTACTGTATATATGTTCCATCATCTAGTTTGTGTACACCTCTTTTATTTTTCCTCTCTCTTCCAGCTCCTATCACCACTTTAATTTTTGAAAACCCAGTATAGGACCATTGTGACTCTTTCTTCTAGACATCATGAGGTGAAATAAAACATGCCCTGATGGTCTAACTGTTTCATTCTTTCCTTTCACTTTTTAAACTTGCTGTAATGAAACACTAGTGGTCTTTGTTTATTTCAGGGAATTCTCCCATGTCAAGAAATTTAGAGTATCAGCTTGTGAAAGATATTCTCCTGCATAATTAAACAAAAGTTGTAATTTATACTTTAAAAATTTCACTTGTACAGAAAGAGGGAAAAAATGAGTGATCTCCGAGAGAGCGAGGGGGAGAGAGTAATATTTTGCTCAGTACAACAGTGTTCTTTTAGCAGAAGATGCATTCTCTTGCTTAGTGTCTGCTGAAAAGATGCGTTCTCTCGCTCAGTGTCTATGTGCAATATTTAATTCACAACATTTAATTTTCTCACATGTCTGCATTATATGGACCCCTCCAACATATCACAATATTGTATTATTGTGTTCCAGCTCTTGTACATTTTTGTTGGTCATTTATATTGTGTTGGCAGAGGATTTGCTTTTGGCAAGATTTCAGTCATATTCCACCTTTTCTTTCATGTTCCAGTGATAAGTTTCTTTTCTTTTTTTTTCTTTTTTTTGTCTGCTTAACTTACTGCATTGTATTTTTTATTTTTCTCTCAGTCTTGCATTTTTAAGAAGAAATACTTTGTCTTCAAAACACTTATGTCTAGAATACTACTATGTTGATCATATTGGAAATATAAATGTTTGACATTTTTTGTTGTTTATAATTTGCCTGTGGTCTGTTATTGCTGTAGCCTTTATTTACATTATTTGTGTTAAAAAAAGGGGGGGGGGGGTACCATGTTGATTGTATATCAGCTTTGATTTGTGGTGTCTTTTCTGTTGTTTTTTTTTCTTCCCGCTAAACATCAGCAGATAACTATTGTTTCCATTTTTCAACATCAAGGCTTTAGCTAAATTGTTTACCAATAATTTGTCTTTCCAATCCTTTTATTGAAAGAAGACCAGCATTTGGATTGCTTTTCCGCTCATTATCTTTATTTTCTTTCTTTGATTTTGCGTCTTTTCATTTATTTTCTGGTTTAGGCTCAGTAGTTGCCACTCAGCAAAATTCAGTCAAAACTTTCTGTTCACACTCAGTGATTGCACAGTGTTGGGTAAACTCCTCTCTCCATCGCTTCCTGTCCAAAAGAATGAAATATCTTGTAGACTTCAGACAGTGCTTACAAAAGCATCATTTTTTCCACAACATTTTTATTCAGACAAAGGTTTACAGATACAAAATTTGTGTCCTTTGTGCTTTAGGAAGTAAATACATGATGATGATCTAAATACTGACAATTCCACAACAAAATAATGTAGACAGAACAATACATATCCAAGAACATATTAATTCCATGGTGACAATGTATCTATAGCTTAATCTTGTACTAGACATGTGTATATTGCCCATTTTTGCACAAATTTGTTATGTTCCATCGTTGTGTTAAGCGTCACCTTTGGCTTCTGCTCCTTGTAATCATGTTCTTCTTCTTCTGCGTTCACTCGTATGCACACGAGTGGGCTTTTACGCGCATGACCGTTTTTACCCCGCCATGTAGGCAGCCATACTCCGTTTTCGGGGGGGTGTATGCTGGGTATGTTCTTGTTTCCATAACCCACCATACACTGACATGGATTACAGGATCTTTAACGTGTGTATTTGATCTTCTGCTTGCATATACACACGAAGGGGGTTCAGGCACTAGCAGGTCTGCACATATGTTGACCTGGGAGGTCGTAAAAATCTCCACCCTTTACCCACCAGGCGCCGTCACCGTGATTCGAACCCGGGACCCTCAGATTGACAGTCCAACGCTTTAACCACTCGGCTATTGCGCCCGTCTTGTAATCATGTGAAACACAACAAAGGAAGAGTTTTTCCTGTTATAAACTAAACTTCGGGCTTTTAAAAAAAATTTTTTTTTTTAGCTCCTTGCCTCATGAAAGATAAATTACAATTTCCCTTTCATTCTTTGTACCAGACTAAAAAAATTTCTACATTTTACTCATATTCATCATTCTCTCTCATATTCATCATTCTCTAGATAGCTGAATATTCCAGCAGCATCTTTTCTTTTTCTTTTCTTTTTGTGGGGTTTGGGATGGGGAGCGAGGAGGGGGGGGAGTATTTAAAGCATCTTTGGCATATTCCAGTAAGGTCAGCATTTCGTGTTTAGTTTATTTGCTGCTGATTACACTGAGACCAATGTAAGAAGCTAACGAGACAGCTGCAGAAGAGGCAGTGGACATGCTGATATGGAAGCTCTCTTGACTGATATCATTGTGCACTCACAGAATGCATTGTCAGTGTCTTGTGTCAGGTTTGTGTTGTTCAAATAACATGGAAAAAGAAACATTGATTGCGGCATGCCTGCTGGCATGGTACTGATAGTGGTCTACCCACCAACCGTCATGGTGTGTGTGAACTGGTTTGTCAGAAGTGTCTTCAGTACTGAGACAGTGAGTTAATTATTTCAGTCCATTTTTTTGGTGTGAAGCAGACTCATCATTCAGCAGGCATGAAGTGTCTGCCTGTCGGTGAATGTGGGAGGTGAAGATAATATGAAAGGCGATGTCATAGTACCTCCAAACGCTATCATTATGTGAACAGTGTGCTGTAGGCATGTTAAAAGGACCATTGTGGGGGTGGTGGTGTTTGACTGTTTCACCACACATCCCAGCATGTACTCATCCCTCCCTCCCCGCCCCCCTCAGCAGCCTCCCTTCCGCCTGCCTCCCCCACTACCCCCCAGCCCTCACCCCCCTGTCCAACATCAGCTAACTGCATTCCTCAGGGCAATACTTTTCCTGTGATAGTGTGAAATGTGTACTCTTCAGCAACACAATGGCGCTGTGTGAGTGAGTGTTCACCTGCACGGGCACCTTGCACACTGCGGTCACCTCACAGTTAACTCCCTTACACAGCACATACCATCCGTCTTTGGGGATGAATCAGTGGATGTGTTGACTGTTGCTCTTTTCACTTGTGTGTTGGTTGTTGAGCTGTTGTATTTGTAGAAGTTGTGGAACAGGTTGTGGTGATGCATTCTGAAACCTGTGCATGTTAGTGTCATAGTTAGGCAAGTCAAACACATATGTTATTCATGCCATCTGTGCACTGACAATTGAATCAAAACAATCCTGTTTTCAAGCATTTGAAAGAGGTCAGTGTAAGCTTCATTGAATCACCTTTTAATAGCCAAATTTTACAGGATAGTTTTATGGTGACTATAAGGGACTGCAGAGAGAGATGTATTGCACTCCAGCAAAATGTGCCAGCAGATGTTTTATGGTAACTATAACCGTAATACACAGTTTCTAACAGAAAATAATGATATCACATGTTTGATCTAGAGTATATGATTACACCTTTTAGTTGTTTTTGTTTTTATGGAACATTTATTGTGATATCAACTGTTAGATCTAGGTTAGAGTATGCTATTGCACTATTAGACTTGATATTCCTGTTGAACATTTGTTTTGATATATAAAGTTGGAACAAAAGTAAGTAATTACACACTGTTTTGTTGTTACTGTTGTTGTTGTTGTTGTTGTTGTTGTTATTGAACATTTATTGTAATATTAACAATTAGCTCAAGAGCAAGCAGTTACACATTTTGTTGTTGTTCTTGTTAAATATTCAAGTATGTGCCATTCTTGTTTTGTTGAGGAGAGTGAGAGAAATAGTTTGTTGTAGTTGTTTCTTCTGTTTTCTAGGTGAATTTTGTGTTCTTGCTCAGTAACTGGTAGACAAAATGTTCAGTTTGCCTGCTTGCTCATTCTGCTGTTTGTTTTACACATGATATTCATGTAGTTTATATATGAAAAGAGAGAAGAGGTTTTTCTCAGGACTGTCTTTACAGCTCTCTTACAGTTATGGGTTATTGTTGCTTATCAGAGATACCTTGTTGAAAATAACAGAACAGTGACCTTGATGTGTGTATCATTATATGAGTACCTAGAATCATTTACCTGTGTTGTAACCTTGCTGTGAAAATTGAAGAAAAAAAGGGTTATTGAAACTGCATTACAAAGTCTAACATGACACTTTTTACTTCATGTTCTCTGAAACTGATCTGTCAGAAAAGTATGTTCTTTGGTTAATAATTTTTTTTTAATCATTTGAAAGACAGATGAAGACAATTTTACAAATTAAAAAAAAATGAAAGTGAGCTTTATTTACCACCAAACTCATTTTGACACTGACTGTTCTCATACTGTCTCAGCAAACATCTTAAAGGTACTTGATGGCATATTTTTTCAAACTCCATGTTAGATTGGTGTTTTATAAGAATCAAACTCTGGTTTCATTTCTTCTATCCAAGTGTGACATTATGTCCTAAGAATGTGTATGTATGCAGACATTTGATTACCTACTTACAAAAGAAAAAAAGAAAAAAAAAAAAAAGAAAAAAAAAAGGTGTGTGTGTGGGGAAATAAAAAGGGGGAATGTGTGAAAACAAACTGCTGATTGCACTCTTTCAACTTATTCCTAAGTATATTAATTTTACAAACTGCTGATTTTTGTGTACAGAGTACTCTTTGTTTTGAACTGTTGACTGACTTGTTAAACTGCTGAGTTTTTAAAGTATTATTTGGCATTTTACTGATTAATCAATCGTCAGTGCCCAAATATGTGTCTGACCTCTTTAGCACAAGCATTTTTTGTACAAAATATTCCTCTGTTTGTATTTTAACAATCATATAAATGTGTGTGTGTGTGTGTGTGTGTGTGTGTGTGTGTGTGTGTGTGTGTGTGTGTGTGTGTGTGTGCAACATGCAGACTCTTAAGGTGCATGTGTGCAAGTGTCTGTATCTATTTGGTTGTTTTGTAGGCTCAACATTTATTTCTCTGCTCATTGTTTTTGAACACTTGTTAAGGAAAATGAATGCACCAACAAGATATTGTGTGTTTGTGAGACACGTTTTTGTTTCTCTTGATATGTGCTGCAATGTTCTGAACGTGTGTATGAACATTAGTGACTTACTGTACCCATCTTACAACAGGGAGATGACTGACAAAAGGGGGATTTGGGAAATAACAATAATCCTATTCAGACTGGGGAAATATGCTGTGTGTGTTTAATACTCTTTGTGTGCAGTTAGCACAGATTATGTTGGAAAAAGACATCTGATTTGGGGCGGGCAGAATCATTCTCTTTAAAGATGGCATGTTGGGGTGGTCATCAGATCACATGACCACACCAGGAAAAGTGTCTTGTCCTTAATCTGGTTGAGGGGAAAATATTTCCTCATTGTCTATCACTAGTTTCAGATCTCCCTCTCCCAGCTCCAGTTTTGGCCAGAAAATGATTTTTTTGCATTACTGTGGATGTGTTCACAGCAACTTGTTTAATCCATTGCTGAGTGTATGACCACACCTGTTGGACAATGTGTCTGTGTTGTGAAGTTCACGGTTGTGACAGTGTTTAGACAAGCTGTTGAGGATGTTGCAGATCTTTGTTGTGGGCAGTCTTCTGGTGACAGGAAGGAGAGTTGTTCATGTGATGTTTATGGGAAGAAAATTATGGCATTAATCAGTGTTGAAGGCTTTTTGGGGGTGTTTTTTTTTGTTTTGTTTTTTTAAATCCCTGATATATAATTCAGTCAGGATATAAAATTCCATGTGTTTTTTTAATTCCAGTACAGTTTTAAAAACTGCAGTTGTCTATCAGTCAGTAAAAATGCTGTCTGGGTAAACTAAAGAGGTATGCAAGATTATCAAAAAGGAAAGAGTCTTTCTGTCTGTGGCTGACAGGGATCTGACATACGGAATGTTCAGTTGAAGACAGGATTTCTTATAGCAGTAGAGCAGTGATTGTAGAGGTGTATCTGACAAAATTTATCAGAGTATTTGTCAGCTTTTTTTCAAGTTCTGTCTGTAGCCGTGGATGGTAACACTTTATGCAGAATTGGAGCTGATGCCAGTGATATCTGTGTGCTAGTATGGGTAAGCAGTGTATGTAAATCTAGGATAATGCGTGTTCTTGGTATGTTGTGTTTGGGTGATTTTGTTACCTTCATCAAATTTTAATGGGGGAAAAAAGTTTTTAAAAAAATCTAAGAAAATGTCAGCTATTTTTCACACAGGCAAATGGATTCAAAACAATGAAATTTTCATTACAGTGTCTTTTTGCTTAATTTTAAAACTAGCTTTGATCCAGGTTCTCTTGCATGATCTCAGCTGATTGTGGACTATACAGAGGGATGAACTATGGGTTGTATTGGTATGTAGTTGTGTCTGACGATGCTAGAGCAACTTCCCTTCATCTGTTGTCATCCAACTGGTTATCATTGCTCATTGCTCATTGCACGATTACAGCACTAGATCTTCTGTGGTCAGTGGCCACTTGCTTGATGTAAAAGACGAAAAACAGGCCATGATCTTACTTTTTTATTTATTTATTTTTTGTTGATGTTGATGGAAAACATTATGTTTGTTTCATTGAAGTAACACCCTTCTTTAAATTTATTGCAGTCAATATCCATGACACAAATTCATATCAGTGTTTATCGTTTTTGAGGAAATTTACCTTTCTGATTCTTTGTGATACACCATTGGCGTCCATTAGTGTGTACTTGTCAGGTTTGTTCTGTGTGCATTTTCCCTGAAAATGCCATTTGCTGTGATTATACGTTTTTTTTTCTTCCAAAGCTACTTTATTGAGTAGCATTGAGCCATGCTTGTTGCACTTTGAGATCATTGTACATGGTTTTGATATGTTTTATTATATCATGAACATTTGTTTATGTGATATTCAGGCCTCCAGCAAAGTAAATATTGCTTCATAACAGTGTTGAGATGTGTGTGTTCATCTTTTCTTCATGATTCTGGATCATGTGTTGTGTGTATGTGTGTGCATGCGCGCATGTTTGTGTGTGTGTGTGTGTGTGTGTGTGTGTGTGTGTGTGTGTGTTCTATCTTTTTA
Organism: Babylonia areolata; assembly: GCF_041734735.1. Taxonomy (NCBI): domain Eukaryota; kingdom Metazoa; phylum Mollusca; class Gastropoda; order Neogastropoda; family Buccinidae; genus Babylonia; species Babylonia areolata. The sequence continues at coordinate 21,943,560 of NC_134883.1, read as the reverse complement.
ATTAGTCAAAAGAAAAGGAGAGACCAATTGTTCACTTGTAAACATCATTCTTGCAATGAATCGTCTTTGATGTCTTCACTGTTGGTATAGGAACACCAACAAAAAGTGAATGGATAATTCATGACATGGGCACAGAGAGACAGACAGGCAAGCAGACACACTTACACACACACACACACACACACACACACACACACACACATGCATTTGGAAATTTTTGTCATTCGAAATTGTTGTAAACAATTGTTGTCAGAAATGTTGTCACCTGGATAAATGATTCTGTTTCTTGTTCTGTTTTGTTATGTTCATTATTCATTGACTGTTTTTTTATGGGGGTGCATAGTTGTGTGTGTCTTATAAACCTTGTTATGATTTAATTGGCATTAAATTTTAGATTTGATTCAGATTCTGATTCTGATTCACACAAACATCGCCATACAGCTCCAGCTTTCATTCCAAATTCCATTTCTTCTTTTTTTGATGTTTAATACAAGTGCCACAGACATCTTGAAGTTGTGTACAAAATGTTATTTCATTCAAAATACAAAAATGTTAGAAAAGAAAAGATTGTATGTGAGGGGTTGGGGGTGAGAGAGGAACAGGGGAAAGGGTAACAGTGGAGGGGAGGGAAGGGGGTGGGGGGGAAGCAAACTGCTCCAGTCAACCTATTATAATTCATTGTCTTCCTTTAAAGCATCATGTACTGTCACAGTTTTTTTTCTCAGTTTGTAAATGTTACTAGAATACAGAAAAATAAAGAAGAAGGAAACACAAGACATCAATGATACAGCAAAAATATGATTTTGATGACATAAATTTTTGTCAGTTTTGTAGGCATTGGTAGTTTTCATCCTCAAACCCTCTTGCAGTGCAGTTTGCTGTTAGAAAAGTAGATTACATTAGATATTGCTGCTGCAACATCATTCTTAGATTAACCTGATGATGGTTAAATGGCGTTTGGTGAATTGTTGCCCTAGTAATTCTCTGGTACAATTGTTACTTGGAAAGTCATATCCTAGTGTTATTTAAATGTTGGTCTGGTAACGGTAGAACTGTGCAAGTTCCCCAGTGGTTTTTAACTTGTTGTGAACCCCACAGTTGGAATGGCATGGTTAGTAGACCAGTTTAGATGGTAGTTTGGGAAGGGAGGGTCACAAACTAGTTTGGATGATAGGACTTCAGAGCTAGTTTGGAAGGTAGGGTGACCAAAATTAATTGGAATGGTAAGGTTACATTGTAGATGGTATGACAGGGTTACAAAACTAGTTGCTTGCGAAGATGACAAAGCTAGTTGGGATGGTGGGGTTACAAGACTGGTTGTGACAACATGGTTACAAAAGTCGGTGGTACAGAAGGGTTACAAAACTAGATGACAGGGATACAAAAGCAGGTGGTGTTGTAGGGTTAATTAATTAGATATAGAGATATGAGACTAGATGGTATGTATTGTAGCGTTACAAAACGAGGTGGGAAGTCATGAAACTAGTGTTGGAATTGCAAGGTTACAAAGGTATTTGGGATGACAGTTACAAAAAAAGAAAAATAGGTTTTTAATTACACATACTTAACCGTGACCCAACTAGTGCAGACTCCGGCAGGGGTCTGACATTCCTGTCCTGTGCAGACTACTATCCGCATAGGAGACAGTTACAAAAAAAGAAAAATAGGTTTAAAGTTTGGATGGTGGAGATACAGAACTATCTGGAATAAGAGAAACAAAAAACTAGTTGGTGAGTATATTTGGCAGAGATGTAGGCCTTGTGAGTATGACAGGAGAGACCCAGAGCTGGGAAGCCTGACTGAGTGAGTGGATATTCCATGTTCCATGGTGGTATTGGAGTGGATGAATTTACATACATACAGCATTAGTGATAAAACTGAAAGCTCTCTCTCTCTCTGTGTGCACCCAAACATGAAAATAGTAATCAGATTCTCTCTCTCTCTCTCTCTCTCTCTCTCTCTCTCTCTCCTGCTGTCTCACTCCAATTCAATGGTCATTCCATGTAAACAAAAGATCCACAGTAAAGACAGCCAATTTGAATGCATTACGTTTTGAGACATTTTTCACCATTCAAACATCTGAAGCGAAAGCACTGTGCACATGTTCAGCAACATAATTAGCCTCCATTTTAATTCTCCCTTTTCAGATATATGGGGGAGAATTTTAATTGAGCAATGCATGGCATTGATCTTGAACTAAAAACATCCAAAATGACTAGTTTTCTACAGCAAGCATTAATATCAAGCACATAACAAAAGATACTTGCGTGATAAACAGTATAAATGCTTTCATTCACATGCTTTTGAATAGAGATTGTTTCAAGACATCCATTGCATAAATACATACATACAGTCTTTAACCTTTTGACATTAAAAATTTTAAGTGAGCATTAATAGAATGTTTTCCAAGCAATTTACTGAAAGCACTCAGTGTAATTTTTGAAGACAAAAAATCCGGGATACCGAAAGAGAAGAAAAAAAAAAGAGAGGGAAATGTGAATAAGAACCAATAGTTAAAACAGTATATAATGTAAGTGTGGTAAAGTGATACACGTGTTGCAAAACAAAACAGATTTCTGTTTACTGGGTGGACAAAGTAAAATAAGGTTGAAGAAACAGAGTGTGTAAGTGTGTGTATGGTGGTAGGGGGAGGGGGAGTAGATTAATTGGTATTATTGTATTGTTTGTTTTATGATTCCGTCAGCCTGATATGAAGGACCGACAGAAGAAAGGGGAGCCTGACAAATAAGTATAATTACTTGATTCATACAAACTACAGACAGATTTATTTTATGGGGCCAGAGGAATAACAGGTATGCTTATTCTGTTAAACTCTTTCTGGGCCGTAAAAAAAAAAGAAGTGAAACTGAAATGAACAGACACAGACAAAGTATTCAAACACTTTCCAATTAGCGTACAGCACACATCAGGCACAATTAACGGAACAGCCAAAGCGCCAGGATGCAGGCCCCTGACAGGGCAGTGGCAAAGGGAGTGACAGCCGAAGACCCTGAGCTGGGACTAATCTGTGTCGCACACTCCTCCGGGTCGTAGTCCTGGACAAACCGATCTGGGTTGCACACATCGCTTTTCGGGACACCTGTAAAACAAAACAATTTATCAATTGATTAAAAATACGACGAACAGCAAATGAATATAGAATAACACTGAGATCGATGGAGGGATAAAGTGTTAGGTAGGTAAATGAATAAGTAAAATTTTATGACAAAATCAATTGAAAAGAGACGTTGACAAAAGGGGTTGGTTGGTGGAGGGGAGAGATCGCCAGTCAGTACCCTAATTCTGAACAGCGTTCATTTTGTTCACATACGTCTTTCTGAACGGGTATTTACAAGGTTTAAAAAAAAAATCAGAAAAAAGTTCCTGATAACTGATTTAACATGTACGATAATCAATCACAATTATCTTGACAAAAATATATGGCAACGGGATTTAGTTTAAGTCTCTTTGCACATTGGCCTACACACACACGCACGCGGTAATGCATAAATTATACATACATACATACATACATACACAACAGCAGAATACTTCCTAGCCATGCTATGACAACAGTGCCATCATTTTCAGTCTGCGATCATTGATTTCCACGTTGCCTATTCCTACTGTCTCACCGGTGGGAAGCTCCACCTGAAGGCCGCAAGCGAACTTGAGTTCATCCAGGTAACTCCGCTGGGCGGGGTCCGGAGTGAAGGTGGGGAGGTAGGTCTTGCTCTGGTCCTTTACCTTGTTTCTGTTCAGGTAGATCAGGCTGATGTTCTTCTCCAGACCTGCCATACAGCTCCTCTCCTGGTCTGCCAATGGAAAACACGCACATGTGGTGTGTCTGAATCTTTGTATCCATGTAAGAGAGTAAGAGTCAGCTGTACAATTCATGGGAACAACACACCAGGACCTTATTGCAGAGCAGTGATCAACAGCTGCTGAGTTGGACAGCCAAAGCCAAATACTTGGCAATCACAGTGGGAAAGAAGGATTACTTATGCTTGTGTACTGACCAACTCATATACTGTCTCGGGTGAGCGATTTCTGATATGCAGAGATTGTTATTTACTTGTAAAACTATTGAAAACAAGAGAGGCAAGGCCTTCAAGACTCACTAGTGGCAAATTAAGTCCCCTAGCATTAATTACAGAGTAATTTCCCTTTTTTACTATCTGCACCAAAACGTTTGCAAAATAAATAAAACTTCCATGCTTAGTAAAAGAAGTTCCTGTTTGAACAAAACAAAACAAAAAAAAAAGAAAAAAAAAGATAATAATGACTGCTCTTGTTGTTGTGTCAGAATATCAGATCAAAGTGCCAAGTATACAAAAATATAAATATAACAGTAAATGCAGTTTGCATATAATTAGGCTTCATTTTTTATATTTTTGTGCCCATCCCAGAGGTGCAATATTGTTTTAAATAAGATGACTGGAAAGAACTAAATTTTTCCTATTTTTATGCCAAATCTGGTGTCAACAGACAAAGTATTTGCAGAGAAAATGTCAATGTTAAAGTTTACCACGGACACACACACACACACACACACACACACACACACAGACAACCGAACACCGGGTTAAAAACATAGACTCACTTTGTTTACACAAGTGAGTAAAAAAACCCATAATTATAAGTAAAATAAGTAAAAGAGATGGTTGTATGCTTATGGAACTGCAATAATTAACGTTTCATTCATAACAGTATTACGGAAAAGATTTCCTGTGTGGGTGTTTTTCTGGAAAAACAAGGAAGACATATTTTAACAGGTTGTTGTAAATTATGAATAAAGTTGGTGTATCAGTGGGAAAGATTAAAAAGGACTTCCACTTGTTTACTGACCAACTCTTTATGTCTCAGGCCAAACACGTAAAACACACACACACACACACACACACACACACACACTACGAATCAGATATATTTTTGGTGATACTTTAATTGCTGGTATGATTTTATTTAATGTAGTAGTGATGGCAACAAAAGTACTAAAAGGGTATGAAAATCATAATCATCATGCTTACAGAGGCCACTTGGTCTGTTTGCATCCCATCGTGAATCACTTTGTAAATCGGCATGCAATGCTTACACCAATAAAGAAGCATCATATTCATTCATGGACATCAACAACTTTTTCTGCTATTTCATGTCGGATCATTGCACAGTGTTTTCTGAAGTGATGGTACATTTTTTCAACCGCGCGGGAAGCATGTTCCAAACGTGTGTAGCTCTGTGACTGTACGAGTTGTTTTTTGTCGATGGTTAATATTCCATGAATACCTTCACGTTGAAAAGCCCTGTAATACATATTATCTACTCAACTTTCAAACAAGTCTTTTTCCATGCTTCTGTTTTCAGCTTAACCAAGCTGAACTGGGGTCCTTGAGAAAATTCAAAATAAGACTGAAGAAAGCTCTCAGATGTGACCAGGGAAAGCCACAAAGTTTAAAACAAGACGCAACAAAACACCCTCAGTCTAAACTAAGATCCATGAAGCCACGTATCAAGCATTTTATTTTCAAAGGAAGAAATATTGAAAGTCTTCAGATTCAAAACAAGACTCGTGAAAATCTAATAGGGGCTGAAACAGAATCTGGTGTGTTTCGCGAGGTGATTATAAGATAAAAATGTACACGCGTGAAAGGTGTGGGATCCAGTGTTGAAACACGAAGCTATGGTTTGTCTTTTTTCTGATTTAGGTTTTGGTTTCTTCGTTTTGTTGCTGCCTGTGGTGTTGCAATTCTTCTTCCACTCCCTTCTTTAGCCCTTCTCCCACTGTGCCGCACCCAGCCCCTTCAAAGCATGAGGAAAGTTTGGCACTATTTCGTCCCCCCCACCCCCCTTTTTTTATTTATTTATTTATTTTTTTTAGTTCCCAAAGGAAAGCACCGGGGTCAAACAAGCAATGGCGAACAATCAGTCTCTTTCAACGACGAGAACTGGGAAGCCATGCGATGCAAATGCCAGATTTATCTTTCCCACACCTCAGTGTGATGGATAAAAACTCCCTGCGTGACTTCCCCTCTATCCCTCTCACTTGCCAATGATTAATGAATGTCTGCATCCGATCTCTCTCTCTCTCTCTCTCTCTCTGGGTGAACATGATATGTTAAGTGACAAATCATGCTTTCCTCGCATAACTGGCAAATAATAATAATAATTACACCCGACTGACGTGCGGTTACTCATCCCCGGTCAGTTCTCACACTGAGGAAAAGGACAGCGTGACATGGTCCTATCCAGTGCCATACGTTCAGTTTCGAGGAGGACTCGAACTGTGCGGACTGATCCATATTATATGCTACACCACATCTGTCTGAAAAAGAAAGAAAAGAAAGAAATTCTGTCGTTCAGATTTGTCTCTTGTGCGTGGAATTTCGAGCTGTAAAACTCTGATTTTTTACCCCCCCCCTCTCTCTCCACCTCCTTGATATGTGCAGATGACCTAGCTCAATCAAAGCGTCTTGTTGTTGTTCTTGTTCCACATCTCTTTCTCTGTCTGCCTTCTAAGCGAGATATTGCAGTTCATAGAAATAATTACGCAAATAAATCTTTTTTGCTTTCGTCCATCCCCATATCTGCCATTTTTCCGACAAGCAAGTAAACAAAAACAAGCAAAAACGGTATTGTATATTCAATAATTGAGTTTATTTCTAACAATGACGGTCAGTCTCTATTTCTTCCCCCAGTCTTTGTTCGCCCTGTCTCCTTCCCTTTTCAAGCTCTCTGTCCATTCGTCTAGACTGAAGGTCTGTCTCCCTCTTGTTTGTATCTTCAGTTAAATCAACAACTCCTTTTTTCTGTCTTCCTGTCTCTCTCTCCCCCTGTCTCTCTCTATGCCTCCTCTTCCTCCTCCCCCCTCTCCATCTTCAATTCCCTACTCCACCCCGCTCACTCCTCCCACCGGCCTCGGTCATTCAGTCTCTCTCTCTCTCTATATATATATATATATATCGGCTCGCAGATATTCCTCAAAGGAAAACTTATCGATCCTGAGTCAGCAGAGGGTTGATGTACCGCTCGTATAACCTCTCCTCTTATCTTTATATCCCTCATCTGGCGAGTTGTGTCCGCAGTGGCTGGCTGCAGACGCCCCACCCCCCACCCCCCGACCCCCAACTCCCCACCTATCCTGGTCCCCCCTCCTCCCCCACACGACCTCCCACCTCCTCCCCCTTCTACCCACATCATTCCGGGGCTTCCTGGCCCACAAAGGGATTCGCAGTTTGTGCACAATGAGAAGACACCAATGGTCCAACGCCGGTCCATCTTGATGCACGTCTGTGTTTGGGTTTTGAGCGGAGGTTTAACTGAACTGAACAGCGCGACACGTCCGTCTTTCTTTCTGTGTTTCTTTCTTCTTCTTCTTCTGCACTTCCTTCATCCGCTCCTCACTTCCCGTCTCCCCTTCAAACCGTGGCTGCTCTCTCTCTCTCTCTCTGTCTCTCTCTCTCTCTCTCTCACACACACACCACCAGCTCTCTCTCTGTCTCTGTCTCTCTCTCTCACACACACACCACCAGCTCTCTCTGTCTCTCACACACACCACCACCATCTCTCCCTGTCTCTCTCTCTTCTCATTCAGCAAAAACGGAGCGCACGTGCAACTTCCATCACCCATCACAGACATTCATTTCAATGACAGCAGCAACCCGCACTACAAGGTCGCCAGTTCCTCTTTCAGCTGCCATGTTCTCATATTTATCTTTTTTTCTTTCGCTTCCTTCCCCACATCCACACGCCCATCTCCATTTCTATCTCCCCTCATATGTCTTCTTTCTCTCTCCTCCTCCTCATCCTGTACTGCTTTTAACTCACTCATTACGGCCAGTCCTCTCTTCTCCTCTACACAGACCCCTCGGATGTCCAGTGGGTGTCTGAATGACCCAACCTTTAGCTTCCGTTGTCAGAATTGTGGTATTCTTTGTCAACATTCACGTCTTCAGTATAAGAGCCTTCCGCTTGCAATATTTTGATGATGGTAATTGGGGTGAAACGCTGTTAACGTCGTCTCTTTCGCCGTTCGTATGGAAAGAGTTAACCTTTTCCTCGCCCATCGTTAATTGTGTTATGTGGAGTGAATGAGTGAAGATCACTCAGTTTTGATGGACAGTGGTTATAACACACAAATCCATATCTATCTTTATACTTTATGGGGGCGGGGGAGGGCGGCAGGTTTTAAAAAAAGAAGAGGAGGAGCGGCAGAACACATAAAAAAAAGAAGAAAAAGGGAGTACATATACTTTGCCACTAAGATGTCTGTCTCTGTTTGTCACAGTTAATCTGTCTGCCTGAATGTGTCTGCTGT
>NC_134883.1:21900246-21927746 GCF_041734735.1 Babylonia areolata | reverse complement strand
ATAAGTGGAGACACGAAAAAAAACAAAAAAAGAAGTACCTTGACCTTTTCCCTACAAATGGCTTTGTACCCGGCACCGGATGGAGAGCAGGACGGTAGTGGGCAGTGTGTCGGAAGAGGTTGATGGAGTGTGTGTGTGTGGGTGGGAGGGGAGGGGGTGAAGGAGGAAATGTAGAGGAATTGATGTGAGGAGGGGGTGGAGATGGAATTGTACGGTAGGGGCTTTGTTGTTGCTCTGTCACAAATCGTTGCGAAGCCACGGGTACTAGTTTGAGCCGCGGTTCCAGTTCCGGCGTCGTGAAACGTGACAATACCAAGCACCGCTGTTTTCGGTCACATCCTGTGCTTTGTGACTAACAGCGGAAGACCACTGAAATGCTTCAACAAGTGCCTGAAGGCTTCCCTTTGGGCCTGCAGCATTCTGTTCCCATCTTCGGGCGGGAAACCCTCGCCACTGACCTCAGCGCCTGGAGACTGGTAGTCTGCAAGGGAGTTGTGGGGTTTGAGGAGAAACGTATTCAGGACCTTGACCAGAGGCGTCAGTCCCACAAAGAGGAGACGAGGCGTGTCATCTGCCAGTACCTGCCCACAGTTCGGTCGCATTTGTGCGTCTGCCTTGGGGCTGAGTTGTCTTGATCTCCGGGGGCCACTGACTTCTGTATCATTCGCTGCGGACTTCCGTCGTGAAGCTCTGCTTGTGTACATAACAAGAACATCAGGAAGCTTTTGACGATGATACTGATGACGACGACGTTTCATGTTGCAGAAGATGATGATGGTAGAAATGGTGATTTTTAGGGTCGCATTCAAACAACTTACAGAAGAAAGTTAAACCGCCAAGTTATCGTAAAGCCGTGATTGACAACACATTTTTGTTTTATAGGACATTTGTTGTTATAAACAAAATTCTATGCTTCTGTATTTTTTTCTGTCTCCGTCTCAGTCTGTGTCGGACCCTTAGCCGCCCCCCCTCTCTCTCTCTCGGTAGCTGCCTCCACCCCCCTTCTCTCTCATTTACCTACCACAGACACAGACGTAGACACTGTCTGAAAGAAAACGAGGCCCACTCCTCCCATCTCTCCCCTTCATAGTTTACCCAGCCACATCGCAATCTGATCTTAGGAACACACACAGACAAATATACACATGGACGTGCACTCACACACACGAACGCATGGACGAACGCGCATACTCACACACTCACACGCCCTCACACACATACACACACGCACACGCGCACACAGGCACACACATACACACACATGTACACACACACACACACACACACACACACACACACACACACACACACAAACACACCAACAAACAAACACACGTCTACACTCACGCGCGCGCACGTATGAACACACGAACAGACAGACAGACAGACAGACAGACACACACACACACACACACACACACACACACACACACACACACACACACACACACACACACACACACACACACACACACACACACACACACACACACACACACACACACAAACACACACACGATACAGACACAAATAACTGACGCCCATCCTCCACCCCCTCCCTCCAAAACCCACTTGCCAACATGCACCCCATCTGAGTGTGTCACTGTCACAGAGACGTATTTATGTTTGATTGCAGGGGGAAAGCAATGCAGTATTTGGAAAGAAAACAATGTGGGCAACAGACTGATCCTAGCTGCGTGATGTGCGGTGGGGGTGGGGTGTTTTTCAGGGTGTGATTGCACTGCTCCCGTACTACTGTCGTAAGCGATGATCGCACAGGGTTCAGTGTTTAACTGTGCACGTTTTAGGAATGGTCATATAAAGGGGCAGTGTTTAACTGTGCACGTTTTATTTAGAGACAGTCACGTAATAAAGAGGCAGTGTTTAACTTGTACGTTTTAGGGAAAGTCACACAAAGGGGCAGTGTTTAACTGTGCACGATTAAGGGACAGTCACATAAAGGGGCAGTGTTTAACTGTGCACGATTAAGGGACAGTCACATAAAGGGGCAGTGTTTAACTGTGCACTATTAAGGGACAGTCACATCAAATGGGGCAGTGTTTAACTGTGCACTATTTAGGGACAGTCACATAAAGGGGCAGTGTTTAACTGTGCACGATTAAGGAACAGTCACATGAAGGGGCAGTGTTTAACTGTGTACTATTTATATTTAGGGACAGTCACATAAAAGGGCAGCGTTTAACTGTGCACGATTAAGGGACAGTCACATAGAGAGGCAGTGTTTAACTGTGTACTATTTAGGGACAGTCACATAAAATGGGGCAGTGTTTAACTGTACATGATTAAGGGACAGTCACATAACTGTGTACTATTTAGGACAGTCACATAAAAGGGCAGTGTTTAACTGTGTACTATTTAGGGGCAGTCACATGATGGGGCAGTGTAACTGTGTACTATTTAGGGACAGTCGCATTAAGGGGCAGTGTTTAACTGTGTACTATTTAGGGACAGTCACATCAAATGGGGCAGTGTTTAACTGTGCACTATTTAGGGATAGTCACATAAATGGGGCAGTGTTTAACTGTGTACTATTTAGGGACAGTCACATCAAATGGGGCAGTGTTTAACTGTGTACTATTTAGGGACAGTCACATAAAGGGGCAGTGTTTAACTGTGCACGATTAAGGGACAGTCACATAGAGAGGCAGTGTTTAACTGTGTACTATTTAGGAACAGTCACATAAAGGGGCAGTGTTTAACTGTGTACTATTTAGGGACAGTCACATCAAATGGGGCAGTGTTTAACTGTGTACTATTTAGGGACAGTCACATAAAGGGGCAGTGTTTAACTGTGTGCTATTTAGGGACAGTCACATCAAATGGGGCAGCGTTTAACTGTGTGCTATTTAGGGACAGTCACATAGAGAGGCAGTGTTTAACTGTGTACTATTTAGGGACAGTCACATCAAATAGGGCAGTGTTTAACTGTGTACTATTTAGGGACAGTCACATAAATGGGGCAATGTTTAACTTTGCACGATTTTAGGGAAAATCACATAAAGGGGCAGTGTTTAACTGTGTGCTATTTAGGGACAGTCACATCAAATGGGGCAGTGTTTAACTGTGTGCTATTTAGGGACAGTCACATCAAATGGGGCAGTGTTTAACTGTGTGCTATTTAGGGACAGTCACATAAAGGAGCAGTATTTAACTGTGTACTGTTTAGGACAGTCACATAAAGGGGCAGTGTTTAACTGTGTACTATTTAGGACAGTCACATAAAGGGGCAGTGTTTAACTGTGTACTATTTAGGGACAGTCACAAAAGGGGCAGTGTTTGACTGTGTACTATTTAGGACAGTCACATAAAGGGGCAGTGTTTAACTGTGTACTATTTAGGGACAGTCACAAAAGGGGCAGTGTTTGACTGTGTACTATTTAGGACAGTCACATAAAGGGGCAGTGTTTAACTGTGTACTATTTAGGGACAGTCACATCAAGTAGGGCAGTGTTTAACTGTGTACTATTTAGGGACAGTCACATCAAATGGGGCAGTGTTTAACTGTGTACTATTTAGGGAGAGTCACATAAATGGGGCAGTGTTTAACTGTGTACTATTTAGGGACAGTCACATCAAATGGGGCAGTGTTTAACTGTGTACTATTTAGGGACAGTCACATCAAATAGGGCAGTGTTTAACTGTGCACTATTTAGGGACAGTCACATAAAGGGGCAGTGTTTAACTCTGCACCTTTTATTTAGAGACAGTTACATAAAAATGTTTAACTTTGCACGATTTAGGGAAAATCACATAAAGGGGCAGTGTTTAACTGTGCACATTTTAGGGACAGTCACACAATAAAGAGGCAAATGTGCATGTTTCAGGGACAGTCACATAAAGGGGCAGTGTTTAACTGCACGTTTTAGGGACAGTTACGCAGAGGGACAGTGTGAGCTTAATTTAAGGAACAGTCGAATAGTAAAGAGGCAGTGTTTTACAGTCACGATGGGGTTACTGTTTTACTGTGAACGTTTTAAGGACAGTCATATAAAGAGGCAGAGATGACTGAGCACGTCCTAGTGACAGTCACAAAAAACGGGGCAGTGTTTGCTGTGATCATGCAGTGTTGATTGTAGTCTGTGAGTGTCTCACTGCTGTCGGTCAACCGGTGAGATTGCGCTCGCGCGACCGAGTGCGCACTCGTACACACACACACACACACACACACACACACACACACACACACACACACGCGCACGCGCGCGCGCGCGCGCGCGCGCGCGCGCGCGTCCCCCGCTCCCCGCACAAACACGACAATGTAACTCTGGACACAGTGCGTGAATGAGAGGGGAGAGAGAGAGGGGGGTGGGGGGAAGAGATGGAGGAAGTGTGTGTGTGTGTGTGTGTGTGTGTGTGTGTGTGTGTGTGTGTGTGTGTGAGGAGAGAGAGAGAGAGAGAGAGAGAGAGAGAGAATAATCGTTGTATGTGCATGTGTGTGCGCGCGCACGCGTGTATGTATGTATGTATGTATACATATGTATATATATATATATATATATATATATGCATTTGTGTGCGTGCGTACGCGCGCGCGCGCGCGTGTGTGTGTGTGTGTGTGTATGTATGAGAGAGAATGATCGTTGTATGTGCATGTGTGTGCGCGCACGCGTGTATGTACTATGTATGTACACACACACACACACACACACACACACACACACACACACACACACGCGCGCACATATATATATGCGTGCGTGTGTGTGTGTGTGTGTGTGTGTGTGCGCGCTTGCGTGTGTGTATGTGCACGCGCCAGTTATGTGCGATACCGTCAGACGATCGGGTTTCTTTTCACTGATGCTGACGCAGTGCTGACTGTAAGCATGCGTGTATGTGGGTGGTTGTGTGAGGGGATGGGTTGGAGGGTGGGTGGGGGGTGGAGGGTGACTGTAGGCAAGCTAACGAAATGGCTGTTTCAGAACGATCCGGATTTCCCCAACTGGGGGGAAAAAAACAACATTATTACAGGGATCTGCTGAAACATTCTCAAACGGTGATTGACATGCTGTGGGAGTAGCTGAATCTCTGCCGGGTCCGGTTTTTTTTGTTTGTCTATCTCTCTGTCTGCGTGTCCGTCTCTGTTTATCTATATGTCTCGGTGTGTGTGTGTGTGTGTGTGTGTGTGTGTGTGTGTGTGTGTGTGTGTGGTGTGTGTGTGTGTGTGGTGTGTGTGTGTGTGTGTGTGCGGGGCGGGGGAACCGGGGGGGGGGGGGGTGGGGGGGGGGGAGGGGTATGTGTGTGGGTGTGGCTGAGTCTGTATGCGGATGTGTGAGTGTGTGTGTGTGTGTTGTGTGTGTGTGTGTGTGTGTGTGTGTATAAAAAAATATGTGTGTGTGTGACAGAGTGAGAGAGAGAGAGAGAGAGAGAGAGAGAGAGAGAGAGTTAAACGCATAAATGAAGATGTATTAATTATGAGATGAAAATAACGTATTTTTTGTCAGTTTTCAGTCAGAAAAATGCACCCATATTACGCATGTTTCTAAGCTGGTTACTGACTTTGATCCCCCATATTCTCCACCTCCCCTTTCACACACCCCCCCCCCAACCCCCCCCCCCCCCCCCTCCTCTCCACCCACTTCCCAACGTCTACCTCGAAGACATGAGACACCTGTTGTTTGTCCCATTTAGAGCGATTCTAGGTGATTCCAAGGTAAATTGTATAATTATCTAAGGAAGATTCGAATGGTTGACGAAAAAAACATGTCGTCACAAGCCGGTTTAATGATAAGGATATTCGAATAGACCACATGTTACGTTCTTCACATGTTTCATGATATATTTTGTTAATCGTTATTATTATCGCATTTTCATCATACATTTGTACAATCGTTTTTGATCTTATTAATCATTCTTTTATGTGTCGTGTTTTTATTGTATTGTATCATGATGGTTTTTATATTGTTATGTGTTGATATGTATATGTAGTACATAGCATGAGTTCGTTGTTGTCCCTGACTGATTTATCAACTGGTACATGTACGTTCACAGTACCCCTCTTAGCCCAACTTGTTCTTCTCTTTCTAGTACGAGACTTGCAATGTATTGGTAATACGAATGGCTAGCATTGGGTGTGGTTAATAGTAGAATGAGCGAACTTGAATTGTTGTATGACTGCTGGCGATGGATGGATTAACTAGAAAAACAGAACGTTTGGATGGATACCCACACACTTACACCCCTAAGCCCCCCCCTCCCCATTCTCCTCCCCCTCCCACGCCTTCACACCCATCCACCCCATTTCCATCCACCCACGCCGACATAATCTGACTGACGACTGACAAGACATAGCCATCAGCCGTCATGGAGGCAGCCACGCAGAACAGGAAAGTGTCAGGGCCAATAAGGTCTTGTTATGTAGGTATACGTAGTGTCTTGTCTTGTCTTCTCGTATTGCCCTGTGTTGTCTTTTGTCTCGCCTTGACTTGCATTGCCTTGCCTTGCCTTGTCTGGCCGGCGTTGTCTTGTCTTGCCTTGCCTTGCCTTGCCTTGCCTGTCTGGCCTTGCCTTGCCTTGCCTGTCTGGCCTTGCCTTGCCTTGTCTTGCCTTGCCTTGCCTTGCCTTGCCTTGTCTTGCCTGTCTGGCCTTGCCTTGCCTTGTCTGTCTTGCCTGCCTGGCATTGTCTTGTCTTGTCTTGCCTGCCTTGCCTTGCCTTGTCTTGCCTGCCTTGCCTTGCCTGGCATTGTCTTGTCTTAACTCGCATTGCTGCGTTTTGCTTTGCCTTGCCTGATCTTGTCTTGACGTTGTCGTTTTTTTTTCTTCTCTTCATTCATTCATTCATTCATTCATCCATTTCTGTCTTTCTTTTTATTTTCTTTGTGTCCAGACCTTTTTTTTTGTTTTTTTGTTGCTGTTGAATAAGGTGTTCCTGTTCATTCTTTCTTTCTCTCTTCTTCATGATTTTTTTTCTTCTGCCTTTGGTTCTTTTCTTCTAAAACAAAGTCTTTCTATATACCAAGCATCTTTTCCTTATCTTATAGCTGTTTTTGTTGTTGTTGTTTCTTTTTTCTTCTTCTTCTTCTTTCTAGTTTCTTTTCTGTGTGTTTTCTGTGTCTGTTTCTTGTCTTCTTTTCTTGTACTCGTTTCTTTCTCTGTTCTTTTTCTGATATCTTTTTGATTTCTTTTCTCTCAATGGACCCTTCTGTTGAACCTAATCATTGTGTGTGCGACTGTGATATTACAAAAGTGTCTGCATTATTCCATATTTTGTTGGGGTCGCTTCAAAGTGACATGTAATGAAAGGGCCAGTGTCGGTGTCACTGTCAGTATAATCTCTATTTCTTCTTCTTTTCTGATATCTTTTTTTTTTCGTCTCTCTCTTATTTATTTGGCTTTCTTTCGTTCTTTTCAACCCATTCGCTCATGAGTGAGAGATAAAGGAGTGAAATGGAAACAAAACACAAAATTAGAGCGCTTGATTTATTGTGGGGTGGGGGTGGGGTGGGTAAAACATGCCTACCATTTGCTTTTCAGATCCCTGTGTGTGTGTGTGTGTGTGTGTGTGTGTGTGTGTGTGTGTGTGTGTGTGTGTGTGTGTGTGTGTGAACGTTCAGTTACCGTGGGAAAACGTGTGCCTTACTTTTTCCCTTTGATAAAAAAAATATTACCCTTCGTTTCTATCTGTCTGTTGTGAGTGAGTGAGTGAGTGAGCGAGTGTGTGTGTGTGTGTGTGTGTGTGTGTGTGTGTGTGTGTGTGTGTGTGTGTGTGTGTGTGTGTGTGTGTGTGTGTGTGTGTGTGTGTGTGTCTGGTCTATGGACCATCCCACGCACTTTGGTGCCAGGTTTGCAGGGCCTGTTCGCTTTATGTTTTTCCAGTGTGTTGTTTCT
Organism: Babylonia areolata; assembly: GCF_041734735.1. Lineage (NCBI taxonomy): Eukaryota > Metazoa > Mollusca > Gastropoda > Neogastropoda > Buccinidae > Babylonia > Babylonia areolata. The sequence goes on along the minus strand of NC_134883.1, from coordinate 21,919,901 downwards.
GTAAGTGTACCGCCGGGGCTCTCGCTCTCGATGGGAAGTCTGATCTCTTGGCCTCTCTGGGTCTCTGGGTCTGTGGCTCAGGGTCTATCTCTCTCTCTCTCTCTCTGTCTGTCTGTCTATCTCTCTCTCATGTCTCTGCCCCCATCTCTCTCTGTCTGCCCCTCTCTTTGGCTGTCTGCCTTTCTCTCTTTGTCTGCTTCTCTCTCTCTATCTCTCTCTCTCCTCTCTATCTTTCTTTCTGTGTTTACATACGTTTATATGCGTGTGTGTATTGGCAGACACAGGTAGATAGGAAAAGGGAGATACTGACAGACAGGCGGGGCAATTACACACACACACACACACACACACACACACACACACACACACACACACACACACACACACACACACACACACACACACACACACACACACACACACACACACGAACACAAACACACGCACATATACAGACACTGACACAGACAGATAGACACATATAGACACACAGACACACACACAGTTTTTTTCCTTCCTGTATCTTTCCACGTGCCTGTAGAGGACGGCAATGACCACGCTGTGTGATAAGTTTCAAAGTAAATCGAACCGTGTCGAGACAATGATGAAGGACTAGTGACAGCCACGTACAATCATGACTGCCCCTGTAAGCCAATTTATTATTCTTATCACTATCTCACTTGATTTCTCCAGTCTGTATGTCTCTATCTCTCTCTCCTAACCGTTGTCTCTCCCACATACTCTGATAATGATGATAATGATAGTGATTCATAACGCTAAATGACTGATTAATAATAATGATGATAATAGAAATATAACAATGATAATATGATGGAGTTGTCGACAACGAATCTTACATCCGCCCTATAATATGGAGAGAGAGAGAGAGAGAGAGAGAGAGAGAGAGAGAGAGAGAGAGAGAGAGATTGGAGTTCACAAACTAAAAAGGAAGCAAGGGGGTGTACAACCACGTCATAAGCAGATACGGCTAGTGCCAACCTACACGCTATATATATATATAAAGCTGTCAGCGTACTTCCCCATAAATTCGCAACGGCTCGTTAATTAGCACCTCGGTAGCAGACGGCCTCCATACCCCCACCCCCACCCCTCCACCCCCGCTCGTCTACCACGAAGAGAAGGGAATTACCCTATTATAATTACACTCCCTTCATACAGACCAGCAGGGGGGTAAAAAGCCAGTTAACTCTGCAGTCAGAGTTACGTGGAGAGAAAACTGCACTGGCTCCTTGTGCTGCAGCCTTGGGTGGGGGGCGAGGTGGGGGGCCCGGGGTGGGGGGTGGGGGGGCTAGTTGGCCTTTGGGAACCTTCCCAACGCCGACTGTCCTAACAGAACCCTCTTGGCCGAAAGAGTGGGGTATATAACTTGGGCAAGACTCTCCACTATCATCAAATTCTGGTCCAGATAGTTGGAACAGCAGTTTCCTCCTCTCCTGTTCTGATGGTCATAGTCGGACACGACTGACTATCATACCTACAAGTGGAGTGATGGCCAAGAGGAAACGAGAGAATCTGAGCACGCTGGTTCGAATCACGGCTCAGCCGCCGATATTTTCTCCCCCTCCACTAGACCTTGTGTGGTGGTCTGGACGCTAGTCATTCGGATGAGACGATAAACCGATGTCCCGTGTGCATATGCAGCAGGCACTTAGCGCAGGTAAAAGAACCCGCGGCAACAAAACGGTTGTTCCTGGCAAAATTCTGTAGAAAAATCCACTTCGATAGGAAAAACAAATAAAACTGCACGCAGGATTAAAAACAAAAACAACAACAAAAAAAGGGTGGCGCTGTAGTGTAGCGACGCGCTCTCCCTGGGGTGAGCAGCCCGAATTTCACACAGAGAAATCTGTTGTGATAAAAAGATACAAATACAAAAACAATTACATAGTTAGGTGACTGTTTAAAGTGAAGTGCAACAGAGATGGTCGAGCGGATTGTGGATTGTGGATTGACCGACTGGGATACATTGGTTACTCTCTCTCTCTCTGTCACACACACACACACACACACGCACACACACACACACACACACACACACACACACACACACACACACACACACGACATAACGTGCTCACAGATATACAAGCAAACTGAGTTCCAGATTCACACACAGACTTTTCCATCCTACCCTCTCCCCCCCCTTCCTTCCTCCCGACACGCCCCCTTCCCCTCCCCCAACCCTGTTCTCCACACGACCTAGAATTCTGGTCTGGTCTGGGTGCAAAGTTTTGGAGACATTTCCCTTCTTTTTTATATTCTGATTTTTTTTTTTTTTTACATTCCATTTTATTTCTGTATCAGTTTGCTCACTTATTTTTCATATTATTGAAAAAAAAAATTTACTTATTTATTCTGATTTATTTATTCGTTCATTTGATGACTTATCTATTCATTTATTTGTGTATCTTTTCTTTTTACCATTCAAGGCTGTACTAGGCGCATTGGGTTACGCTGCTGGTCAGGCATCTGCTTAGCGGAAGATGTGGTGTAGCATATATGGATGTGTCCGAACGCTGTGAGTAACTGAACTGAACTGAACTGAGACATAGTTTGATCAGCTGGCGTCCCGTGTGTAGTATTGCACTTAGTGCCCGTTAAAAAATGAGAAAAAAAACCCACCCCCAAAACCCCAGCATCAACGGAGACTTGGGGGTGGGGGCGTGGGGGGTGTCCCCTGGTGAAACTGTAGCTGTATAAATATCCATCTTATTGGGGGAACAAATACACGTGCGGACAGGCAGAGAAAACATACAACGAGGGGCGCCGCCGTAGTGTGGCCGCACGGCGACAAGCGCTCTCCCAGGGCTGGGGGAAAAACGGGGAGCGCGAGGGGGCAGGAGGTGGGCGCGAGGGGGCAGGAGGTGGGCGCGAGGGGGGGCGGCGGGGGGAGGATGGGAGGTGGCTGGAGGGGTGGCGGGGTGACAAACCGAAATCTGCCTAATAGAGGAATTCCAGACCGAGGAGTCTGTAGTGACAGCACTGCACTGCAGGGAGGCAGAGGGGAGTGGGGTGGTGGTGGGGGTGGGGCCGTGGGGGTGTGGGTGTGGGGTATGATATGACCTATTTCCCCACTTACCCTCCCGGCCGCTCCCTCGTTCACTGTCTGTATATGTGACTGCCCCGTTCGTTTGATGTGGTACACAGTATCTTCACGGAGGCTGACAGAGACATGCACGTACGCACGCATACACACAGGCCCACACACACGCACACGCACACACACATACACATAGGTATGTATGTATGTCTCTCTCTAAATGTATACATATAATATTATAAATATATATCCTGGGAGATGTGGCAGAGAGAAAGAAAGACAGACGATGAAAGATGATTTTGGAACTGGTGTGTGTGTGTGTGTGTGTGTGTGTGTGTGTGTGTGTGTGTGTGTGTGTGTGTGTGTGTGAGAGAGAGCATCTTTCGTTGCTCCTTAAACTGGCAATACTGTTGACACCTATCAAACACCCTCGGCTTGCCCACGCTGCTGAACTTCACCGGGTTTTGATCTGTTGTACTTCAACGCTGCTAGTTTAGTTCTAGGCTGTCGTTAGGCCACCCAGCAAAGGTGATCCCGCACTGCCGGTGACTGAGCCAGTTCTGTAGTATTCAGAAGCGGCTGTTCTGATTCGGTTGACGACCACTCCACCACTCTGATGACAGTAGTATGGTCGTCAGATCAGTTCATGCTGCGTCTTCTGCAATGGGGCCGTATCGGGGCTGACTGCATAGTCGTGGAGTCTACAGCAGTTCAGTTCAATTATTCAAGCAGGCGTCACTGCGTTCGGACAAATCCATATACGCCACACAACATCTGCTAAGCAGATGCGAGACCAGCAGCGAAATCCGACTCCCTTGGGCCTTTAGGGGGAAAAAAAACAACACCGCCTCCACCAACTGTTGGCAACCTAGTGGTCGTAAATTAACGATCAAAGGCTCGTTAATTAACATGAGCGGAACGCGGCAGTCCTGTACGAGTGATGTGTCAAAGGATTTAATTATCCAGTTCGCGTTCATAGTGCGAATCCGGCACAGTCAACCACTGCAGTCACTTGGCTGGTTTGTATTAATGTGTGTGTGTGTGTGTGTGTGTGTGTGTGTGTGTGTGTGTGTGTGTGTGTGTGTGAGAGAGAGAGAGAGAGAGAGAGAGAATTGTGTTGCCCCTTTCGTGCGTCGCTTTAATGACTCGCCCTATCTTTATAATCCCGAACAAATCATCACACATTAAAAGAGAGAGGGGAGGGTGGGAGGGACGGAGAGAGAGAGAGGGAGAGAGAGAGGGAGAGAGAGAGGGAGAGAGAGAGAGTGGCAGACAGACACATATAGAGAGTTACATCTATCATCTTGACTCTTTTTCCATTGCCACTGTTTCCTGAAAGAACTATTAACCTCCCCCCCCCCCCCCCAAAAAAAAAAAAAGACTTCTGTGATTCAATAACTGCTTCAATCGGAAAATATATGCGGAGTCTCTCACCATGGCAGTCAGACCGCCTGTCTCGCCGCCATCTTGCACCGGAAGCCAAGAGACAGAGAGATAGAGAGGCACGTTGATAACAAGAAGGAACAGCTGAAGAAACGCACCCAGTTAAAAAAGACAAATGATGCTTGTGTGTGTGTGTGTGTGTGTGTGTGTGTGTGTGTGTGTGTGTGTGTGTGTGTGTGTGTGTGTGTGTGTGTCGTTTTACGTTGTAACGGTTTGCCGCAATGGCAGGTACCAATTTGACGTGCCAACTTGGAAACATTACCACACACGTGTGTGGGTGGAATGGCTGGCTGTGAAAGAAGAGAGAGATAGAGAGACACAGAGACAGAGACCGAGAGAGAGACTGATACAGACACACAGACAGACAGACAGACACAGAGAGAGTCTGTATGTTTTGTCCGTCCGCATTTGCGAATATTTGATTTTAGAGTTTCATCGACAAAATACATGCCAGTGTCATCTTTCGGGTGCCACATCTTCCGAGCCAAATGGCGTTACTCTCGATACTCTCATTCCGATTTATTAATATAAAAAAAAGAAAAAGATATTGAATCTGATATCGCAAACCGGCAGTAGCTGTGGAGCTGTCCGTGTCATGTTGCCAGAAAGGCACTGACCCGATACATGTGACCCCATGCTGTGTGCTCTGAAACTCGTTCCTGCCATGCCTCGTCAGTGCCCGGGTAACAGGAGCTGTTTCGTTCGGAGCCGGGCAAGAGCGGGGTTTTCTTAATTAACTCTCCATACGAACGGCGAAAGAGACGACGTTAACAGCGTTTCACCCCAATTACCATCATCAAAAAATTGCAAGTGGAAAGCTCTTATACTGAAGAGGTGAATGTTGACAAAGAATACCACAATTCTGACGACGGAAGCTAAAGGTTGGGTCATTCAGACACCCACTGGACATCCGAGGGGTCTGTGTAGAGGAGAAGAGAGGACTGGCCGTACTGAGTGAGTTAAGGGACGAAAAGTTGCCCGTTCCTCCGGCCGCGGTCCCCAGAACCTACCAGTGCCGATGACTTGATTTCAGTGATGGACCCAAGGCGTGAAAGTAGGTGTAATCGAAACCAGGAACTGGTCGGGTGAACTGTAGGCTCAAATGCAAAGGAACGGCGGAGTCGAGTCGAGAGTTTTGAGAGATTCATTGATGCATCTCTTGAGTTTTAAGAAACCCACTGCAATCCATTGAAACTCGTGTCACAGTGTGACCCATCCAAACCAAGCCAACCTTGCCCAACCCAGGCCAACCCCCCCCCCCCCTCCCCCAAAACGGCTGCGTTCATGATTAGGTTAGCACGATCATACACACACACACACACACACAACACGCTCACACACACACACACACACACACACACACACACACACACACACACACACACACACATCACGCTCACACACACACACACACACACACACACACAACATGCTCACACACACACACACACACACACACACACACACACACAACACGCTCACACACACACACACACACAACACGCTCACACACACACACACACACACACACAGTTACACTCACACACACTCACTCACATAGTGACAGACAGACAGACAGACAGACACACACACACACACACACACACACACACACACACAACAAAAACAACAACAACAAAAGAGTGACTGCAGGAACTACAGCCAACGAACACATTAAGAAAAAGGTGGGGATATCACCGGGGGGAGGGGGGGGGGCTTTCCAGGTATGACCAGAGAATCTGCTGAGCCATGCCTTTTGTATAATTGTGTTAATCGATCAGACTGAGGTTGCTGATGATGGCGCCGAGGATCCTGGCCTAATGCAGCACGAGGCATGGTGATATCAGAAATTCGGATGGCAAAGCCTGTCCCAGGACTGACAAGACTGTAATCTACTTGTCCTGTTCTATCATAATGACCTGGCGTCGTAGGATGCTGGCAGATTTGGAGCCCACAATCTCCCAGCTGTCAGTCTGTGACACTAACCACTGCACCATGAACATGGATTTTCGGCAAAATCTTGACACTGGCGAGGGGAAAAAATCGTAGTTTGGAAACTGTCCATACTACTGGTGGTGATTAGCGTTCCGAATCGAAACAACAACAACAACAAAAGAAAAAAAAAGAAAAAAAAAAGAAAAAAAAGAAAGTCAGAATGTTTCAGCCCCCTACAAGCTTGTCAATCTCTCTCTGGCAGAATCTGTGGAGTTGAGTTTTCTACCAGTAGATTGGAGTCCTTTATAATCTTCCCACTTCCTCTGCTCAACCCCCACCCCCATTCTCCACCTACTGCTACTCACTCCCCGTCGCATCTCTTCATCCTACCGCCCTCTCACAACACTGTGACCCAGATTACCAGTGGAGCATCGACTGAGGGGTGGCTGAAGACAGTTGGCATGTACTGTGAGGGGCTAGACTTGTATCCTCAACACGTGGTGATTTAATTTGGTTGGACAGATTGCTGCATTGGGCGTGTGAGGGTCGGGGTTCAGCAAGGTTGGGGTGGGTTGCTGTGGGTTCTTTCTATTTGAGATGGGACGAGCGAGGAGGAGGAATTTTGTTTAATGTCCCGTCACACGTATCGGTGATTAAAGACATTTTGTTAAAGTATTTATGAATACTTTTGAGTATTATCGGTTAGAAGGGGTGGGATATGTAAATGAATGGAGGGTTGGGGGTAACTGGGCAAATGAGGGTGAAATGAGGGTGAAATTTGAAAAAAAATAATCTAAATACAATTACAGGAAATTACTTAAAGGACTTCGTAAAAGAGAAGTTGTTAAACTGACAAGCGAAAGAACTGATCATGAATGCAAAAAGTCAGAAACATCAACGTTCTCAGTCACTTGTGAAGACACACTTTCGTGTAGATAAGGCTTCATCAAGCTACAGTCAAAAATTATATGCTTAATTGTCAGGTTACTAAAGCATATGCACTTGACATTAGAACAATACTTGGTCCGTAATGAATTTAATAATAGTCTGAGAGCTAAACTCAGAATAGGTCTGCGAATCGGACCAAAGTCTGAGAGAGTCAACTGACGATGTTTTAGACTTGAATTCAAGCACCTATAAAAGTCTCTTTCTTGTATGTTGGTTATTTCCTTGTATGACAATGGGCACTATACTCTTATACTGCGACGGACATCGGGTGTTTGGTTGGTTGGGTACCGTGGCTGGGACAGGTTGTGCTGGTCACATTATGGTTTAGCCGGTCGTGTTGCACTGAGCTGATGAGCTGGAATGGGTTTGCAGTTGGCTGGGATGAGTTGGAATCGGGTGCACTGAGTTTGACAAAACCCCTCAAAAGATGCATCCGTGAAGTGCATGACAGTTGTACGGTCTTTGTCTTTGATTTGAGCTGGTGGGAAACTAATGTGAACATCTTATCATATAAACATAATTTTCCGACATATTTCTACACGCAACACACTGCCAAACACAAATGAAATTATAGCTAAATTGCGCTCAGTTTAAAAAAAAGTTTCAAAAACTTGGACAATCAACTTTCTTACGAAACAGCAATCTCTCGGAATTTGAAAGTTTTGTACAAAAACAAAGAAAACTTTCGAACAGGATGGGAAACAGCTCTGGAAAGAAATATGTCAGGTCTGAAAAAAAACCCAATCAATCTACAGTGATATTTAAGCTAAACTAGCTGCTGACGGGGTGTTGAGCCCAATGAGCCCAAGAACAACCAGTCATCAGTACTGGACACTTCCCACTGCACCACAAAGGTTGGTCGGGTTTTTGTTTTTTTTCTGTTTTTTTTCTTCTTATTTTTCAACTGTAGAATAAACGTGGTTTGGACCTTTCCAGTGACGGGCGCAATAGCCGAGTGGTTAAAGCGTTGGACTGTCAATCTGAGGGTCCCGGGTTCGAATCACGGTGACGGCGCCTGGTGGGTAAAGGGTGGAGATTTTTACGATCTCCCAGGTCAACATATGTGCAGACCTGCTAGTGCCTGAACCCCCTTCGTGTGTATATGCAAGCAGAAGATCAAATACGCACGTTAAAGATCCTGTAATCCATGTCAGCGTTCGGTGGGTTATGGAACCAAGAACATACCCAGCATGCACACCCCCGAAAACGGAATATGCCTGCCTACATGGCGGGGTAAAAACGGTCATACACGTAAAAGCCCACTCGTGTGCATACGAGTGAACGCAGAAGAAGAAGAAGAAGAAGAACGACCTTTCCAGTGCGATATGTTTCAGGCTTTCGGAATGGAAGAAAAAACAACAAAAACAAAACAAAACAAACATGACAGAACAAAAACGTCCACATGTTTTAGCCTCCTGTATACTTGTCAACCTCTGCCTTGCGGAATTTGTTTCCGTGTGGGCTAAGCTGTCGTTCGTTTCTGGGTCATGTGTGAGAAGAAAAAAAAAGAGAGGTGGGGAAGGGAGGAGGGTGGGGTGGGGTGGGAGAAGGATGGAAGCTGTAAGAGGAAATAGTGTTTACTGGGTGCGGGGGTCGGGGTGGGTTGGGGGGGGGGGGGGGGGGGGGGGTAGGAAGCAGCTCTGGAACGACCCTGTGATTTATTTGTCAAAAACATCAACTCAGCAGATTCCTCCATAGAGTCGTTGTTGACATGACAGACCTGCAGGAAGCTCAACCCGACATTCCCCCCATCCACCCTGTCAGCTGGAAGGCCTTCTACCTGCGGCTTTTCGCAGTGTTTTTTCGACAGACAGAGCCTACTACCTGCGGCTTTTCGCAGTCAATGTTTTGCCGACAGACAGAGCCTACTATCTGCGGCTTTTCGCAGTCAATGTTTTGCCGACAGACAGAGCCTACTATCTGCGGCTTTTCGCAGTCAGTGTTTTGCCGACAGACAGAGCCTACTACCTGCAGCTTTTCGCAGTCAATGTTTTGCCGACAGACAGAGCCTACTACCTGCGGCTTTTCGCAGTCAATGTTTTGCCGACAGACAGAGCCTATTACCTGCAGCTTTTCGCAGTCAATGTTTTGCCGACAGACAGAGCCTACTATCTGCGGCTTTTCGCAGTCAATGTTTTGCCGACAGACAGAGCCTACTATCTGCGGCTTTTCGCAGTCAATGTTTTGCCGACAGACAGAGCCTACTATCTGCGGCTTTTCGCAGTCAATGTTTTGCCGACAGACAGAGCCTACTATCTGCGGCTTTTCGCAGTCAATGTTTTGCCGATAGACAGAGAACCTTCGTGATGAAGTGGTCTGTTTCACTGACTAAACACCGGGAGGTTGTTGGTTCAAAGCTCGTCAGTGGCTTAAATACCATATTAGAACGTTCAGCGACTATGGTTGGACGGTGAAACCACACCACTGTTTAGCGATGAGTAAATCGGAGACATGTTGGTTAGATTCAACTGGTTTGGGACGGGTTGTACTGGGTTGAGATGGGTTGTATTGGGTTGTGGTGGATCGTACTAGGTTCAGCTGGGGTTATGGTGGGTTGTACTGGATACAGCTGGGTTATGTTGGGTTGTGATGGGTTGTACTGGATACAGCTGGGTTGTGTTGGGTTGTACTGGATACAGCTGGGTTGTGTTGGGTTGTACTGGGTTGTGATGGGTTGTACTGGGTTGGGATGGGTTGTACTGGATACAGCTGGGTTATGTTGGGTTGTGATGGGTTGTACTGGATACAGCTGGGTTGTGTTGGGTTGTACTGGGTTGTGATGGGTTGTACTGGATACAGCTGGGTTATGTTGGGTTGTACTGGGTTGGGATGGGTTGTACTGAATACAGCTGGGTTGGGATAGGTTGTACTGGGTTGGGATGGGTTGTACTGGATTGGGATGGGTTGTACTGGATTCAGGTGAGTTGGGATGGGTTGTACTGGGTTGGGATGGGTTGTATGTACTGGGTTGGGATGGGTTGTACTGGATACAGCTGGGTTATGTTGGGTTGTACTGGGTTGTGATGGGTTGTACTGAATACAGCTGGGTTGGGATAGGTTGTACTGGGTTGGGATGGGTTGTACTGGATTGGGATGGGTTGTACTGGATTCAGGTGAGTTGGGATGGGTTGTACTGGGTTGGGATGGGTTGTACTGGGTTGGGATGGGTTGTATTTACTGGGTTGGGATGGGTTGTACTGGATTCAGGTGGGTTGGGGTTGGGATGGGTTGTACTGGATTCAGGTGGGTTGGGATGGGTTGTACTGGATTCAGGTGGGTTGGGATGGGTTGTACTGGATTCAGGTGGGTTGGGATGGGTTGTATTGGGTTGGGATGGGTTGTATTGGGTTGGGATGGGTTGTACTGGATTCAGATGAGTTGGGATGGGTTGTACTGGATTCAGGTGAGTTGGGATGGGTTGTACTGGATTCAGGTGGGTTAGGATAGGTTGTACTGTGTACAGATGGGTTTACTGGATTCGAATAGGCAATAACGGGATCAGTTGGGTTGGGATGGGTTGTAAAAGGCATAGGTTTCGCTGGGATGGTGTGGGTTGTAAAAGGTTTAGGTTTAGCTAGGTTGGTATGGGTTGTAAAAGGTTTAGGTTCAGCTAGGTTGGTATGGGTTGTAAAAGGTATTGGTTTAGCTGGGTTGGTATGGGTTGTAAAAGGTATAGGTTTAGCTAGGCTGGTATGGGTTGTAAAAGGTTTAGGTTTAGCTATGTTGGTATGGGTTGTAAAAGGTTTAGGTTTAGCTAGGTTGGTATGGGTTGTAAAAGGTTTAGGTTCAGCTAGGTTGGTATGGATTGTAAAAGGTACTGGTTTAGCTGGGTTGGTATGGGTTGTAAAAGGTATAGGTTTAGCTAGGCTGGTATGGGTTGTAAAAGGTTTAGGTTTAGCTAGGCTGGTATGGGTTGTAAAAGGTTTAGGTTTAGCTATGTTGGTATGGGTTGTAAAAGGTTTAGGTTTAGCTAGGTTGGTATGGGTTGTAAAAGGTTTAGGTTTAGCTAGGTTGGTATGGGTTGTAAAAGGTTTAGGTTTAGCTAGGTTGGTATGGGTTGTAAAAGGTTTAGGTTTAGCTAGGCTGGAATGGGTTGCGTTGTGTTTGTATTTGTTTGGGTTCGTCGGGTTTTGGATGGGATGCTTTGAGGGTGTACATGTCGCTTAGCTCGGTTGGGATGGGTTGGGACGGGTTGGGAAAAAACTGCACTGGATACGGTATAGCTCGAATAGGTTGCAGTGGGTTTGGCTGGGTTGGGTAAGGTTGACTTGGTTTGGATGGGTCAAACTGTGACACGAGTTTCAATGGATTGCAGTGGGTTTCCTAAAACTCAGAGATGCATCAATGAATCTCTCAACTCTCGACTCGACTGTACCGTTCCTTTGCATTTCAGCCTGCAGTTCACCTGGCTAGCTCTGTGTATGAGCATGCTAAACTGATAAATCTCTCTGTGACATTTAAGCCACTGATGGGTTTTGAACCAACAATCAAGAAGCCGTCAGTATATGACACTAACCACAACACCATAAAGGTTAATGGTCCACAAAATGTCGGTTGTGAAAAATCGCAGTTCCGAAACTGCAGGTCGTAATTAGCGTTGTGGATGGACCACAGAAAAAAAAAAGAAAAGAAGAATGTTTCAGCCTCCTGCGAGCTTATCAACAACCTCTCTCTGTCAGAATCTGCAGAGTTGATATTTTCTGCCAATAATTCACACAGTCGTTCAGTGGCTGGCTCCTCTACCCCTTCCCGACCCCTTCCCCACTCTCCGCCCTTCTCTGTCTGACACACTTGCATAAAACAGTGCCCTAGATACCAGCCAGCAGTTGTGCCTGCATTCAGCAACTGACTGGGGAATGGCTGAAAACAGTGGGTAAGCGTGGGTCGTGGCTCCTCATCTGAACGTTTGGCCGCTGCCTGAGATCTTGTGTTGACCGACAATAACAGAACGAATTGAAATTTAGGGTAAGAAAGGGGCCGTTCAATGTCCCGTAGTCTTTCACGGCCATCAGGGCTGTGAACTGTCATTTCTACTATGATCGGCGGCATCGGAAGGCATGGCCCAGTCCTCTTTCATCGTTTTAACCTTCCCCCTCAACTGACAGTCGGGTACTCGTGTATACCTGGATGGAACGAGGAAAATCGGAGTCGAGTGCCTTTTCCCACAGACAGAATGCAATGCCGAAACGGGGCCTGGAACTCTGATCACTGGTGAACGATGGATAAAAAGTCCAACCGATCCTGCCACGGCACCTCCTCTAGATTAAAATTAGAAACAAACAACCAACAAAAACCCAAGAACACCTGCTTCAGCATTCGGCAGTCTTGTCAACCTCTCTCCCTGGAAGAATATGCGAGACTTCCTTGTTAGCTGAAGTTTGATCGGAGTTCTGCCCAGTCTGGGGGAAGGCGTCCCGAAAGAATTAGGCTAGGCCAGGCTAGGCCAGACTCGGCTTATCGACAACAGAACTGTTTTTTTTTCTGAGGTGTTGCCATCTCATGGAACAGAACTCGCTGAGTCAACGCACATTCCCGATCCTGCCAACCCCTCCCCCCCCCTCCCTCCCAACAAACTACAGTCCTCTGAGAGTCACTGTCTCCCTGGCTGTCTCCATTCCAGATCCCTTTTCCTCTGTCTCTGTCTGTCTGTCTCTCTTTCTCACTCCCCTCTTCTTACCTCCCCTTCTCTCCCTGCCTTCCGGTTCTCCCAATTCTGTCTGTATGTCTGTCCCCCTCCCCACCCCCTCATTCTACCCCCTCTTTCATAATTAGGGCAGGGGAGAGAGGGTGTGGGGAGGAATGACCCACATCTCAACGACGAGGTCAGCACACAAGGGACGATGGAGTGTGTTTGAAAGCAGTGGATGATTTGTGTGGAACGTGACTGTCCATCTGTATGCTTTGTTTGAACATTAACGACTGGAGCTGTCTGGGTGGGTTTCCCGGCGTTGGGCTAGACTCGGGTGTGGGTGGGTGGGTGGGTGGGGTAGGTAGGTTCGGTTAGGTCTGGGTGGATTTCTGTTGGTTTTGGTTGGGCTGGGTTGTTATGTTGATTCTGGTTGGGCTAGGACGTGTAGGGGACCGTTGGTTTCAGTTTGGTTGGGTTGGTTATGTTGATTTTGGTTCGGGTGAGTTTGGTTATGTTGATTTTGGTTCGAGTGAGTTTGGTTATGTTGATTTAGGTTCTGGTGAGTTTGGTTTTATTGATTTAGGTTCTGGTGAGTTTGGTAATGTTGATTTAGGTTCGGGTGAGTTTGGTTATGTTGATTTAGGTTCGGGAGAGTTTGGTTATGTTGATTTAGGTTCGGGTGAGTTTGGTTATGTTGATTTAGGTTTGGGAGAGTTTGGTTATATTTAAGTTGGGGTGAATTTGGTTTTATTGATTTTGGTTCGGGTGAGTTTGGTTATGTTAATTTAGGTTCGGGTGAGTTTGGTTATATTGATTTAGGTTCAGGTGAGTTTGGTCATGTTAATTTAGGTTCGGGTGAGCTTGGTTATGTTAATTTTGGTTCTGGTAAGTTTGGTTATGATGATTTTGGTTCTGGTGAGTTTGGTTATGTTGATTTTGGCTCTGGTGAGTTTGGTTATGATGATTTTGGCTCTGGTGAGTTTGGTTATGTTGATTTTGGCTCTGGTGAGTTTGGTTATGATGATTTTGGTTCTGGTGAGTTTGGTTATGTTGATTTTGGTTCTGGTGAGTTTGGTTATGTAGATTTCTGTTAGGCTGGGATGGATAGTGTTGATCTGGCTTGGTTCGGGATGGGTTATACAGAGCTGAGTTTAGGTTGGGGGGTTGGATCGGATGTATAGATCTCTGTTGGCCTGGGTGGATTATTTTGATTTCGATTGGGTTTATGAGGGTTGCAGTGTCTGTGTTGTTGGGGTTGGATGGGCTACATTGATTTCGGTCGGTGCAGAAAGTTCGGTTGGTGTGCTTGGGTTGGGGTGGGGAAACGGAAACAGGGATATTAACTGAATATAAGGAGAGACATATGGCATCAGGACGTCAATCACTGTTTGTTTGTTGTTGTTTTTTTGGTCTTCCATGTAACGTTTTGTTTAATTACATCAGAAAACAGATATTCTTTGTACGATTATCTGAGGGAGGTATAGTTTGCAAGTTAAATTTTGATAGTCTCTTGAAAAGAATTCCACAACGACCCTCCGGAGTGGTGTAAACGTGGTCTGAAAAAATCTATTCGTGGTCTTGCTGTTTTGATTTTATGAAAGGGGGATATATATATATATATATATATCTATCTATCTATATATCTATATATATATATATATATATATACAGAGAGAGAGAGAGAGAGAGAGAGAGAGAGAGAGAGAGGCAGACACAGACACAGACAGACAGAAACGAAGAGAATGAGACAGACAGCGATTGTTGGATTTTAAAGACTGAACGAGGATGTGTTGACGAGTAACAGATTTTTTTATTTTTTTTATTTTTATTTTTCATATTTTTTATAAAAGAGGTACATATTTCCACGAAACTGCTAAACAGGAAATACCCAGAAGAGCGTTTTTAGAAGCACTCTTCACCCAGGATCCGTAGGCTGGGTGGCTCATTAAGTACGCCGGGAAAATAAATGATGTATCCTGCTGATACACTTGGCAGAATGATTATCTCATTAGCCGCATACGCTGAACGTGCACTTTGCAGTGTACTGTCGATGGAGCTCGTGATCTCAAGTTGCGTCAGCTGGCTTGCTGTACAGAGTCTGGTTGGAAGGATGTATGAGTGAAGTTGAGCAAGTGTTGGGGGGCAGTGGGGGAAGGGGGGTGGGTGCGATGGCAGTGGACGGAGGGGGCGGATGGTGAGATTTGAGGGAATGGGAGGGTGGTTATTGTTGGTGTGGGAAGGGTGTGGGTCTCTCTCTCTCTCTCCCTCTCTCTCTCTCTCCCTCTGTGTGTGTGTGTGTGTGTGTGTGTGTGTGTGTGTGTGTGTGTGTGTGTGTGCGCGTGCGTGCGTGCGTGTGTGTGTGTGGTCTCTCGTTCCTCCTTCCCATGTGTATCTTACTGCCTCTCTCACACCCCCTCTCAATCCACCTCCTAAATCTCTCCCACCCCTCTTTATCTACCCCACCTCTCTCTCTGTGTCTCTCTCTTTCTTTCCACGTCCATTTCCCCATACCCCCTCCATCTCCATCTCTTTATCTCTCCTCCCCCATATCCTAACCCCACCTCTCTCTCCACCACACACCCCTTCTCTCTCTCTCCCCCTATATAATACCTCCTCCCTCTCACTCTCTCACTCTATCTGTCTCTCTCTCTCCACCCCTTTAATCATCCTAACCCCCCCCCCTCTCTCCACCACAAACCCTCTCTCTCTACGTATCATACTTCCTCCCTCTCTCTCTCTCTCTCTCTCTCCACCCCTTTAATCATCCTTACCCCACCTCTCTCTCCACCACACACACATTGTCTCTCTCTCTCTCCCTATATCATTCCTCCTCCGTCTCTCTCTCTCTCTCTCTCCATCCCTTTAATCATCCTTGCCCTGCCTCTCTCTCCACCACAAACCCCTTGTCTCTCTGTGTGTCTCTATCCCCATATCATACCTCCTCCATCCCTCTCTCTCTCTGTCTCCACCCTTATTGCCCGACCCCACCTCTCTCTCTCCGCCCCAAACCCCTAGTCTCTCTTTCTCTATCAGACTGTCAGGGAGTTTGCTCTTTCTTTATCTGTATAAAGCACTCAAAAGGTGAAGTTCGATCGTGAAGATTTTTGAATGTATGACTTCAGCATTTCACTGTGTACTCCCCTTCAAATGGGCTGTGGCACATATGAATAAACCATCTCAGTCTCAATCAGTCTGAACCTCTGTCTCTGTCTGTCTGTCTGTCTGTCTGTCACTTTCTCTCTCTGTCTCTGTCTCTCTCTCTCGTTCTCTCTCATGCACAGGTGCTGTGAAAGATGGGCTCCGTGGACGTTTTTGTTAGTCAACAAGTTGGCAGTTCATCAAACAATGGAGATATATATATAAAAAAAAAGTTGGAAAACGAAGAGGATGGGGAAGAAGAGGAGAATGAAAATAATTAGAATAAAGAGGAGGAGGACAAGACCAAAGAGGAAAAGAAAAAGGGAGGTGAAGATGAAGAGGAGGAGGAGGGAGAGGGAGAGGAGGAGCAGGAGAACAAGAAGAAAGAGGATGGGGAAGGGGAGGAGGAAGATGAACCAGAGGAGGAGGAAGAGGATGAGGAAGATGAACCAGAGGAGGAGGAAGATGAACCAGAAGAGGAAGGGGAGGAGGATGATGAAACAGATGAGGAGAAAGAGGATGAGGAAGATGAGCCAGAGGAGGAGGAAGATGAACCAGATGAGGAGAAAGAGGATGAGGAAGATGAGCCAGAGGAGGAGGAAGATGAACCAGATGAGGAGAAAGAGGATGAGGAAGATGAACCAGATGAGGAGGAAGATGAACCAGATGAGGAGAAAGAGGATGAGGAAGATGAACCAGAGGAGGAGGAAGATGAACCAGATGAGAAGAAAGAGGATGAGGAAGATGAACCAGAGGAGGAGGAAGATGAACCAGATGAGGAGAAAGAGGATGAGGAAGATGAACCAGAGGAGGAGGAAGATGAACCAGATGAGGAGAAAGAGGATGAGGAAGATGAACCAGAGGAGGAGGAAGATGAACCAGATGAGGAGAAAGAGGATGAGGAAGATGAACCAGAGGAGGAGGAAGATGAACCAGATGAGAAGGAAGGGGAGGGGGAAGATGAACCAGAGGAGGAGAAAGAGGATGAGGAAGATGAACCAGAGGAGGAGAAAGAGGATGAGGAAGATGAACCAGAGGAGGAGGAAGGGGGGAGGGAAAGATGAACCAGAGGAGGAGAAAGAGGATGAGGAAGATGAACCAGATGAGGAGAAAGAGGATGAGGAAGATGAACCAGAGGAGGAGGAAGGGGAGGAGGAAGAAGAAGAAGGAAGATCAGAAGGAGGAGGAGGACTGAGGAGGAAGAGGAGGAGGAGGAGAATTCGTGGATCTGCCAAGACATTTTTTTCCCCCAAGGGTGATAGATTTCTGTGTGGTGGATCGGTGTCAGCCGATACCATCAAGTGGT
Organism: Babylonia areolata; assembly: GCF_041734735.1. Taxonomy (NCBI): domain Eukaryota; kingdom Metazoa; phylum Mollusca; class Gastropoda; order Neogastropoda; family Buccinidae; genus Babylonia; species Babylonia areolata. Next base: position 21,902,441 of record NC_134883.1, on the reverse strand, counting down.
TGCCTCCTGTCATGCTGTCTTCGTCTGTCTGTTTCTCTCTCGCAGTCTCTGCCCGCCCGCCTGTCTGTCTGTCTGTCTGTCTCTCCTCTTTGTGTGTGTGTGTGTGTGTGTGTGTGTGTGTGTGTTCTCTCTCTCTGTGTTCGTGCGCGCTTCCTTGCTTGTATAATCAAACGTTCGTGCCAGCACTCGTGAGCGTGTGCTTTTATGTTTGCACGTGTGTGTGTGTGTGTGTGTGTGTGTGGAGTTTATGTCTCTGCATCATGTGTTTCTCGTGGGGGTGGCCAGAAATGGATGTCTGTAGCATTCCACATTACATTACACCTAGCGGCCTGTCTTTGGCTTCCTTCATAACGTGATGTGAAGTCGATCATTTAAAGCAGCGCTCAAGACACACACACACACACGCACACGCACACACACTAACACACACACACACACACACACACACACACACACACACAGAAAAGCTTTTGGCGTTTTGCGTTGACTGTACAGTCCTTGTGACAGGGGGTACAATACATTTTCTAGACACATGAAATCAAACTAACAAAATGTGAATTGATAGTCTCAACACAGAGGTAGTGAGAGAGAGAGAGAGAGAGAGAGAGAGAGAGAGAGAGAGAGAGAGAGAGAGAAGGAAGGGGTGGGCGAGCGGCAAGAAGAGACTGGGGAAGACAAACTCTTTCTCAAAGAGGGTGAATAAACGGGCCGGCTCTTGTACATGTTGCTCACGCCCATGTAGAGAGTTAGAGTGAGGGGAAGAGAGAGCTAATGGGGTAGACAGAGAGACACAGGGAGAGAGAGAAAGAGAGAAAGAAACACACAGAGAGAGGGAGAGAGACGATGTATATATTTGCCATGGTTTGAAAGAGAGAGCGAGACAGAGATAAAGAAGGACAAGCTCAACACACACACACACACACACACACAAACACACACGTACACAAACACACACGTACATCCCCCCTTCCACACACAAACACACCCTATCACACCATCCTTACCAGTCACCATGACGATGATGAAACTGGCCACAGGGCCTCCTTTGAAGACGCACTGCACCTCCACTTCTGCCGTGTAACCTTGATCCGGTTTGTTCTCGACCTCGACCTGACGCCTGAGGCGACCTTGAAGCACGACCTCTGACTCGGCCACCTTGTCGTTCAGCACGGGCGACCTGTTTTCCGGGCAGGTGAGGCCCAGCGCAAGGTGGAAGACGACGCTGGCGAAGGCCAAGGTGGTCAGTGGTGTGGGATGAATGGATGCGATTCGGGAAGCCATTGTTTTTTTTGTTAGGTTTTGTTTTCTGTGTTGTCTTTGTTGTTGTTGTATGTGTGCTTGTCTTTGTTGTCGTTGTTAATTTTGTTGTTGTTTACTTCTTGTTGTGTTACTTCGTTGTGACGTCTGTTTTGATGTTAAAAGTTTGTTTTTAAACAGTAATTTTTAACAAATTTTCTTAAAAGTTTACTATTCTTCTTTTTAAAATTTCTTTTAAAAATTATATATGAAAAATTTCCCTTTTTTTCTTTGCTTTCTTGGTGTTTCGTGTTTTGTTTTGGGGTTTGTTTGTTTGTTTTTGTGTTTTTTTGTGTGTGTGTTTTTTTTTTGTTTTTTTTGGAGGGGGAGGGGTTATTTTGTTATTTTGTTACCTCTTCTTTTTCTTTCTTTCTTTTCTGATTTGTCTGGATTTCCTTTTGATCCTTTATTTAAACGCTGTTTGAATTCTTCTCACAGATGTCGTTGTTCGTGGATTGTTTATGCTCGTTTATTCGTTTAAACATTTCAGTTCTAGTCGCAGAAAAAAAAATGATGTGAAGACAACCGAACTGACGATAACCGAATAATACTTTGCAAAAAGTGATGGAGGCAAGGGTGAAAGAACAGACACAAGTACGACTTGTTACAAGTTTTAGTTTAGTTTCAGTTTTTGTTTATTTCCTTTGGGGGGGAAAAGAAATGACGCCCTAATCCTCGTAGAGTGTTTCAAACAGGTGTGTAACCACTAGCTGTTACACAGATACTTGTGTAAGGACATGCGCAGTGGGTTTTGTTGTTGTTTTTGTTGTTTGTGTTTGTTTGCTTATTGTTGTTGTAATTGTTTTATAACTGATGACAAGTCGTGGAGACTGATCGTCCCAGGAACCACCGGTTTTTTTGTTTTTTTTTTTTTTTTTTTACACGCGGTGTAAGTCCAG
>NC_134883.1:21885246-21890246 GCF_041734735.1 Babylonia areolata | reverse complement strand
AGAAACTGTCCCAACTAGCGTGTAGGAAGTGCAGTGCGCCTAATTCGTGTTAACAATTCTTTTGTGCGGCGCCCCAGAGACAGCAGAATGTTTGGGGAAGGAGACATGATTATGTTGATCTGGGAATGTAAGAAATAATCTCCAACCTCACCCTTCCCTTACCCCATGCCCCACCCTTACCTCACTCTTACCCCTTACCGACCCTTGCCCCTTACTAACCCTTACCTCCTGCTGACCCTTGCCCCTTACCAACCCTTACCCCTTGCCGACCCTTGCCCCTTACCAACCCTTATCTCCTGCAGACCCTTGCCCCTTACCAACCCTTATCTCCTGCAGACCCTTGCCCCTTACCAACCCTTATCTCCTGCAGACCCTTGCCCCTTACCAACCCTTATCTCCTGCCGATCCTTGCCCCTTACCAACCCTTATCTCCTGCAGACCCTTGCCCCTTACCAACCCTTATCTCCTGCAGACCCTTGCCCCTTACCAACCCTTACCTCCTGCAGACCCTTGCCCCTTACCAACCCTTATCTCCTGCAGACCCTTGCCCCTTACCAACCCTTACCTCCTGCAGACCCTTGCCCCTTACCAACCCTTATCTCCTGCAGACCCTTGCCCCTTACCAACCCTTATCTCCTGCAGACCCTTGCCCCTTACCAACCCTTATCTCCTGCCGACCCTTGCCCCTTACCAACCCTTACCTCTTGCCGACCCTTGCCCCTTACCAACCCTTACCCCTTACCGACCCTTGCCCCTTACCAACCCTTATCTCCTGCCGACCCTTGCCCCTTACCAACCCTTACCTCTTGCCGACCCTTGCCCCTTACCAACCCTTACCTCTTGCCGACCCTTGCCCCTTACCAACCCTTACCTCCTGCCGATCCTTGCCCCTTACCAACCCTTACCCCTCTCGCCATCCTTACAAGCACCTTGCACTACCGGTATAACAGCCTCAAAACACCCCCTGCAAAATTTTACCCCGGGATCATTCTGCGTGAGCCTCCAATGAGCCCCAGCGTCTTTTGTGGCTGGTCAAGATCACCACCTCCTCCCCCTAGTTGGAAACTGCCCTCTTTCTACTGGATTAACTCACTCAGTACGGCCAGTCCTCTCTTCTCCTCTACACAGACCCCTCGGATGTGCAGTGGGTGTCTGAATGACCCAGCCTTTAGCTTCCGTCGTCAGAATTGTGGTATTCTTTGTCAACATTCACCTCTTCAGTATAAGAGCCTTCCGCTCGCAGTATTTTGATGGTGGTAATTGGGGTGAAACGCTGTTAACGTCGTCTCTTTCACCGTTCGTATGGAGAGAGTTAATCAAGCTATTGAAAAGGGGATGGTTATGAGCTAGCCCTTAATGACCCCATCCCCCCTCTCCTCCACATTATAAAGTGAGCAAACGTGGGGCATTAGTTTTCTACTTTGATAGCCTAACTACCCCGAAAACAGAGTATGACTGCCTACAAGGCGGTGTAAAAACGGCCCTACTCGTAAAATACGAGTGAATGTGGGAGTTGCAGCCCACGAACGAAGAAGAAGAAGAAGAAGAAGATTCTAACTGAGCCGGGGGTAATTTCAAGCTACCCTAAAATGACCCCCATAGCCATTAGGGGCGAGGGTAAAATGTTGCGGGGAGGGGGGTGGGAGGTCTTAGGGTCCCGGGTTCGAATCTCGGTAACAGCGCCTGGTGAGTAAAGGGTGGAAAATTTTTTTTCCGATCTCCCAGGTCAACATATGTGCAGACTTGCTAGTGCCTGAACCCCATTCTTGCGTATACGCACGCAGAAAATCAAATACGCACATTAAAGATCCTGTAATCGATATCATTGTTCGATGGGTTATGGAAACAAGAATATACTCAGCATGCACCCCCTCCGAAAACGGAGTATGGCTGCCTACATGGCGGGGTAAATAAATAAAATGGTCATACACGTAAAATGTAACATGTCTGTCTGAGTGTGTACGTGTGTGCCTGAAATTTTAGTGAATGACACAGGAAACGAATGGTGAGCGCCCAGTGGCAGCCGTCTGCCGGCTCTACTCAGGTAGACCCCAAGTTTGTAAAGCGCTTAGAGCTTGATCTCCGACCGATGATAGGCGCTATATAAATATCCATATCATATCATATATCATATCATATCATATCATATCATATCATATATATCATATCATATTCCAAGCTGGTCTACATTGACCCCAGGGTTAACCGGGGCTAGCCAGATTTGACCCCGGAGTAAAACTAACGCCGGGGGGCACGGATAGGTTGCTACACCGGGATTGGAACCACACAGCTGACAGAGCCGCGCGACATACGGTCAGTGATCTGACCACTCGGCTGTCACGTCATTCTCTCCCGTGGGAAGGTTACTGGTCATGACGAAATCCGACACGCCCCCCCAATGGACTTGTTTCTGACCTGTGCAGATAGGGACTGACCATGTCCGGCTCGGCTTACATCACAGATTGACCTGAGCTTACATTTGGGCCAACAGCACAGTAAGAGCTGTATAATCAGTGGTTTCCCCACTGTAATTGGAGGTCATTTGCAGCTTAGTTGACGGACGCAATAGCCGAATGGTTAAAGCGTTGGACTTTCAATCTGAGGGTCCCGGGTTCGAATCACGGTGAGGGCGCCTGGTGGGTAAAGGGTGGAGATTTTTGCGATCTCCCAGGTCAACATATGTGCAGACCTGCCAGTGCCTGAACCCCCTTCGTGTGTATACGCAAGCAGAAGATAAAATACGCACGTTAAAGATCCTGTAGTCCATGTCGGCGTTCGGTGGGTTATGGAAACAAGAACATACCCAGCATGCACACCCCCCGAAAGCGGAGTATGGCTGCCTATATGGCGGGTTAAAAAACGGTCATACACGTAAAAGCCCACTCGCGTATATACGAGTGAACGTGGGAGTTGCAGCCCACGAACGCAGAAGAAGAAGCAGCTTAGTCTTTTGTGAAGGATTATGACTCTCAAATTAGGACGCAAAATTGCACTGGCTCTTAGTGCTGCAGCCTTGGGGGCTAGTTGGCCTTTGGGAACCATCCCAACGCCGACTGTCCTAAAACCCTCTTTGGCCGAGTGAGTGGGGATGTAACTTGGACAAGACACTCTCCACTATCATCAAATTCGAGCCCAGATAGTCGGGACAGCAGTTGCTTCCTCTGCTGTTCTGATGGTCATAGTCGGACACGACTGGCTATCATACATACATGTCAGGCAGATTATAGAACAACGTTAAAAATCAACACCAAACTCGATTTTTCCTTCATCTGTTATCGATCAGCTGGCCGTGGGTTGATGTTGTGAGATATCAGATGGATATGGATGGAAAAGTGTATGCGTGTATCAGTTGTACTGTTGTCAATGGAATACGGTGTTTGTTTTTTTTTTTGGTTTTTTGGTGTGTTTTTTTTGCATAAGTACGGACGTTTGATGCTCAGTCGAAAGTGCCTCTGTTTTTAAAAATATATTTCATCTTTGATATTATCCAAAGACGGTGATGGTGAAAATGAAGTGAACGTAAACCCATATGGGTATGGACCAAAGCCATTCAACACATGGCTGGGAAGTATTTAAAGCATATCAACGTATCTCACACCTGTATTGATATGGCTTTGTGGACTTTGCTTCCACGGACACTGAATGTGTAAAGGTTTCAGTTAGCTTTCGTCTGCCTGTAATGCTTATTAAGTGGAATCATTGATTGCAGCGACTTCAGATTGAAAATGTTTTATCAGTTCACACACACACACATACGCGCGCACACACACACACACACACACACACACACACACACACACACACACACACACACACACACACACACAGAAAGAGAGAGAGAGAGAGAGGTCGTCAGCGGCGTGTGTAATTAACATTTTGTAACTTTTTTTTTTCGTGTAAAGGGCACTGAGCTCTTAGACAGAAAGGGCGCTATACAACTGTGCATTATTAGTATTTTTTATTAACCCGTTCTATATTTGTATTGACGGACAGCATGATAACGGCGCTTATTATAAGGAACGCCAAATGGCTTACCCTTCAACTGTACCGATGTGGATAAATCTGCAGTATAGTAGGTAACGTGAGTGGTGTGGTATGCGACGCTATCGAGTCGGGCATTGCGTTCAGTTTTGTCGGTCGGACGATTTGTAACATACCTGTGAAGTTTGGAGCGTGTGTTTTACTTATGTGGCCAGTCTAAGTTCTCCCCTTCCTCCATTGGGGTGGGGTGGGGTGGGGTGGGGTGGGGTGGGGGATAGGCTAGTGGTAACGCGACCCCCCTAGGAAGCTAGAGGATGCGATTCCCATATTCGCCAGTATTTCTCTTCCTCCGCCAGATATTGCTGTGTGCAGCGACGCGCTGTCCCACGGAAGAGCAGCCCAAATTTCACACAGAGAAATCTGTTGAAACAAAATGTAATGCAATGCAATGCAACGCAATACAGCGCAGTGCAATACAATACTTTACATCGAAGTGCGGTATTTTCGAAGCATGTTAACTCTCTCCATACGAACGGCGAAAGAGACGACGTTAACAGCGTTTCACCCCAATTTCCATCAACAAAATATTGCAAGCGGAAGGCTCTTATACTGAAGACGTGAATGTTGACAAAGAATACCACAATTCTGACGACGGAAGCTAAATGTTGGGTCATTGAGACACCCACTGGACATCCGAGGGGTCTGTGTAGAGGAGAAGAGAGGACTGGCCGTACTGAGTGAGTTAATTAATGCCGCGTTCTTATGTTCCCGCTGCTCGGGCCGAGCTATTTCCCTATGAAGTGGTGTCGTGGATGGCCGAGTTGAACTGTCTCCACCCTGTTACATGGGGCGTCGTCCATAGGATGGTTGTACAACCCAGCATCCACTGGCAAGGGGCGTAACTGACAGCTAGTTTTGTTGGGTTTTTTTTGTTGCTCTTAATGACAGCGAAAAACAGTATTCTGACTTTACGTCGAACACACACGCACACACGCACACTCTTTCCCTCTCTCTCTCTC
>NC_134883.1:21880246-21882746 GCF_041734735.1 Babylonia areolata | reverse complement strand
CCGTCACCACTACTTTACAGCAGACGAACGAATAATCGCAAGCCCCCACCTTCCCACCCTCAATCCCCTCCACCACCCTCCTCGCGGGTCACCCACCCACAAAGCTACCCCCCACCCCACCCCCTCACTTTTCACGCATGCAGTGCAGTGCCCTCGCCCATAGCCACGAACCTTGAAGATAAAGACGGGACCTTGAGCTGTTGGCAGTACAGTATAGTTCTCCTCCCTTCTGTGTATACAGGTTACATATAAAAAGGAAACACATACCCAGGCTCACACCCTCCGTTACCAATTCCGATCAAGGACAATAATGAATATCATTTTCATCTTCCTTTCTTGCACATTTATTCTTCCGGAACCCTTTTCCCACAACAAATATATTCACGAACACATTCTTACCACCGGCCTAACGCTCTCTCATTCAGTTCAATTCCTAAACTACTTCAAAAATTCAACATCACTTTAGATCTAGACATAACACTAAAAGACGAGCTCAGACGAAGAACCAAAACTTACATTTTGAATCCTGAGGAGGGAGCCAGCTAAACAAAATAACACAAGGAGGGTCGCTGGTACTCAGCAGTCTGGCGCTTCAAATTTTAGATACATTCATCCTACAGCATTCTCTCTACAAATTTCATGCTCGCATCTCTCTCTCTCTCTCTCTCAAACCAAAAGGTGAAATCGATCCGTTGACTCCTCAACCCATCCTTCCGACTCCCCAGTCCGACCAATCAGAAGGGAGCACACAAAAATCATGCGTTTCCTTCCCTGACAGGGCGGCGAGCCGAGCAGAAGAACTGTTCGTCAGATTACTCCAGGGTCGGGTTGCGTGAAGCCATAGTTTTTGCAGCGCTAAGTTTGCTGAGAGTTAAGAATGACCCTAAGTATATGGAATTTACCGCGAAGTGAGGGACATTCTTAATTTAGCTCTGAGCAAACTTTGCGATGCAAAAATCGCTTCACGCAATCCTGTCCACCCCAGGTCTGTCGGTTGTGTGTCAAAGCCTGGGTCTCTGCAGATGGTTTTCCTGCCCATTCTGAAATGGTGTCTGTCCATAGTTGTTCTTTTTGTCTGTCTTCCCCTCCTCAGTAGAAGCCAAACAATTTTGTTTTGTGCGTGTGGCCTCAGTTGAATGCAGGTCACGAAGCATCAGAAGGTGTTTTTTTTTTCTTTCGTTTTTTTGTGTGCTTTCACATGCCTTCTTCATTGGCAAAAATACAACAACAAAAAACAAAAACAAAACAGAAAACAAACAAACAACAACAACAAAAACCAACAAAAAACAAACCAAAACACCCCACAACATAGAAGCCAGAGGTTGTGCTCCGCTTCCAGCGCCTTCTTCTCCGGGTGGCCAACCTCTTTACCACCTGTTTCAACCTTCACTGAGTGATGGTGGTGGTGCCTGTAAGACTGAGTCGTAGAAAGGCCTAGCCTATTTTTACCTAGAATACAGACCCCCTCCCTCGCGCAAAGAATGGGAGGATGATTCTCGCACCGTCAGAAGCTCACATGGAAAAGAAATATATCATCATCCACGTCAGTTCCATTCGAGCAAACTCGCCGGGAGAATATATATAGATATATATAGTTCCCTCAAGAGAGATTTTTCACGAAGCGCTGATGTCACTGCACGACTTTGCGTGTTCGGAGAAATTTAGTAGGCTTTTAAATCCGGCGAGGGGGGGGGGGGGGGGGGGGGGAGATATACGCATTTAATATGAAATCTTACAGGTGGGAAACACTACTACTTCAAGACATCATTACAAACGGAACTCGATCGATATCCCTTATTACTAGGACTCTTGGAGGGAGAAGTATTGTAACATCAATCTTCACGATCATTAAGGGTCTGTTATTAAGAGAGGAGTTCACAGGAAGAAGAATGTATCCCAGAGACCCAGCCCCCCCGGTCAGAGGATGTCTTTGAGACAAACTGCACGGGGGAGGTGATGGTGTGGGGGGTATCATACTTTTAAGAATCTCACATAGAGATATATTATATATATTTTTCTAAATAAAAGCTCGAAGGGAAGATATTGATACTTTTGAAATTAAAACAACAACAAAACAAAACAACAAACAACAACAACAAAAAAACCCATCCCAATCCAAATGGCATCATATTTTAAAGAAGCAATAATCCGTTGTTGGCTGGCTGTTGTCTGTCCGTTTATCCCCCTAGTTCCCCTCGCCCCCACTCCTCACCCCACCCTCTTTCTCTTCCACCGCCTTTCCTCTTCCGTTTCTCTCACATCATATGTTCGGATCTACCGTCTGTAACGCTGGACTGTGTCTGAGCTTATACGTGCTGTATGACTGTCAGATTGTTGGTTTTGGTGGCTCTCGTCTTTCATCATCGTGTTTTGTGTGCGCTACTTTTAATGAGTTGAGGTTGTCCTTTGTGTGGTTACTCTGTGGATGAGAAACAAAACCAAAACAGATTCATTTCTTGATTCATTGGCTAATAACAAACCTGAAACGGAACAGGAGAAT
>NC_134883.1:21765246-21875246 GCF_041734735.1 Babylonia areolata | reverse complement strand
AAAATAAGTACATGAAGTTCAAGTGCATTATTAGATGTGTCATATAATTTTTAGCTTTTTCCAAAGATGAGTGCCGCCTCGTACATCGAATGCCTTCATAAAATCGGCAACGAGAACACCTGTAATTTCATCATTGTTTATTTTTTTGAACCACTGTTCAACTATATTAGCAGATGTGTACTGGACCAGAAACCAGGTTGGTTTGGATGAAATAGTTTGTAATGACTGAAATGATTGATGATATGCTAATTAATGTGCTTCTCTAAAGGTTTTGACAAAAATGGACAAAATTGAAATTAGTCTGTAATTGGAATGGTCAGTGGGGTCATTTGACTAGAATAATTGGTACGACTTTTTGTGATAGACGGAAGTGTTTCGGCAATGATAGGAGCTGAGGGTTTTAAAATATTTCCATCAATACCATCAAGACCTTTCGAACCTGTTTAAGTTAGAAAGACCACATTAAATTTCATGTACACCCATAATAGGGATATCAAGGTGTGATAAAATGCTTTAGTGTTGCAAACTGTTTCGAGAATATCTATTGAATTAAGGGATAATATGTTTGATTCCACTGTGGAGTTAGCTACAATACAAAAATGTGTATTCAGGTTTTCTTTTATATGTCGACAGGTGTTGTAGACTGTGTGTTAGCCTACTATGTTTGTTATTCAAGTAATTTATGGCTTTTCAAATTGATTTATTATAATAATTTGAGGAGATAAGTTTTTGAAAGTATTTTGTTCTAAACGAGAGAGAGAGAGAGAGAGAGAGAGAGAGAGAGGTGGGAGGGAGGTTGGAATGGCTTAAAGAAGAAAGAAAAGCACACCACACCGTGCCACACCACACCACACCACAGGCCCCATGAAATGTCACGGACAGAGAGTGCTCTAAAGTCAGGAAACACACACACACACACACACAACAAAAAAAAACAACAAAACAACCACACACAAGAAAAGGAAACAGACCCGAAACCTACCCCAACACAAAGGGAGGGAGGAGGGGGTGGGGAGGGCGCAGGGTAGTTGACATCATTATCTATCACGCTGTTCTGGGATGTACGGTAATGAACGGACTCGTGCAGGTCTGTGTGTCTGTCTTAACTTTTGGCCAGGAGCCCACTCATTCAGCCTGTTCATTCTTCTACACCTTCTGTTGTTTTTGCTGACTGTGGTGATTTGTTAAGCCTTGGTTTAACGTACTTTCTGGCCTTTTTGAACTCTTAGAAACTAAAACATACTTTGTTGGTCTGTATTTCTTCCGTGTCGAGAGAGGCTGAGTGTGGTTATGGTGGTATCAGTATGGTTGTGGTGGTGTCAGACTGTGTGGTTATGGTGGTGTCAGTATGGTTGTGGTGGTGTCAGACTGTGTGGTTATGGTGGTGTCAGTATGGTTGTGGTGGTGTCAGACTGTGTGGTTATGGTGGTGTCAGTATGGTTGTGGTGGTGTCAGACTGTGTGGTTATGGTGGTGTCAGTATGGTTGTGGTGGTGTCAGACTGTGTGGTTATGGTGGTGTCAGTATGGTTGTGGGTTGTGGTGGTGTCAGTATGGTTGTGGTGGTGTCAGACTGTGGTTATGGTGGTGTCAGTATGGTTGTGGTGGTGTCAGACTGTGTGGTTATGGTGGTGTCAGTATGGTTGTGGTGGTGTCAGGCTGAGTGTGATTATGGTGGTGTCAGTATGGTTGTGGTGGTGTCAGACTGTGTGGTTATGGTGGTGTCAGTATGGTTGTGGTGGTGTCAGACTGTGTGGTTATAGTGGTATCAGTATGGTTGAGGTGTCAGACTGAGTGTGGTTATGGTGGTATCAGTATAGTTGTGCTGGTGTCAGACTGAGTGTGGTTATGGTGGTATCAGTATGGTTGTGCTGGTGTCAGGATGAGTGTGGTTATGGTGGTGTCGGTATGGTTGTGGTGGTGTCATTGTGGTTGAGGTGGTATCAGTTTATTGCGGTGCCAGTGTGGTTGTGTCAGTTTGGTACTGTTGGCCTCCGTTTGCATCTGGTAGTGGCACTGGGGATGTGGAACTGGAAGTGTCAGAGTGGTTCTATTTTGGCTCTGGTAGTGTCGTCATTGTGTCTCTGGTGGTGTCAGTATCATTCAAATGAGAGAGAGAGAGAGAGAGAGAGAGAGAGAGAGAAGCAGGAGATAGGAAGGAAGGAAAGAAGGAAGCCAGAACATGCGCCAGCAAATGTCAGTGATAGGAGGAGTGTCGTGTTGACAAAAAGGCAAACAGAACCAGACGAGGAGTGTGCAGTGCATGCAGTGTGCATGACAAGATAAGGTCTACCGTGCCCCGCTGGTTTCAAACTGGAACTTTGTTGTTGTTGTTGTTGTTGTATGTGCTGTTTGTTGCTGTTTTTGTTATTTTCGTTGGCTGACTTTGGCAGTGTCACTTTGTTTGTATGACCTTTGAGAAAACGAGAGAGAGACAGAGAGACAGAGAGACACAGAAAGACAGAGACAGAACATGGTTAAAAAGTTGTTCAGATGTTCTCAAGTGAATCTCCGGTTTTTGCATTTAATTTTCAGGGAATTTGAAAGTGATTATGGAGAATTGTAAACCTTAGTTCTTGACAAGACTGACAAGAGTGAAACAATGGTTACCCATGTGTTACACGAAAAGAAGAGTTTCCGCTTTGCTCGGAGGTTTGACTGGGAGCTTGCTGGCTCCAGGTTTTGCACACAAGAAACTTAACTCGGCTGACGGAAAGCGTCGGTAAAATGAAATGAGACGAGTCCTTTTTTTCTTTCTTGGTTTCTTGCTTCTGTGTTTGTGGGATTCACCTGCCTCGTTAATTAACTCGTATGTACGACTGGTTTTTGCTTTTGCTTCACGTGCATCAGTGACCGTTTTTGCCCCGCCATGTAGGCAGCCATTCTGACTCCGCTTTCTTTCTAACATTATCGGGGTACAAATCAAAAGACGAATTACATGCTAAGCAAGGTGGTCAAGCTATGCGTATAAGTGCTTTACGTTTCTTGTTACGTTCGCATGTGAGATGCTGATCATGTCTGTATGTCTGTGACTTAGTTAAGTCTTTTTTTTTTTTACCGACATGGTTTAGGTTTAGAGTTGGTCATTGGTGCATATTTTGACGAGCACAAGTGTGTGTGTGTGTGTGTGTGTGTGTGTGTGTGTGTGAAAACCCAGCAGCAAATCTAACTCGAACTTAACAAAAAATCCTTGCTGGCCTCAAAATCGCTTGGCTCCACGTCACGGGGAAAAAAATCTCACACACAATGGTGCCCCACGAATACAGATTTCCACGAAAACACTTAGGGCCTACTGCCCACTCTATTTTATTTCAGTGTCCGTTTCCTGGCATTTGTTTGAAGGAACAGGTTCCGCATACCAGTTACAATTTAGAACGGGAACAGAACTGGCATTAAGCTATACCCCGTGAGCATTGTTAAGAGTGTTCCGGCGTAAATGCGGACGTGTGGGGGTGGCGCGTGTCAGTGATGGGCCCATTGTTTTTGCCTGTGCTGCTTGGGGCTGTGTGTGTGTGTGTGTGTGTGTGTGTGTGTGTGTGGTGCGTGTGTACGCGCGTACGTGCGTGGGTGTATGTCTGTGTTGTTGTTGACTGTTTCAGGATAATTTCTCCTGCTCCAACATAAGTGCGTAAGTGTCCACATACACGCATGCATTTGAATCAGGAAACATCTTCGCAGTCGTCAACAACAAGAACGCCGAGAACTGAACAACGACATTATCACACACACACACACACACACACACACGCACACACACACACACATTTTAACCGTTTAATCAACCAAAGAGTGTGATTCTCAATGTGCACAAGAAAGTGGATAAGTTTTGGGCTGGGGCAGCCGAAGGCAGGGTCGTGAGTGGGGGAGAAATGGTGTCTTTTACCTGATCCATTATTGTCAAAATGATCCACTTATTTACTGTTGTTTTTGTTTTCAGCACATTGTATTCTTCATGTTTGAGGAAATTGGCCAATGTGGAAGAAGTATGACAATAGTGATTATAAAAAGGATGATAATGATGTTGATTTTAATAATGATACTGAAACCAATTTCTGGTGAAGTTATTGGTGTCGATCCTGACTTTGAACAAAACTGGAAACACAAACTGGCGAGATAATTTCGAGAATTTTAAACAGTCTACACTAAAACAACAGATAAAGAAACACAAACTTGCCTTGTAGCCGCTGTCTCTGCCAACATAAGTTTGTCAAGTTAGTGAAGTCAACTTAACTTTATTATATCCAAAGAGACATTTACATGTTGCTCACAATGCAAACATAAAGCATACAATTAAAAGACACGTACGTGTTTTGATAATCAAGATACCACATAAATTTACATTTCACTGACGGATCTTCTTCTTCTTCTGCGTTCACTCATATGCACACGAGTGGGCTTTTGCGTGTATGACCGTTTTTACCCCGCCACGTAGGCAGCCATACTCCGTTTTCGGGGGTGACTGACGGATCTGAGTTAAGAACATTTTAGATGATAAAAAATAACAACAGCTGCCAGTATTAAAAAAAAAAAAAAATGCCACGATGCTGTTTTGGTCAAGGTCGCTCGACAAGATGCGAACGATCGTGCATTACATCTGCACTGCCGTCATGTTAGTGTCATCGCTGTGTTATCGCTGAACCGCTTGAAGAGGAAATCAGCACAAAGCCCTGATCTCTGAGACTTTAAAGGTCAAAGGTGAAGTCAAGGTTGAGGGGGGCCGATTGTTGGAATAGTTTCTGCGAAGTTCACATCCTTTAACTCACTCAGTACGGCCAGTCCTCTCTTCTCCTCTACACAGACCCCTCGGATGTCCAGTGGGTGTCTGAATGACCCAACCTTTAACTTCCGTCGTCAGAATTGTGGTATTCTTTGTCAACATTCACCTCTTCAGTATAAGAGCCTTCCGCTTGCAATATTTTGATGATGGTAATTGGGGTGAAACGCTGTTAACGTCGTCTCTTTCGCCGTTCGTATGGAGAGAGTTAAGTGGAACTGAAATCGCATCGCTTGGTAACGATTGCGTGTATTTTGTCCCACCAGTCTCCACTCCCTTTTCATAAAGAAAAAAATAAGCACGAACACTTCAATAACTATTATACGTTCCTTTGGCCTTGTGATCAACAAAGGTCAGGGGCGATTCTTTGCAGAAGATAAAGCATTATGTCTTGTTATTTTGTACAGCTGGTTCAAGCTGTATTGAACTTTGCCACTCAGCAGCTTGTTTGTCCTTGATTTAACATTGGCACAGATGCGCGCACGCACAAACACACACACAACAAATCTCCCCTCCGTCATCCACACACAGGCACACAAACCCACCCACGTGAACACCCCAACCCTCCTACACACACATACGTGTGCACACATGCTGTCCCATTCACACGTGGAAACCCTTTTCACCAGCTCATCAAAACTGCGGAAACAAAAGGGGGGCCAGATGGAATGCCGTCTGCTCCCGCAGGGGAAAAGAAAGGAACGATATGGGGGTGCGGAGGGGTGGGGGTGGGGGTGGGGAGGGGGAGGGTGCGGCGGCGGGGGAGGGGGGGAGTGGAGAAAGAGTAGGGTTAGGAAGAGGAAGCAGATGAGGTTGCACCATGAATAATGATGAAAGCATAGACCCACCACTCTCATATATACATGTATTACTGTAGGGTGATTGTGACAGGGAGGGGTGGGTAAGGGGGGTAACACGTACAGAGAAATAAAAAAGTCTTTGGGGATTACGTGAAGGTGAAATAGTGTGTGTGTGTGTGTGTGTGTGTGTGTGTGTGTGTGTGTGCGCGCGCGCGCGCGCGCGTGCGTCTTTCTTAGTGCCTGCGTACGTATACATGTGCACGGGTATGTGTACCCACTGACATCGAATATTTTTTCGTCCACACACTATTTCACATTTGTTTGTTTATGTACGTGCGTTTGCCAAAAGTTTATTCACTGTGATCCGTGACTTATTACAAAGGCTTCAAACTTAAATTCTTTCTTGGGTGTCACCAGTATTAAATCCCAAAAAGACATGAACGTCTTGATTGACTGTTTGAATGTAATAAGCTGACTTGTTCTATTTTACTTCACAATTCTGTCAGTTTTGTCAGAGTGTTAAGAAAAATCCCCTTTTTTCAGTCAGAGAAGAAGAGTACCTAATGACTGACATTCAAAATTACAACATAAACGGTGATAAATATCAAAATACAAAAATAACTGATTCTCTCAATGGAGAAAATAGCTGTGCAAGCTTGGTCTGTTTTCTATTGTCCAAAATGAAATGTATCTCTATGACCTTCTTTTGTTTTCTCGTTGTTTCATTATTATTCGTTTTCTTTCTTTCTTTGAAACAGAAAGTCACGGGTCACTGAAAGAAAAGAAAGACACTGTGGAGATGAAGTTCATAATCGTTGGTGGATGTGTTGTGAAACGAGATCTGAACAACATATGGCGGAAAATGTTGGTTTTTATCTGCAACTGCCATAGTCAGCTTCCTCAGTCGCGTGTCGGTTACAGAGGACTGTAAATAACCGAAGCTTGCAAATAATATTCCAGCTGTCTGAACTGGCTTATTTCTCTGTAACACACACACACACACTCTCTCTCTCCCCTTTCCCTCTCTCTGAACGCGCGCGTGAGCGTCTGTGTGCGCATGTGTAAGTGTGCGTGCGTGCATGCGTCCGTGAGTGAGTAGGTGCGTGTGCATGCGCGTGTGTGTATACCATGTTTCACTGGATATTACATTTGTGTGTGCGTGTGCGTGTGTGTGCGTGTGTGTGTGTGTGTGTGTGTGTGTGTTGTGCGCGCGCGCGCGTGTATATGTGTTGTAAAACAATTATCTGACGTTGCAAAGATGATTTTATTATTTTGGTTGTTGTTTTACTTGTTCACGCCGGCAGTAAATAATTAATTGTCACTGATTAATCATTGACAGTTCCACTAATTGCCTTTTCAGTTCCCCATTTCGGCGGCATTTGAATTCTCGGAGCAACCGCGATATATTCAAATCATTTCTGCCATTCAGAGGGAATGACTGAAAGGCCGACAAATGCCATTATGACCTCTGATTGACAGCTAAGCGGATACCCCACATTTCCCCCCAAAGAGTTTGTTGTGGTTTGCTGATGTCGACAAAGTGTGTGCGTGTGTGTGTGTGTGTGTGCACGCGAGTGTGCGCGTGCGTCCTTGCGCGCTTGAGCTTCAGTATGTGATGGTGCGTAAGTGCCGTGCTTGCGAGCGTTCTGGCTTGTATGATTGTATGTGGGTATACTTGGTGTCGTTGTCATTATGGTACTATTGGGAAAAGACGACTGTTGCTTCAAAAGTTTATTAAGCGACAACAGTTGTAACCTAATCCAATAGCTTGACGGTCATACGCGATACTCGTGTGTGAATGGCGTTGCTTTTCGAACAGCTGAGAGTGGTATAGAGTTTGGAAAATGGGTCCAAGCTTTTAGATGTGTGTGTCAGTGTGTGTGTGTATGTGTGCTGGTGTGTGTGTGTGTGTATATGTGTGTGTGTGTGTGTGTGTGTGTGTTCCGCGTGTGCGCGCGCGCCCTTGTGTGTGAGTGTGTGTGTGTGTGTGTGTGTGTGTGTGTGTGTGTGTGTACTGTACATACACACACACACACACACACCGGCACACATACACACACACTCTGACACACACATCTAAAAGCTTGGACCCATTTTCCAAATTCTATACCACTCTCAGCTCTGTGTGTGTGTGTGTGTGTGTGTGTGTGTGTGTGTGTGTGTGTACTCTGTATTCAACCCCAGGAGGCTTCAAGCAAAAACCAAGGTGAGGACAAACACCGTCAACGACTTCCTGTTTGCTGAT
Organism: Babylonia areolata; assembly: GCF_041734735.1. Taxonomy (NCBI): domain Eukaryota; kingdom Metazoa; phylum Mollusca; class Gastropoda; order Neogastropoda; family Buccinidae; genus Babylonia; species Babylonia areolata. Next base: position 21,867,429 of record NC_134883.1, on the reverse strand, counting down.
GACCGCGCTCTCAACGCTGCCTCCGAAGCTGACATGCAACACAGCGTCGACAAGTTCTCTGCTACCTGTGACAACTTTGGCCTCACAATCAGCACAAAGAAGACTGAGGTGATGCACCAGCCAGCTCCAGGAAAGCCTTACGTTGAACCAAACATCTTCATCAACGGGCAACGACTGAACGCAGTGGACAAGTTCACATACCTGGGCAGTACACTCTCTCGCATAGTTGTCATCGACGACGAGGTGAATGCCAGACTCACCAAAGCCAGCACTGCCTTCGGCAGACTCCATAAGAACGTTTGGAACAGGAGAGGCATCACCCTGGAGACGAAGCTCAAAACATACAAGGCCATAGTTCTCACCACACTGCTCTATGGATGTGAATCATGGACGGTCTACAAACGCCACGCCAAAAAGCTGAACCACATCCACACCACCAGCCTCAGAAAACTTCTCGGCATAAAGTGGCAAGAGAAGATCCCTGACAGAGAGGTGCTCACTCGTGCAAACTTGCCCAGCATCTACACCATCTTGATGCAGGGCCAGCTGCGCTGGGCAGGCCATGTAGTTCGCATGCCAGACCACCGGCTCCCCAAGAAACTGCTGTACGGCGAACTCCAACATGGCAAGCGCTCCCATGGAGGCGAAAAGAAGCGCTTCAAAGACACTCTGAAAGCTTCTCTGAAGGCCTTCAACATCAGTCACGACACATGGGAGCTGAATGCAATGGACAGACCAAAGTGGCGTTCAGCTGTCCACAAAGGCGCCAAATCCTGTGAGGCCAACAGAATCGCTGCAGCAGAGCAACGCAGACAGGAAAGGAAAAGCAGGGCCAGCAAGTCCACGACAGCCGCCACCATCCCCTGTCCACACTGCGTCAGAACCTTCCGGGCGCGAATTGGCCTGACCAGTCATCTGCGCACCCACAGAGCCCAACCCACCCACCCCCAGGATGACTAGATGGTCCTCGTCGATCCCGACGGACGAACCACACACACTGTATTTGTGAACGGAGACAGCGGTTACGCGCCCATGCCGCTCTTTCTCCATCCTTTCTTACCCGTTTCCACCACAACACGCAAACCACACACACTGAGGCAGACATACACACAGACAGATGCGAGAGAGAGAGAGAGAGAGAGAGACGTTCAGTCATATATTGTGCTGGATGCTGTCATCTGTGTATCTGTTATCCATCTTCCGTCAGTTCATTCAGTTCAACTCGGCAACAACCCGCACAGTTGAAACGATGCACGTTATCTGAAACGATTCGCGCTCTTTTCAGACCGCGTGAAAAGAAGCTTTCTTGTCGGCAGTGTGCCGAAAGGCCCTGAATCAGATGGTTCTTCAAAAACTGAACTTAATTTATTGTGTCAGTACCGGCGGTCTCTCAGTCCAAGCACTCATTTCCCTTCTTTACCCACCTCCAAGTGTACCTATCATGGACTGGAGTTCAACTCGCATTTTAAAGCTCTCTCTCGTTGTCTCATTGTGTGTGTGTGTGTGTGTGTGAGGGGGGAAGGGGGGAGTCAAAGTCAAAAGTATTTTAATGTCAGGCCCGTGATTACATGTTCTGTATACCGGGAAGAGAGAGAGAGAGACAGAGAGAACGAACGAACGAACGAATGTTTTATTCAGATAAGGCCAGAGCCCCTTACTGAAGGGGGAATCATTGATAAATAATAATTACAAAATGACAAGACACAGTAAATAGACAATTCAAATCAACCAAAAATTGTTAGCACAATATCAACCATATCACCCAAAATAGTCAACACAAATATTCAACAACATTCACGAGATAACTGTACTTAGTCTCTTCAATCCTTCATATATATATATGGCCAAGTTATGCAGAGTACATTCCTGTCTTGAAGACATGAGTAAACTGAACCTAAAATTAGACGGATCTCTATAATATTTCGGTTGAATAAGTTTTTGTCTAAGGTCACACAAAGCAGGGCAACATAACAAAAAATGCAATTCATCTTCTTTACCCGAACTGCATAATCGGCATGTATACATGGGTTCATTTAGAATGCTATACCTAAAACTATGAGAAGCAATACTAGAAATACCAAATCTAAATTTTGTCAGTGTACATTTTATATATCTGTTCAGTCCTAACTTAATGTATGGCTCAATCACATGTGATGTTTTAAAAAGTCTAAACTGTGCGAATCTATCACTAGTTTGTATATGATCATGCCAGTCTTGCCACCTGCAATCAATAATACGTTGTCTGAAACACTTTAAGAAACCTGCAATATCTTCCACCCCTTGATTATCCCATACAAATGCAAAGCCATATGTATTTAAACACTGACGAACACTCGTTGCCCAAGTCTTCTTACCATTATTATCCAAACTATATAACATTTTATATGCTTTAAATGGATATCTGTTTTCATTCATTCTAGTCAACTTTAGCCAATATTTAATACATTTTATATAAGAATTTAGATAAATAGGGTATCTCCCCAGTTCGCCATAAACAAGATCATTTGGAGTTCGATTGTCTACATTAAGAAAACGTTTCAATGCAAACAAGTGCACTTTTTCTGTTACTATCCTATTTTCCAGTCCCCAGATTTCTGCTCCATACTGTAATATTGGCTGAACTTGCGAATCAAATAATCTAACAAATACACTAAAAGAACTACAGTCTACTTTATACAAAATATGAAGAATCAAAATAACTGCTTTTTTTGCTTTATTAGCAATGTCTTGACATGCAAAGTTGAAACTAAGTCTTGTTGAAAAATAAATCCCAAGATATTTATATGCGTTTACGACAGTTATTCTTTCACTTCCATATGACCATCTTTCATTTCTTGCCAAATACCCTCCCTTACGAAAAACAACAATATTTGTTTTATCCATATTTACCTTTAGCTGTAAATTAGTTGCAGCAGTGTATAAACTGTTAAGTTGTCGCTGTAAACCAACTGTTGTTATAGACAGCAAAATCATGTCGTCAGCAAAAAGTAAAACAAACAGTTCAATCAAATCGAAAGTAACACCATGTTGACCATTTTGCATAATTTCTAACGCTAGTTCATTAATAAAAAGTGAAAACAAGACAGGGCTACAAACATCCCCTTGCTTAACTCCACGAATACAATTCACACAATCTGATAATTTTGCCCCCGATCTCACTCTCGCTTTCACTTCATTATACATACTTTTCACACAAAGATACAGCTTACCACTGATTCCATTTTTCAACAAAACAGGCCATAAAAGTTTTCTAGAAATAGAATCGAAAGCCTTTTCAAAGTCAACAAAAGCAACATACAATTTTCTATTATTTGCAAACTGTTTTTGTATTGCGGCCATTAAAGTAAATATATGGTCAATAGTTGAATAGCCTTTTTTAAAACCAGCTTGATATTCTCCAATTATGTTGTTCTGTGTTATCCATTCTTGTAGTCTATTGTTAATAATGGAACTGTATAACTTACTACTAATATCACTTAAAGAAATGCCTCTATAGTTGTTTACATTGTTAATATCACCTTTCTTAAACAATGGCATAATTATTGATTCTGTCCAATTGCTTGGATAGATTCCATTATCAAACAAATAATTAAACAGCTTCACCAGGAAACTAACAGTCGTCTCACCAGAATGTTTGAAAAATTCACCAATCAGTCCATCAGGGCCAGCAGATTTACCATTTTTTAATCTTCTAATCGCTAATAAGACTTCTTCGTGAGATATAGGTCTATCTAGTGTATAATTATCCCCTACATTTACTATATTCATGTTTTCAGTTACTTCCCCCTCGTCACCATCTTCATTTTCTAACACTTTTTTGAAATGTTCGAACCATTCTTGAATAGAAATATCATTTAAAGGTTGTACTTTCTTTTTTGAGATCTTTTGTACTGTGTCCCAAAATTCCTTTTGACTTTTAACAGAATCTATAAGTTTGTTTACTAATGAGTTATTATATTCTTTCTTTTTTCTCTTATTTAAATTTTTATATTCACGTCTAGCAATACAAAACAAAATGCGATCTTCTTTATCTAATGTTCTTCTACATATCCTCAACAGTCTGCGTACCCGGCGTTTCTCCATTTTACATTCATGATCAAACCAATTTCTGTCTGCTGCTTTTTTATTTATAAATATACGTTTTTTCATGTATTCTGCTTGTTCTTTAACAGTCTGATTAAACTTGTCTAATGCTCTATTTATATCAACGTGAATAAGATCTTCTGCTGACTGCAACTTTTCTTGTATTTCCTGTGACTCCATAGAAAAAGAAAAATATTCTGCATATATATCATTCCAACAATATTTAATAATGGACTGATTCATATCACAATCAGAATTCATATCACATTGCCTTGTGGAGTGTTTCTCAATATATAATACAATGGGTAAGTGGTCAGATTCAATTCTTTCTAATACCTGTAATTTTACATTCTGAGATGACGAATCAAAAAGATTTACAGACGCTAAAAAATAATCATTCACACTTGTGCCTAAATCAGAAACGTATGTGAAACGACCTTCTAGGTCACCATTACATACGCCGTTGAGAATGGTCAGTCCAAATACAGTGCACATATTAAGTAATTTTTTTCCATATGAATTTAATACCTTGTCTTCAGAATGTCTGTTTATTACACTACTGGCCTTTTTATGACAAACATATAATTCACCTTCATGTAAAATTTCAGGGGATACATCAGAAGTTCTTGCATTCAAATCACCACATAATAACAAATCAACATCATCTGAACATAACAGTTTTTCCAATACGCACTCTTCCAACATTTCAATTCCATTATCAAAATCACAAATATTATAATACGGTGCATTTTCTGGAGGAACATATGCACAGACAAGTAAAACATTTTTACAGAAGCCAAAGAAACTTTTATCCAACATAAATGTCATACAATATTTGCTGTCACAATCAATATACTGCACATAAGGAAGTAAGGTTTTCCTTACAAGACAAATTAATCCACCTGAGCACCTCCCCTGTTGTGTTATCTTGACTGCTGGTTTTACATACAACTTATGGTTTTTAAAAATAGAAGATTCAAATTTTTCAACAAATGTTTCTACAAGACATACAAAATCAAACAAAGAAACATACTGAACAAAACTTGAGTCACCCAACTTAGGTAGTAATCCACAAATATTCCAATGGAGAAATGAAATTGTATTTACAAATGTAACTAGACTTCCCACATTATCTTCTCCTGAATCACTCATCCATTTATGATCATGTCCTTCAACACATTCATTCTCACGAACAACATTCTTATCTAAATTTAAACAACCCTTTTTACTATCCAGTTGTAAATCAGTGTACTTATCTTTATTATCATGTATTCCATCCATCATCATCATACAGTCACAGCCATCACCCACACAGTCATTATCATTCTCAGTCACACAATCACCCTCACTGTTTAATCTATTCAAGTTCTCACAGACACCATCAGGATCATTTACATCTTCACATTCAGACTTTATAACTTTCTCATATTCCTTGTTAATGTCCATGTCAGATCTATCACCATTTACATATTCTTCATCAAAAACAGTTTTATTTCTGGACATACAAACATCGCCGTTATCAACCTTCATCATCTCAAAAATCTCAAAAATATCACTGTGTAGCAAACAGTTACCAACAACACTGTGTTCAGCACAGTAAACATTCCTTTCACCCATCTTCTCATTCACAACATCAACACGTGTTCGGTTTACACATTTTCCATTTCCGTGTTGGCAACACACATCTACATCACGCTCGCACACCACACCGCGCTTAGATTTCAGTGTGGCACAGTTCACTGAGCCACTGACAAATTCGCTGCGCGAGCTTTCGACACGGCACACACACACACAGCACACACACGGTGACTGGTCAATTTTGCCACCCACAAAAATACCATGATGGATCGTGTTCAAACCACAGGGCAGGCCAGACCTCTATGGGATTTGCACAAGTCTGTCTTTACCATCCAATCCGTACTTTTTCCCTTCAATCACAAGATGGTCATATACCATTGTGACTTTTTTGTTCTCATTTCTGGCAGATTTTAAATGTGGTAATAATTTCTTTCTTATATCCCTCAGAGAGACAGAGAGAGAGAGAGAGAGAGGGGGGGGGGGGGGGCGGCGAGGGGGGGCATACACATGTGATAGTACGATGCCTTCAGTTGTGCTCAGTGTTCGTTCGCATGTGATCACGTCAAAGCTGTCTGATCAGTCATTGTGTACTGTCGCTTATCTACTCTCGTACGTCCATTGTCCATTGTGTCTTATGGCCAACCACAAATTCCCCCCCACTTCTGTTCCTGGTCAATTTCTGTATTGTGTTCCAACAGGGCTCAGTGGTCATTCTGGCCAATTTCCACTGTTCGACTCCAGGTAATTGGGTTGGATTGGATTGGTTTGAATATTCTTTTCACAAAATATTTCTCTTGATTAAATTCGGGCTGCTCTCTCTAGGGAGAGCATGTTGCCACAGAGCTGGACCACCCATTTCAAAATGTTTTAATTCTATTTGCAAGTACGAGTATATTGTTTTCCTGTCACGATGCGGAATTCTTCTAATTGAGTTCGCCAGGAACAACAGTTTTTGCCCTTTCTTTTACGTGCGCATAGTGCATGCTGTATTTGGGACCACTGTCTGACTCTAGACCACCACTCAAATGTCGAGCGAAGACGGAGAGGATGAGGTATGGGGGTGAGTGAAAATCCTGGTCCTCGCGGGAATCGAAACCAGGACCCTCAATTTCAAGTTCTAGTCGGGTGCACTATACAACTAGGCCACCACTCTGGGAAACTGCGTTTTCTTTGTCTGTTTTTCTATGGATATCTTCTGTTGTTGTTGTTGTTGCTGTTTTTTGTTGTTGTTGTTGTTGTTGTTTTTTTTTGTTTTTTTCGATTGATGGAATCAGCATCTCTGCGCTGTGCCTGTCCAATCCAGCGCCAGCGTTCCTAGTGATGACAATCTCCGTGGCTTCTTGCTGGCGCTGGGCCTATACAGATCTTTGTTGGCAGGGATGATGCAGATGATCCAGAAGGTGCACTGGATTTTCTTAGGGTTTGTGTGTGGTGTAGCCTTACAGAACCGTTGGGGTATATTAAGCTTCGGCATGCAAAGTCTGACGCATTTTGTTGTCGTTAAGTTTTTATTTGATTTTGTAGTCTCTGCCCTCTCCCCCACCCCCTGAAAAAAAAAAAAGCAAAACAAGCATTTTGCTAAAAAAAAAAAAAAAAAAAAAAATTTGGCTAATGACGTGAATGTATATCTTACGCAGAAGGTTATTGGTCTTTTATAAAACAGCAAAGCGAGAGCTGTGTGATCAATAGTTTCTCCACTGCAATGGGAAGTAATTTACAGCTTAGTCTTTTGTGAAGGACTATGACTGGCGGGGAGGCAAGATTGCACCGACTCTTAGTGCTGCATCCTTGGAGGGTAATTGGCCTTTGGAAACCATCCCAACGCCGACAAAAACCCTCTTTGCTGAGAGAGTGGGGATATAACTCGGGCAAGACACTCTCGACTACAATCAAATTCTTGCCCAGACAGTTGGTACAGCAGATGCCTCCTCTGCTGTTCTGACGGTCATAGTCGGACACGACTGACTATCATACTTATATCAGTCATTTTAATTTTGTCAAAGGTTTTCAATACTATACATTTATAATACCACTGCCAACCAATATTTCAGTAGACATCATAAAAATTAGATTTATTGTTATTTACCAATCAATACCAACGATAAACGAAAACAATAAAACATAATAAACTGTGCGTGCGCACTGAGGTCGTGCATGGTGTGCAAACGTGCGCCTCGCGCTGCTTGTTGTGAAAAGAATATGGCACAGAACAGAACAGAATAGAACAGAACAAAATTTTATTTTATCATTATGAAAGTTCGAAATTTATAAGACACGAGGCATAATTTACAATTAGCATCGCGTGTAAGCGCGCTCGCTATGTGTGTGTGTGTGTGTGTGTGTGTGTGTGTGTGTGTTCTGTGTGCGTGCGCGCGTACGTGCGTGCGTGTGTATGTTTGACTTGTCACGCGTGCAAACACAATGCGGCTGTTTCCTTAAATATATAATAAACATGACTCTAGAATATAATTATAACTTCTGAATCACTCAATCTCACGTTATCTCAGTTTTACTGCAGTGTGTTACAACACAGCAAAAATCGATGTCAGCTGAACTTTTCCTTTGTGTGTGAAGAATTCAACACGGACAGTGTCTGCCTTCAAAAATGGTGCTCGTTCGTCTTTCTGACATTGTCAGCATTACTTTCTGAGTACTTCGCTTTCACAACTGACATCCGATTCTTATGGTTCCGACGCACTGAAAACGACAGTTGCTTTCTCGGCTGGGGTATGATCACTTATATCCTGATCAGAGTAAGTTCGGGCAGGTACAGACAACACTTCTGAACTGTTGTCCAATTCGGATGCCGAAGGACTGTACATTCTGCTTCTTGTCATGTTGGTCTCTGTGTAAGCGGAAGCAGTGGTCTTGTAAACAGGTTTTTGTTTCAGGGCTTTGGTTGAACCACCAGAACTCTCAAGTGCTGTGGTCTGATGTTCTGTTATCAGTGAAGTTGCTGTCGCGGAAACAATGTTCTTCACAGCTTGATCAGTATTTGAAGAAGAATACACAGACGAATCATTTTGAAGTGTTTCCTTATGTAAAGACGGTGACAGGACGTGTTCTGTGGCTCTTTTCTGGGATTGAGTTGTACTTGGTACGGAGCCATCGTGTGGAGTGAGTGATTCTGGCTGTGTGACCTCCTTGGCTCTTGTCTGGAGGATATGGTTTTCTGTGTCCATACCTACAAAGTTAGGTAAGCTCGCATTCTGTTTCAAAGGTGGAGACGAGCTGTCGCCTACCGCCTGCCCTGCCTGACAGTGCGGCAAAGTGTCGTGTGTTGGTATGTCTGCTTGTATATCCCGGTCACTTTCACCAACTATTTCAGATCGACTGGAACTGTTTGCCATTATTGTTTGCAAAACATTCTCTGTTTCCTGACACAAAGACTCTGTGTTTGGGTCGACATTGTTGGACTCCCGGCATTCTGGCAGTGAATTTGTTGATTCTGTCACTATGCGTTCTTCACATGACAGCAACTGTGGTACTTCTAAGTTGCCCCAGGACACGTTCATTGGTGGTATCTTTGGTGTTTCCCTGTTCTCTGTGGACAAACTCATCGTGGATTTCTCGGGTGCTCCCATTACTTCTGCACATATATTCTTTGTGCATGTGTCTGGTGTTTTCGGTTTGTCATTGGAATCATTCACCGATGACATTTTTGGTATTTCCATGTTCGGTGTACACAAATTGTTCAGTGTGGATGTTTTTGGTAAATTTTCAAATGACCCTATTGCTGTTGCCCTTTGATTATCAGCAACACTCACGTGGAACGAGGGTAACTGTGAGGTTGGGCTGTGCATGGGTGAAAGAAACATTGCTTTTTCGGTTTGTTTGTTGCAGGTGTCTATTGTTTCTGTGCACATAGCTGGTGTGTTCGGTGCTCCCGTGTCTTGCGGTGGCGCCAATGCTGGTTCCATCACTTTTTGTTCTTGTAATGGCAGGACATGTTGCTCAGATGATAAAGGGGTCGCTGCTTTCCCATGTTGATCTGACGGCGGTTGTGTTGTCTCCGTTTGGATGACTTCAGTGCATAGCTGGGATGAAGGCGGTTCCCACTGTGTTCCCCTTTCCACCCCATTCTTGACAGTCACTGGAGTCCCCGTTACCCAGTTGGCTGGGATATCTACATGCAGTAGACTCCAGTCGGTCTGAATGTGTACCGACACACACCGTGATTCTGACAAACTTGAATGTCTGTTGTCTTGATGGTTCGAGTCCTTAGCCTCCCCCCTTTGTGGTATACAACAGAAGACACCAGCAGAAGGTTGGGCAGCTTGGGGGAAATCCATTTCAGAAGCTGACCTCAGTTTCTTTGGCTTTGTGCTCTGCGTTGTTGGGACATGTGTCTGGTTGTTTCTGTTCTCCTTCATAACCACCTGGTGCACCATGGCTTCAACAGCGTCCTGGATGCTTCTGTCTGGGTCAAACTCCGTGTCGGAGCATTCCAGCCTTTCCAAAACAGAACTGTGGCTGACAACTGCGTTGGGATCAGACTCAGTGTCCGACGAGTCTTGTGACTGTACTTTGGTCTCTTTACCATCGGACGTGATAGCTGTTGTTGATGTGTCATTCTGGGACTCCAGTGATTCCGTGGTATCGCTAGCATCAGTGAACTGATCGCAAACTAACACTGAGTCGTACGAATTACATACCGCATCTTCACGAATTTGGCTGTCGTGATTCCCTCGGCTGCCAGGTGGGTCTTGACGAATCTTTTTCACCTGGATAATGATAACTGAACTTGAACTGAAGTTGCATTTAGCTTTGCTGCTTTACTCAAGAATGATAAACACTAATTGGTTCACACACACACACACATACACAAACAACAACAACAAAAAACTGCAAACAAAACCACACACATACACGGATACATATCTCACGCAGTCAAGAGTGCTTGCAAACTGCATTCACACAGAAACAAACACTCACCCACACGCATACACTAAAGAGAAAGTATATAATGTAGGCTATATAATGGCATATTAGTGGACCTGTCACACACACACAATCGTGTGCGCGTCACGGCAGAAAGACACAACGCATATGCCCACAAAAATCGATACAGACAGACAAAACGCATATACAAATGCACCATACATACAAACACATAGATGCGAATCTATATGCACTCATGGAGAGAAAAGGGGTGGGGGTAGGGAGGGAGAGGCAGATAAAGACAGAGAGAGACAGGGGGAGATATAAAGACAGACAGAGAGAGTTCGAATGACAGAGAAAGGAGACAGAAGCATATGCAGAGAGAGAATCAGAGAAGAGAGAGAGAGAAATACAAAAACAGACATAAATGAATGCAGGTACACACACACACACACACACACACACACACACACACACACACACTACGAATACAGAGTACAGAATGACAAACACTTCACCTTTGAAAGGGTTTCATGCGAGTTGCTACGGCCTTGCGGTTCGGGTAAGGCCCTTCTTTTGGTTCCAGATCTTGTGTCTTCACTATCCAACTGGTCCAACTGTCCACAGTGAATCGTAGAACAATGAACATTTGTATGTGTCAGTGTGTGTGTGTGTGTGTGTGTGTGTGTGTGTGTGTGTGTGTGTGTGTGTGTGTGTGTGTGCGTGAGACAGATAAAAAGAGAGTCCTGAACCTCTTGATGTACGCACCCTCTCTCTCTCTCTCTGTGTTCATCACTGATCTCGCGCGTGTTTGTTTCTACAAGCATACGAATGCGCTTGCGAAGCCAAACTGGTGGGCATTGGAACAGATACATGATTAAATAATTTGAAGTAAAAGTGGTTAATGATCTGCGTTGAAGAACTACAACGATTTTGCTTTTCGGGTTTTTTCGGACGCTAATTCAGTATCCATTGATTTCTTTGTGTTCTTCAAACACGCAATGACAACAATTTTGACAAAAACTCATTTTGAGGCACACAAACGAAATAAGGACACACATTATAATAATAAAGTGAACTGAAGTTTTAAAAGACAAAAAGAATTATCAGTGTACAATACCTCTTGAAGTACTTTTCTTCGGCTTTCCTTCTTCGGCCTGAATACAACAAAGAGGCACACACACACACACACACACACACACACACACACATATATATATATATATATATATATATAATATACTCATGATATATTAACACACGCACACACACACACCAAATACAAATTAAAAAAATGATACAAAATGAAGAACGACGAAGAACAAGTGTTACCATGCTGTTGATAAACCAAGTGAATAGTTTTAGAAGACGAAATTTCATGATGATACGAACATGGCTACATCACACTGGAGAAAAAAGCTATGCCTATGTCTTCGCTTGGAATGCATATCTGAAAGTAAAACATTTTTAAAAGGGAAAAAAAATTAAAACGAAAATAAAATCTTCTCAAAAGATATTCTGTCAAAAATGTGTGAGTGACTGAGTTTACTTCATGGAGAAAAGCATTCACATATTTTCGTTCATTTGTTGTGTCTATTTTTGACAGAATATCTTTTGAGAAGATTTTTTTTCGTTTTAATCTTTTTTTCCCCTTTTTAAAAATTTACACACACACACACACACACACACACACACATTTTAAAACAAAAGTGGTAACTGATGAAAGAGTCCTCAGTTAACATCCAGCCCACCACTGTTGTTGACTTTTAGCTATGCCGTGCACTTACCACAGTATGGGTTTGGGCGGTTGGAGGGGATGCTGGTGGAGATTGTTGCTGATGGGTGTGGCCAGTCCTGCACAGCCTGAAGTGGGTGCAGTGTCATTCGCTGAGACAGACAATGGAGTCAACGTACTTATCAACACAAGCACTAGTCTTCCGTGTGATGACGATGAAGAGGGTTGAGAAGCACGTAATGAAAATGTTTGCACTGAGCGTGCATTGATATAGATAGATAGATAGACAGAGAGAGAGAGAGAGAGAGAGAGAGAGAGAGAGAGAGGGAGGGGGGAAGTTTTAACCATTAGAAAGAATGATAAACAGACAACCTTTAACTGAGCGGGGCATAAAATGAAATAAATGTGAAATAGATGAATGAAACCCAACAATTTCAACAGTGTGTGTGTGTGTGTGTGTGAATGTGTGTGAATGTGTGTGTGTGTGTGTGAATGTGTGTGTGTGTGTGAACAACAAAAAATTAATGCTTTTTGAACAAGGGACGTGTGTGAGAAAGAAATAAAGGGGCAGAAGAGAGAGAGAGAGAGAGAGAGAGAGAGAGAGAGAGAGAATCAGCCAGAAGTGAAGGGGAGATGAATCAGCTCGACCAACGGAATCACGTCGTTACGTTTTGCTTTCTCGTTTCCTCCCTTTTCCCTCTTGGGGTGTTCCCTGACTGATAAGAACGCACGCGAACATGAACACACATGAGCTCGCGGCGCGATCGCGTCAGTTAATCTGCGCAATCTTTTGGTGTTGTAAATGTTGTGAACAGTGTGTGTGTGCGTGCGTGCGTGTGTGCGTGCGCGCGCGCGCGGTGTGTGCGTGCATGTGTGTGTGTCGGTGTGCACATATAGGCCTGTTAGTGAGTGACTGGCAAGTGCATGCTGTAATCACACGTCCATTCAAGCATAACATACGGTTTGAATATTTACCACCGCCATTTCTTTTGCCTCTTATGTCCAACGATTTTAGAGGCCGCTGAGCAAGTAGGTCGTGTCTCCAGTCAAACTCTTGGTTTGCACTGTCGCTCGTCTTCACAGAGCGGTTCTCCCTGCTGTAGAAAACGAACACCTTTTTCTTACTGTGTATGTACCTGGCTCGAATCACCAACGGTTATAGCCACTAGCGTCGATGTCATCATCATACCATACAGCAATGATCTACACTGTGTACAAGTGAAAAACGAGAAAGGAACGTCTCAAACAATGTAAGTATGCACACATGCACGCACTGACGCTACTATACACATCACACACCGCGCGCGCGCGCGCGCGCGCGTGTTTGTGTGTGTGTGTGTTGGGGGGTGGGGGGTGTCACTATGTTATAAACTCTTTCTGACCGTAATTTAGAACTGGACTTAACCTTAACTGAAGAAATGAAATGAAAATGGACAGTGAGAGAGAATAGAATCGGGGCAGGCAGAGGTGGAAAAAAACAGTCGATCAGAAAATGGTGTGAATATGGGGGACAAACATATATCAGTGGAAAGATAAAACTTGAATACCTGATGTGAGAATGGAATGACGGCGAAAAACACAGAGGTCTCGGTGATAGCTTACTGTCGTGAGACATTGTATAAGAATACTTCACCCCTTCGCTCCTAGACTTCAGTGTGAACGTGGAACTACTTTCAGAATCGGAATTGTTCCACATCTCACGTGCAAGTGATGAGACTCTGCTGCCATCTGCAGCTCGCGAGTCTGAGACGGACCAAGCAGAAATCGTCTGCTTTTTTTGTAAAGCGGTCTTCCAGAGGTTGGGCGACGGAGTGTGAGGAACGCTGAATCGTGCAAGGGATGGAGAACTGGGCTTCTTGGGTGGACTCTCCAGAAACGGCTCCCATTTGGAAGTCGGGGGCTTTTGGTGCTTTGGGGTGTAGGCATACAGGCTAATCAGGGGCGTTTCTTTAGTTGCCTTTCGATTTGATGACCATAGACTGGGCTGAAAATCCTCTGGCAACCACAATTGTCTCACTTTCAGTTGGTACTCGTTATCTTCCAGGATAGGAGACAATGCAGATTTTGTAAGTGGATTTTTCAGTTCTCCTTGTGAATTGCTGCTCCTGGCGAGAGACACGGGGGCGTTTTTCAGTTTCGAGGACGTGGTGGCATGGTCACCAGAGGAGGAGACGGTTATGGTCGCATCACTTGTCACTTTTGGTCCAAATGGTACATTTCTGCATGTCTTTGCATTTGAAACTATGGGCGATTCCACTGGATTTCTTTGAGCAGGAGTGCGCGTGCTAAATTCGGGGGTAGACTGAGCAGAAATCCTCTCCGGGGATACAACCATTCGATATTTAGCGCCCGTGCAAGCGTCTGTTCTTATCCATGTATTTACAAAGCCGGACTGTCGCAGTGGGTTTCCATAGTTTTCTTTCTGTTTGTTCAGTATGGGTGTTTCACTATAATGAGACACGCTTTCAATAGTTCTGTTTTCCTTCAGCATTTGATCACTTTGGCTTGAACTGGCGTCTTTGGAGTGCCTCTGACCAAATGGATGCTTGTAAGGAATCCAGCGTTCTTTATCCATAGAACGCGATACCTTACTGTCCTCTATTGCATCGCGCTCTTGAGATACGCACAGCGGAGAACGGAACTTTTCATGGATTTTCTTCATATCAAACAGCGGGAATTCTTCCTCCACCCATGGGTTTCTGGCTCTAGTTTCAGTCTGTAACGTGTTTGTTCGTAAAACCAAAGGTGTCTCAAAACCTTGCATTGTCCGATATGGATTTTTGCTGACGTTTGAAGGCATGTGCCGATGTGGACGGCTGGTTTGGGACGTGGGGAGGTGGTGAGGAGAATGTGGTGATTGCGTTCTTGTGAAAGTTTGAAATATTCTTCCTTTATTGTTGTGGGTCATGGCCGGTTTTTTGTTTGAATCAGGCACCTGAAAAAAAAGCATGTGGTAAACATCCGTTCAAATGTCAGGAAGCGTCCAACATGCAATAATCTCTCTCTCTCTCTCTCTCTCTCTCTCTCTCTCTCTCTCTCTCATACACGCACACGCACACACACCCATCAAGTTTATCGCAGGCTCAGGCAGATGCACATACACACAAACACATACGGTCAATCGAACAGGGACGACCCCACAGACTTGATCCCAGTCTAAGGTTACGTATCACGGTGAGAAAAATGATAAAAAATAGTGGAAAAAGAAATATAGCTATGTCTTACCTTTCCGAAAGTGGTATCCATTTCATGACATGACGCCATGGATTCTTTATTTCTATGTTTGGGTGGAAATGTGATATATTTTCCCTCATTTTCTCCACTGTAACAGAGATATTTTGAGAGGTATGTGTACTGCAAGGCACCTGAAGATTCAGTAAAACAGTTATTTCATCAGAACATACACATCTTCTTCAACAGTAAGCAAATACCTGCTTGCAAAGAAAATGCGTGTTTCAGCGCAAAAAAACAACAAACTCTGCGTTATGAGTAAATACACTGAGCACTTTCACATCCTCTAATAATTTACTAAATATCTAGATTTATAAAAAGGGAAAGAAAAGAGGCAGAAGCAACCACTGTGGCACTAGTGACCGAAAGAGTGGGGAAAACTGAAAAAACAACAACAAAAAAACAAAAACAAACAAACAAAACATGGAGGGAAGAAACAAAGCAACGAAATAAGGATATCGGTATCAGTAGCTCAAGTTGGCGTCACTGCGTTCGGTCAAACAGATGCACAAAGGCAGGCGCACAGTACATATATACAGTACATGCCCACACGCACACACCATCTCTCTTTTCCTGTCCATCCCTGATTTTACACACATCCGAACCGGCGACCTTCCTTCAGAAGTGGGGAACAAAACAACAAAGATTAGAAACGGGACACACATACACACACACGCACGCACACACACACACACACACACACACTTTTGCGCGCGCACGCGCACACACACGCACGCACACACGCACGCACACAACCAAACCTCGGCGACGAGGACTCGTTCAGCTGCAGTTTGGAAGGAGGAAGGAGCTCCGGGGAAAAGGGAAGCTCCACGTTTGCCGGTACCCGTGGAAGACGAAAGCCCTGCGACCTTCTTGTAAGATTGGCTGGGTGGCGAGTGTTGAGGTCAACGTGCTGCACTTTGGCAGTTCTGTTGCCAGCTGTGACATTCGTATGTGCACCTCAGTGAACGAGTCAGAATGCAACGTAAATAACTCAGTGCATGAGTCAGTGATGAGTGAGTTATAGTAAGTGGATGTAGTGGCTGGTAAATGCGGATGTAGCAGAAAGCGATTATTATTATTATCATTAGTAGTAGTAGTAGTGGTGGTGGTGGTAGTATCAAAATTTTACTTATTGATGTTGTTGGTCTTCGCACGTACGGTATTGTTGTCGTCATTTGGTCACACACACACACATGCCTATTATCTTCATCATCATCATTGTTGTACTTTGGTTGTGGTTCTTCCTCTTCTACTTCTTTCTGTCTTCATCTCCTTTCGACCCAATCACGATATAAAAATACCAGGGCTGCAAAGATACGCACTGGGACGGCATGCAGAAAGCAGGCAGGCTTACCTTTTATGCTGGCGTTGCTCACAGTGTGCAGCGCCAACAGGTCCTGGCTCACTCTCTTCTTCTTGGAGTGACAGCTGGTCGCCCTCTGGAGTTTCTCAACCTTTAGGTCAAGCTTTTTTCGTTCAAAGAACTCCTGCATGGTGATTGTTTGAAATTAGTAATAAACCATGGAAATTAGTATTAAACTATGAAATAGCCGTCTCATCAGTTAATTATTTTCCCTTTTCTAAGTTCACAGTTTCGGCAGTCTCACAATCGATATATGTGTCCCCAAGTTCAATGGATCGTGTCCATGAGTTTCACACACCCACCCACCCACCCACCCACCCACACACACACACACAATCTATCAATAAGTATAACAGATATTTCGATATATGTAGATATTCAGTAGGTAGATGATAGACGGCAGATAATCACGGTGCAGTTTAGTCTGAATTTCAGTCTTAGTTGTTTTATCATTACAATCGAAAAACACCTCTTCGGAATTTTCATCCGTGTCCAGGAGTACAAACTTCTGTTGGTGTGTGTAGTACAATCTTTGAAGTCCAGTGGCAGTGAATTTAATCAAAGTTAGCAACTCTGTCGCAAGAAGAATGTTTACATTAATTTTGTTTGGTTGATGACACTAACGTTATACGTATTGGTATACCTTTTTGATTCCCACAGTTATTTTAGCTTTGTTTTTTTTTTTTTAGTCTTCCATACCTATTAATGTCACGTTTTTAGGTCTTTCCTTTCGCGCCTGGTATTTCCTTTCGTAGTGAATGGAAACTTAATTTTTCTCGTATCCCTGCACTCTGCAACCGTCCCTCTCGATCTTTGCACCCTTTTACTTACAGATTGTCTTTTTAGATGTGGATACCACATCACATTGCCATAGCCTATTGTAAGGTCGAATTGTATAACCGTGTGAATATTTATGTCAGTAGAAAGTTCTTTTGATCAATCCCAGTGCAATTTTGTTTATTTGTTGTTGTTTATTTTAGATAGTCTATCATGTCATTTTTCAAGTTGATCAAACGATGGGAGTTTGTCATGTTACAGAAAAATCCCTTTCTATCGCCGTACTTGTATGGTGTGTGTGTGTGTGTGTGTGTGTGTGTGTGTGTGTGTGTGTGTGTGTGTGTGTGTGTAAATGTGTATGAGTGTGTCAGTGTGTGTGTGCGTGTGTGTGTGCGCGCGCGTGCGGGCAGTGCAGCGTGCCAGTGCGTGCGTCAGTGCCAGTGCATTTGTGTGACCAGTTTCAATGTATATTCCCATTCAGGATTCTCTCTGTCATTATCTATTACTTGCATTCGGAAACAATGAAATACAAGTTCCATTCGACAGATGAAACCTCTGAGCACTTTCAAAGCAGCGCAAGCTTTTCTGAATTTTTGCACATTCAAACTTTCAAGTCAGTTCTGTCGGATCGTGATATGCTCTTGCTGAAATGTTAAAATGTGTACCTTCCGCAAATACATTTTGCAACTGCTTTATACATAGTCGGAAACATAATTTGAAATACATTAAAAAGAACAGGACCGAAAACTTTACTGTCCTTGGCATTTCCCATCAATAGACTATTTATGTTTTTGATTAACTACACGTACGTGCTGAGGTACAGTAAAGCTGTTGTTTTCTTCCAGTCAAGTTGAAAAACACTGAAATCTTGTCCAGTCTAAAACGTTACCACCAATTCCATATGGATCCATAAAAAATCCTTTATGTACCGAATAATTGTTGTTCACTTTTTGTCTTTTCTTCTTCTTCTTTTTTAATTTTTAAAATTTTTACTAAGAGCATAATGTGCATCACTGCATGCATGCACACCCGGCGTCGTCACGGTCTGATACGGATAGAATGTTCCAGTGGAATTCCTCATGACTTCAACTGAGTGTTTCGGTTATGCATGGCCATTCAAAACCACTCCGACACATGTATATAAACTGATGTTCGTCATATAAGAAACAGTTTTTATATCTTTTATCTCCAGGGAGAGACTCAAGAATTTTTCAGTCATGTTATGAAGATAGTTTCCAGGTGCAATTCTTGTCCCCTCAGTTTTTAATACAGGTGTCAAACAGTCTATCTTACAGTTTCCTGAAAGAATGCCAGTGTCTGTATAGGGATCTTGTGAACAAGACCAACAAATAAACATGAACGTTCATCATTGAGCTTTCAAGATATACGGTTGGTGTTGTTACTTTCACTCATCAGACAATGAGTTGCAAACAAATTAATAAAACGACATAATCTGGAATGCTGACTGATATCGACAAGAACTTGCCTTTTGTAGCCGTCGGTCCCCTTGAAATTTTAGTCTGTTTCTTGCCCCTCCAACCCAGTTCATGGCAAAAAGATCCACAACATTGGCCAAAGTTCTTTCTGGACAACTTCAATGTTGTCTGTCTGAGAAGCAGACGACACTTTCCAACTCGACGTAGAATTTCCGTTCCAAATTCGGGTTTCTTCGGTTGAACAAGAAGAGATTTCATTGGTCGGTTGTTTGCTATCACCTCCCTGAACAAAGTCTGCTGTCTGAATCACATGGATCAGAATAATTATGGTGGTCAACTCGGTGATGGAGCGGATGTGCTTTCATTTTTGACAACACTTTACTTTTAGGATATTCACTAGCAAACCAGCAATGTCTAAAATGATGGGTTTGGCTTCGAAAGCCAAGTTTAGCCGTGAAAAGGCTGCAGTCGGTGCTGCTATTTGTCTTGTCGCTGCTTATGGCGTCCGTCGTTACTGTCCAAATGTCTTGAGTGTGTTGATGATGCAGAAGACAAAAGACAGAGAGAGGTTACAAGAAAATAAAAGCCAGACAGTGGATGGTCATGCTCAAGCAAACGGGCAGATTGGTAGTCCAAAGAAGACTTCAGCTAATGTGAACAAACTGTTCTACAAACAGCTACGTCGGTTGATAAAAATCATTATTCCAGGACTATGGTCCAAAGAGTTCGCCGCACTTGCCTTTCACACAGCCACTCTTGTGGCAAGGACGTTTTTGTCAATATATGTAGCAAGGCTTGATGGAAGCATTGTTAAAACAATCGTTCAGCGTGATGTTACCAAATTTCTTATTCAACTGACTAAGTGGCTGCTTGTGGCTGTGCCAGCTACTTTCATCAACAGCCTCATCCGCTTCTTGGAAAGTCAGCTTGCCCTGATCTTCAGAACACGCCTTGTCAAGCATGCATACAACATGTACTTTGATAAGCAGACTTACTACCGAGTCAGCAATCTTGACAGCAGGTTATCAAATGCTGACCAGTGTCTCACAGAAGACATCTCCATGTTCACTCAGCAACTGGCCCATCTGTATTCCCATTTGACCAAGCCTTTGCTAGATGTAGCAATGATTTCCTTTACACTTTACTCTCTTGCTAGTAGTCGTGGTGCAAGCTCAAAGATCCCCACCATTGTTGGTGCAGCTGTCATTACCCTCACAGCCAGTGTATTGAGAGCAGTGTCTCCCAGGTTTGGCAAACTAGTCGCGGAGGAAGCTAAGCGCAAAGGTGATTTAAGGTTTATGCATTCCAGAATCATCACCAATGCTGAGGAAATTGCATTTTATGGTGGTCACAAGGTATACATATATCATGGTTTACATTCTTTTTTGTTTTGTTTTGCTTTCTTGTATGTATATATTAGTTGTGCATTGATCCAACAGTATCTAAAAAGTTGCATATAAAATGCAAACTTTGACACAGCCAAGTTTAATGATAACAAAGCTATGGTCATTGGTGCTGCTATTTTTCATGTCAGTTTTTGATACATGTATGTTGCGATATACTTACCACAGTTCCAGTTATAAATAATGGTAAAATAATAGATCTACATGTACACTTGTGCAAGTATTATTGATGAATTAATGTGATTAGTTAAATCATCTTCTTCTTTTTTTTTTTTATTAAAGCAGCATGCTTTCATGCTGGTGTGACACAAATTAAAGGTTATTTTCTCATATTTGATCAGAATTGAACAGGCACACACACACACACACACACCCCATTTGCATATACTCACAACCACCTATATACACACAAATTATCATTGGTTTTAATTATTGTTTTTTTCAAATTTGATTTTCTTTGTTTTGCTCAGTTAATATTAATTCAAATGATTGCTTAAGTGTCAGTAGAAGTATAACAAAAGGTTAATCTGACAATAAATGGTATACAAAAAGTTAATCTGACAATGAATGGTTTCAGTCAGTCATGCACTCTATTGTGCACACGAACAGAAATGTGTGCATGTGTGTGCACAAATATGCAGTACATACACACAGAAGTAAACATGCATGACATACACAATTTTGTCTACCTACACACATACACATGCATACTGCATTCATAACATGGATAAAAGTACAGATATATATATATATATATATATATATATATATATCATTATATGTATGTATGTATTATATGTATTCATATTCATACACATGTGCACAGGGAAGTTCACATTCATAAGCATTTACATGTTTACTGGTGCTCATATACAGGTAAAGAAACAGAAACTGCGTCTTGCTTGTACATCATTTTATTTCATGCGCATGCTGGCTCATATGCACACACATATATACATGTACACATATTGTAGACATACACACACCCATACTTATTTAACATTTGTAGTATTCCTATATATGTATTTTATCATCTATTTTGTGGGGGAAAATTCACAAGTTGTTTAAGTTGTTTATAGCAGCAAATATGACTGATGGTGGGTGTGCGTGTATGTATGTATACGTCTGTATGTGTGCATGTAAGTGAGAAAAAATGAGAACAGCATTAAACTGTGTGCATGTATGTGTGTGTACATCTGTAAGTGTACGTGAAAGTGAGAAAAAAAATGAGAACAGCATTAAACTTTTCAAATCGGGAAAGCATAAAACTGTTCAGCTTGGCATTGCCATGTTTGATAGCATCAGTCTCCCAACACTGTTATATGATCAGTACATGACTAAACCTTTTTTTGCTGTGCGTTCAGGTGGAGAAGGATCAGTTGACAGCCAGCTACACCAGCGTGGTGTCGCAGTCCAACCTGATCTACCTGAAGCGCCTGTGGTACATCATGTTGGAGCAGTTCCTGATGAAGTACGTCTGGAGCGCCAGTGGACTGATCATGGTGGCTGTTCCCATCCTCACTGCCACTGGGAAGCGGGCGGATGGTATGCGTGTTGTTTGTATGATGTTCGTCATGATGTTTAAAACATAAACCTCCTTTGTTTAACTCTAGTAATTTGAGGTATATTTGTTATCTATTGCTCTTGTATGATATTTTTATCTTTTGGCGCTTTTATTCCGGTATCCTATTTTCCACCCATGTATTTGTGAATATACTTAAAAGCTTTTATACTGAATCATATCTTAAGTTATGCAAAAAATTTTCAGGAACTGTTGTGGATGATGACCCAGATGGCGGAGTGAGTGAAAGAACGAGAGCATTCACCACTGCGCGGAACCTTCTCATCCAGTCAGCTGATGCCTTTGAGAGAATGATGTCATCCTACAAAGAGGTAGGATTTTGGAGTTGCCGCTTTAGGGTTAAATTCTTCTTACACTTTTTGATTTTGTAGGGAATTTTGTTTGGCAGGGGTGGATGGGTTGTACTGTCACTGTCTCTCTGAATGTGTTTGTTGGAATTGTGCAGACTGTTATAATGCTGATGTTTATGAAATAGAGTTCCTCTGAGAAGTATTTGACATTGTGCTATAGGTTAATGGGATGTTCATGAGTAAACCAGTGTTATGCAATGCTTTTTATGCGAATATAATTATGCGTACAGTTATGAGATACTGGAATAACCTGAGATGAAGATGATTTTTTGCCATGAAAAGAAAGGTACTTGTTAGTTCTTACATTTACAGTTAATGACATGATACTATGTTTGCACAGTCATGCGTGGATGCTCACGACACAGGCATCAATAATATGCTCACCAGCAGAGTTCCCCCTTTGTTTAGCCACATGTTCAAAACACCTATAGATACTTTAAATCTCCATGAAGACAGCATCGAACAGAGGGAAAGAAAGAAAGAAGGGGGTTTATTTCATTTTAAGAACATTATACATCTGTCCCTACTTCTTTTACGTCCCTAGATCACAGAACTGGCTGGTTACACCTCACGAGTGTCAGAGATGTTTGACGTGTTTGCTGATGTGCAAAAAGGACAGTACAAACGCAACATGGTCACCAAGTCCAGGCCCAAGGTCATGCATGATCGCATTGATGGTCCACTTTTACAGAAAGGTACCTTTTTCCTGTTCTATTTATACTTATTGGTGGACTGAAGAGTGAACAGGACCAAACAGTTTCAGGTTGATTCATATATATATATATATATATATATATATATATATATAACAGGATATGGTTTCACACTTATTGAGGTTAGGTTGGTAGGTTGGTATGCTTGAGTATATGCATACGAATTAATTCAAAGCTCAATGAAATTTGCTTTTCTGGAAATTTTCCACCATATTAACTTCTCTTCATAGCTGTGGTAAGTTTGGATTCCTGTAGAAATTTCAGATACTTCAATTTTTATTTTTATTTTTGGTCACCATATATCCCATTTGCTTACTTTTTTTTCTCTTAATCGTTCATTTGTTCTTAAGTTTAACGTCTTTTCACTGTAAGTGATGTTTAGGCAAGTGTTGATTATGTAGATAAGGCAAACTGTAATTCATTGTTGAAAAACAAACAACAAACAACTATAGAGTACTGTTTGTCGGTGGTTGAAGTTTTTTTTTTTTTTTTTTTTTTTTAAACAGAAGATGTGGTGTAGCATATATGAATCACTCTGCATGCTTTCACATCTTGAAAGAAACCAAAACTGAAGGGAATTAATCACATGGTTCATAAGTGTTTCTGAATAGAGTACTGTTTGTCGGTGGTTGAAGTTGTTTTTTTTTTTTTGTTATCTTTTTAAACAGAAGATGTGGTGTTGCTAGCATATATGAATCAGTCTGCATGCTTTTACATCTTGAAAGAAACCAAAACTGAAGGGAATTAATCACATGGTTCATAAGTGTTTTTGAATTGCAAGTGACTGGTTCTGAGTGAATACCGATCAGTGTCTTTTGTTAACACACTTTGGTGACAGTGCTTTGGTAGTTGCATGCCTGACAAATTTACAACATTATGTATTTTGCACTGGAAAAAGCAAAGGAGAAGGTTAATTTTTATCATAGATTGTGCCAGGGTAAGGGAAGGACGGAGGTGGAGGTGTTGGGGACTTAAAGTTTTGCAGAGACTTTTTTTTTTTTTTTTTTTTTTTAGACTTAAAGAAGTCATTTTCTTATTTTAAGATTAGGCTCTTTGATTTTCTGCCACATATTTAAACAGTAGCCATCACTTGAAGAGGACAGTATGTCCTTTATGGCATTTTATAAGTTGAGTGCCGTTCAGCATTATGCTTCCACCTGTTCTGTAGACTCGCCTGTGTTTGTGATGCGGTCTGATATGATGGGAATGTATTGCAGGGGAGGTAATAGACACAGAATCGACCATCGACATTGAGAACCTGCCCATTATCACTCCCAACGGGGATGTCATTGTTGCCAGTCTCACTCTCAAGGTCAGTTCTTAGTTAACCGCAGTTTAAATGCCACTTGCACATTAGTATCTCTCTCTCTCTCTCTCTCTCTCTCTCTCTCTCTCTCTCTCTCTCTCTCTGTGAGATTAAAAGCCTTACTGAATTACACAGGAAATGAATGATTATTGCCTAAATCAACTGTCATTTGGCTCAATCCAGGTATGCAGCCTGTTGTACTGCTAATGAATCTTGTTTGTTAAGCTTTCACAGACTTTGGCTATACAAGTAACAATGATAATAACCAACTTTTATTGTTCTTAATTTAGAATTTTTTCTTTTAAAAACCGTAAATGTTAATATTATTTCTGTTCGGTTTGTATGCTGTTTTCTGGTTGAATCCCAGGACCTTATAACGTAAGAGTTGGGTGGACTTTTCGCTTTATGTGTAAACTCCCAGCCATTTGTAGAGATGGTATTGAGGCAAAAGGATTATTTTTTTTTTAAAATGCATGTGTGAGTACATGTGTTGGGTGTGTACAAGAGAGAGAAGAGGGCATTTAATATGTGTGAGTGTGTGTGTGTGTGTATTTTTTTATTTTTTTATTTTTTAAGGTGCATATCTGTATGTAGATAAATATTTGCTCTCATAGATGAGCATTCTTGTCTGTGCCATGATGGTCTGAAGAAAAAGAAAATGGTGTGTTTTGTCAGATGGAAGTTGGCACCCATCTGCTGATCACTGGCCCCAATGGCTGTGGCAAGTCATCGCTGTTCCGAATCCTCAGTGGTCTGTGGCCGGTGTATGGAGGCCGCCTGTGTAAACCCCCTCCTTCTTCCATGTTCTACATTCCTCAGAGGTAAGGGTCATGTGTTGTTGTTGTGTACGTCTGCAAGTCCTGGTTCATTCTGTTGACTGATGGAAATAAGGAGGTTGTTTAACGCAGTCAGATTGATTCTGTGGTTGTTAAAGGAAGTGAGGTGGCAGTAATTTCTTATTCACCACTGTCATCTGCCCAGTGTTGATGTTATTCTTTGCTTTTCTCTCTCTCTCTTTTTTTTTTTTTTTTTTTTTTGTCACTGTCATGAGAACTGAATGATATGTTAACCCCCACCACCCCTGCCCTTTTGGCCCCTAATGTAACATTTTTTGGCTGTTTTTTTTTTTTTTTTTTTTTTTTTTAATACAAACAAGATATCCCCCCTGCCCCAATAAAGCATACTCAAAACCTAAAAATCATTGAGGAAAAACGTCCATAATTCTAAACGCCCATAATTCTTTATGCTTACATGATAGCGGTATCTCAGTCTACTGTTTGTTTGTACTTTGTTTCTGTACTCGTTTCTCCAGACCCTACATGTCAATTGGCACCCTGCGTGACCAGGTGATCTACCCGGACACTGTGGAAGAGATGAAAGGGAGGGGGGTGAAGGACTGGGACCTGGAACAGATTTTGAACACGGTCAATCTGCAGCACATTGTGCACCGAGAGGGAGGTGGGTAATTCTAAACACTGTTTGGGGAGGCTGAGGGGGATGTTCAGTATCATAGTGGTGTACTTCCAGTATTTTCATGCCCAACATGAGGTGAATGTTAGTGATCAAATATACCTGGAATCGTCAGCTACTGATAACCTTAATCATTTGGTACACACCGTTTGAACTTGAAATTGAGGACTGTGTTTCTGTCATTATCTCTGGTGGACATCTCATGCCTGAAAAGATGTAAAAAGGTTTTGTTTGTTTTTTTTACTCAGTTTACTTCTTTGGTTACACATTGTGCGAATAATATTCACTGTACATTGCTTCTTTGGTTACACATTTTGCTATTGATATTTACTGCACATTGCTTCTTTGGTTAGATGTTTTGCTAATGATATTTACTATACATTGCTTCTTTGGTTATACATTTTGCTGTTGATATTTACTGTACATTGCTTCTTTGTTTACCTTTTTTGCTGATGATATTTACTGTACATTGCTTCTTATTTTGAGACATCTTAAAAATGATGTGTGCAGGATGGGACTCGATCAGTGACTGGAAAGACGTGTTGTCAGGTGGAGAGAAGCAGAGGATGGGAATGGCCCGCGCATTTTATCACAAGTCAGTTGACACAGTATTGATAAAGTATTGAGCAGTTCACTTCAGACTGTTCCAAGCATGCATTGCTTTCATCATGTTGGAATACAGAAGTTTTCGAGGAGATAACTGAGATAATGTGGACTGATGTGTTGCATGTATAAAGATCTATGAAGGTTGTAAGAAGTTTGTTTAAAAATCTCTGCTCATGTGATGGTAATTTTGATTACAGCAGTGTTAACATCTGATATGTATGTATTTATTACAGCTATTAGCTGTACCTTCTATGCTTCTCCTGTTTCACTCAACTAATTAATTTTTTTTTTTAAATATTTACATGTTTTTACAGATACACTTATCAAAAAACGTATAAACAAAAGAAAACTGGGAAAATGACCTAGCAGAATCTACCAACATGAATATCTGTAAACAGAATGATATGTAAACCAGTTTCATGGTTCTTCAAATATGAATTTACATTACACATTTGAGTGTGTCCTTTACCATGTGATTGCAGTGAAGTTTTTTTTCTCTGCTTCAATTGTTTTTTTCAAAATAAAATGCCTGATTTGTATTTTCTTTAATTTCTGATAAATCTTTGTGGCAGTTCCAGTGTGTGGGAAAGTTGACAGAATTTACAAATGCGATATATTTTTCCATACCATAAATCACTTTTTTGCGGTGTCTTGAATAGTCGGTGAGAAAGTTAGCAAATTTACATTTACGAAGGTGATGTATTTTACAGTACCATACCTCACTTTTTGCAACTTCTCAGACTCCGTGAATTTTGGCAATTTGCCTTCTGTTGGATATAAAATGTTTTCAAACAAAATGAAGTCAGATACTTTGTAAGTTGTAAAAGTGAAAATTGGTCCTTATTTTTATTGATGAAATATGACAGGCGTTTTTATGTATTAAATTTTGGTGAATACTAACACATTATTTTTTATATTGAATTTTCAAATCTGAATACAGACAGACATATTTTTTACTGGAAATCTGAAGTGTTAAGATGCTAGGTAGCTCATATCTTTTACTGGAAATCTGAAGTGTTAAGATGCTAGGTAGCTCATATCTTTTACTGGAAATCTGAAGTGTTAAGATGCTAGGTAGCTCATATCTTTTACTGGAAATCTGAAGTGTTAAGATGCTAGGTAGCTCATATCTTTTACTGGAAATCTGAAGTGTTAAGATGCTAGGTAGCTCATATCTTTTACTGGAAATCTGAAGTGTTAAGATGCTAGGTAGCTCATATCTTTTACTGGAAATCTGAAGTGTTAAGATGCTAGGTAGCTCGTGAAGTGTTAAGATGCTAGGTAGCTCGTATCCTTTACTGGAAATCTGAAGTGTTAAGATGCTAGGTAGCTCATATCTTTTACTGGAAATCTGAAGTGTTAAGATGCTAGGTAGCTCGTATACAGATGCTGAAGAGACACACATGATTTGTTCCAGACCTCAGTTTGCTCTGTTGGACGAGTGTACCAGTGCAGTGTCCATTGACGTGGAGAGCAAGATCTACCAGAGCCTGAAGGACAGTGGCATCACTCTGATGACGATCACCCACAGACCCACCTTGTGGTATGTTGGCTCTCTGGCTGTGTCTTGTCCTCGTAAATCTGAAGTGGTATTTTGAGCAGTAACAGTTTATAGCATGGAAAGTAGAGGTGGAGCCAACATTTTTCTGGTCAGTTGGCCAAAGCAGAAAGAAACCGTTTAAGCACATTTTTATCATTTAAAAATTTTTAAAATATAATGTTGAAGGATGAGAAAATTTCAGTGGGTAGATTTCACTGGAAATTTATTTTAAAAAACGAACAAAAAGCACACTGAATGGCAAACAAATAGTTAATATCTGATCTGTTTGGTACAAAGTAAATCTGGTGCTTCAGAAACTGGAATACAGAGATGTTTGATAAATGAACAACAGCGTTGCTGTTGTTTTGATGAGTTTATTTGAAATATGATATTGCTTTTAATTATGAAATTGATGATGATGTAATAGAGCTCTGAGGTTCAAGTATTGTGATGTGGTAGTATTGTGAAATTGGCGTGAAGTATTGTGATACCTGTGCATCATGTATGTGTTGTTATGAATGATTGCTGTATGTTGTGTTACGTGTGATGATTTTGTGTTTGTATGAACATAGATAGGTGTTTGAGTGTCTGGTTGAATGGGGGGGGGGGGGCAGGGATATGCATGTAAATTTTGTGTTTGTGTTTTAAACACGTTTTACATGCGAGTCGTCATTTTTTACAACTCACAGTGCAGTTCAGTACATGGAAAAGTGCGATGTAAATGAAATCATCATTATTTATCAACATTACCTGACGTGATGAGATTGTTCCCTCCCCCCCAACCCCGCCCCCACCAATCCAGGAAGTTCCACAGTCACCTGCTGCAGTTTGACGGAGAAGGTGGGTGGAGGATGGAGGTGCTGGACACCACCACGCGCCTGTCGCTGAACGATGAGAAGCAGCGGCTGGAGGCCCAGCTGGCTGGCATGCCCCGCATGCAGGAGCGCCTCAAGGAGCTCTGCTCTGTGCTGGGTGAGGACTCGGTGCTCCTGCACTCCAGGGAGAGTGTAGCCGACCTCGAGACGCTCCAGGACGCCCAGCTCATGGAGTAGCGGTGGTGGTGGTGGTGGTGGTTGATTCCCAGACCCTGGATCTTCGTTGTTGGGATTGTTCCTGATGCCAGTGATCGTTGGGAGTAAGTCTTTTGCTTACAGTTGGAAGTATTGCAGTGAGGGGTGTCTGGTATTGTTTCAGGTTTATGTAAGTTGGTTTGTATGGGGGTTTATACAGTATCTGGTATGTATAGACCACAACCCATAAACTTCTTTTGCAGCAAATTAGTTGTTATACAGAGAACAAAAAAGACCTAAGTGAGATAGGATAAATACTTAACAGATCAGTTCAGTGACAAAAGAAAAGTTGTGTTACATCAAATTGTATTCTGTTTACCATGACAAAGCTGTTGCTTTCATCATGAAGACATGATATTTGAAGAATTTTTAAAGTGTATTTTGCAGTACAGTGGCATTGCCCCATGATATTGTTGTCATGTCTGCTGTAATTTATTGTGCATTTGTCCTGTGTTCCACACTGTTTTGGGCATCAAGTTTCACTTGTTATTTCACTTGTTATTTCATTGTCTGTATGTTACTGATGGTATGAAGGAGAAGCCACAGCCAGGTGGAAGGGGAAACATACTCCAGTAGTTCTGAACTAGTAGTAATGCTTCAGTAGTTGAAGTCTCTGACAAGAATGTGATAGCTTGCATCCAGAAGAAAAGGCACAACGTTTTCCCTTGTCATGGTAATCAGTGTTATGCATGTCCCATGTGAGACTATTGAATACAATATTTGTGTAAAAAGAATTGAGGTTTTATAAAGCCAGCACTTTCTTGTCTTTCAGCCTCTCAATATGTTGTCTAGAACTGCTAATCAAATATTTCTGGTCATCCTAGATCGTTGTAGACATATTGTTTTGTTTGTTGTTTTTATTTTTGTTTGTTTTGTTGTTGTTTTTTTGGGGGGGTTTAATTTATGTGCGTGAACTTAAAGAATGTGTATGTAGTTTTAAAGCAGTTTGTGCACTGTTGTTGGCATTCTTGGTTATTGTTGTTACTGTTGCCTTTGATGGTGTTGCCCTACAGGAGTGCTGACAACCAAAATGAACATTGAGGTTCAAAACAAAAAAAAGTTCAAGATGAGTCCTTGAATATGGAATGTGCATTGTGGATGTACATACACTTTATATTATTTTACATTTTTTTTTTACTGTGGGTATTTTTTGTTGTGTTCTTCCCATTCCCACAAGGTGCATCACTTTTCACCATGTTCATTCCATCCCTCCACCACTGTCCATCTCCATTCCCTTCCCAGCCCATTGCCCTTTTTCGTAGCAGTGCAGGAGGCCTGAATGTTTGATGCTCCTTTGCTGGTACAAGCCTAAGGACGACCACCGCGCTGTTCTGAAGATGAAGACTACCCACCAGAAACTGCTGCACTCATTCATCATCAGCATGGAAAAAAGTGTCCCAAAATTCTGTGTCCTTTCATGCCTTGCTTTCATTGTGACCTTAGTTTTGATCCCTCTCCACTTCATGCTTGGGGTGAGTCCTGTCAGAGTCTTCAGTGTTGACAAACTCATGAGGGACTGTCGCCAGACGGATGTGATGGCAGTTTCCTCTCTAGGATGGATGCTTACTCAGTCTGGCTCCATGACTAAGTGATAATTGTCATCAGTAGGTGGCTTTGTAGGTGTTGTTCTAAGTATGCTAAACCAGAACATGCACTACTGAACACCACTGAAGTGAGTCAGCTGCAGTGCAGGGTCTCCTCTGTGGCCTTCTAGTGACCAAGCATCTGTGGACTGCTGACACTGGGGACTTGGAATGAGTGGTGTGAGAGTAATGTCACTGAAACCATGCAGGTGATGGGGCAGCAAAAAAAATTTAAAAAAAACAAAAAAAAGAAGAAAATGTTACACTTGCTGTGCTGATGTCTCTTCCGGTGATGCTGGAAAAGTGTTGGTCTGGTTGTAAGTTGTATCTGTGTCATACAGCTCCAGGAAATAATTGCAGTTTGGTTTGTTTTGTATATCTTGGTCATATGGAAGTTGTGTTTTCATAGTTTCATTGAATGAATGTAATAAGTGGTTTGCCTGCTTCATCTTTTCTTCTACATTATTACGTGAAGGATGTGTGGTGTTACTGATTTGTGAGCTGAAGTTGTTTTTATATCTGGTGGATGATCTTTGTGGTGCAAGTAATTGCCACTGATGGTGTTTTGGTGAGGGGATGAGAGCAGTTTGTACAGCAGTCCAGTGTAACATGAAGTTGGGAACGCTGTGTACATTTCACCCTGACCTGTTGTCACTGAACTGAACCAAGCCTTCACACAGCAGCATTGTTCTGCAGTCTGCTGTCCCTCTCTCTCTCCACTGGCTGAAGAGTGATAAGTCACCTGAAACATTCCTTCACCTTTTTCACTCCTTCAAATAATCCTCCCACCATCCCAGCAGAGTTCGTCAACTTTTTATGTGCTGTGTTTTTCAAGTTAACAGGATGTGCTGATGCATAATCCACACTCTTGAGTTTTTGAGAAAAAAACAACTAAACAAAAATGATGAATAAGCCACATCTGGTGTACTGGCTGTAGAAAAATACAGATTATAACGTAATAGCTCTGTGCATGTGAACATATCTATGAACCTCCAAAGAAACATGTAGACGCTTTGTGAACATCGAACCTGAGACAGAAATCCTCAACAACGAGTATACAAAGACTTCCTCATGACCAGTCCTAGTCATCTTGTGCTTTGCTCACTATCATAATTGTAAGTAATGAAGCCCGTGAGTTTTTGTTCGTGGTGGTGGTTTTAATTGGCATCAGGGCACAACCTGAGAAACGTTATGTGGACCATATGGTCTACAGAAGAGTCTTGTTTCTGTCCTATGTTGCACCTGTAGTCTCTCCAGTGTTCTGTTTTGCAGACTTGATGGTTTGTGGTTTAGATTGTTTTTATGGGTTAAAGTCAGGATCAAGTTTTTTTGTTTTTCAAGTAGAAGGGGAGAAGGAAAAAAAAATCTATTGTTTTCACCTTTTTTGGGGGTGTGTGGGGGGGTGGGGGTTAGAAAGCCCACAGTTTTGATGCAGCCTTTAACACATCTCTGCCTAAACTGTGGAGTTCTTTTTTTTTTTTTTTTTTTTTTAATCATCTGGCTCACCACAAGATCACAAAGAAGAAACATGGAATTTTTTCTCCGATTTTTGTGGTGCATTCATTCATTTACAGTACAGGTTTTTTCTTGTCTTTTGCTTTCTTTCAGTTGTTTTGATGCACTTTGTTGTTGTAAATGGTATTGTTGGTGCTAATGTTAGCAGTCATTTTAACTGCTAGAGCACTTTGAATTGTAGCTAACTTTGAGAATGAATAGCACCTCCACATATATTCATTGCAAATGTTGCATACGTGTGTATAGTACTATGTTTATTTGGGCAGTTAAGACTGTTGGAGATATTTTTGATTGTTTAATATCACAAATAGTACAAACTGATAAATTATGATTGGAGGTCTTAGGACTTTGAAAGAAATGATTGTTCAGTATCATAAATGGTACCATTTGATAAGTTATTATTTTATTATTATTTTTTTTTTTTTTTATTGAAGGCTGTTTTTGTGTGTGTGTGTGTGTTCTGCCAGCTCTGTTATGATTTCCATTTTGGGGGGCATGGGAGCTGTGTACATTAATGATTTTGTCATTGTAATGTCTAGATTCACATGGCTGGCTTCTGTTATTTCGATTAATTAGAATTTTAAACAAATACATATAATAAATAGATGTGAAATTGTCATGAACATTTGTCAAGATTGATTCTGGAGCTTTGAATTGTACTCAAAAAGGAGTCTGCTTTTCCATTGAAGAATTGTCTTTCAACAACACTTTCCATACCTGTGCTGTCGCTGGCTGTATATTGACTGTTGGTCTCTCAAAAATGACGTTTTTTTTGCAGCATTCCTTTTGAGGAAGAAATGACTGTTGTTGACAGAGGGCCTGTGGAGGCCCTCCCAGCCAACAAGGCTGTGAACAACATGATTGATTGCTGCTGCTTATCATTAACAAGTAAACAACAACAACAAAGTTGAGATAGTTCTCATGTTGTGTTTGTTTGAAGTCAGACCATCGTGAAATAAAAAATTTCAACAAGGAAAATTATGTTCAGGGGTTTTAAAATAACCCAGGAAGCTTATTCTGTTTCATTTCCTTATTTATTCCGATTCTGAATGAATAATGTTGTATGACCACAAATTGCTATTATTTATTTTTGTCCTCATTCATGCTTTTAATTGATTTTTGAATCCCACATATGATATTTCAAAAATTTTCAAGAATAGCCATTTTCTTCCATAGTAGGTTTTATTTTTTATTCCTTGGTTTAGGTTCCTGAGAGGACTGAGTTAGTTGCTGGTGAAAATTGTTGGAACAATGAATTGGTTCCTTCTGTCCAGAATAGAAGTTAATTGCTGTGGTGTCTAAGTGTACTGTGCTTCGCCTGTGAAGGAGGTAGACTGAAGCAGAACTCTCTTTGGAGCTGTTTGCATTTGTGTCCTCATTGCATGATCGATCCGCTGTTCTTTAACCCCTTGCAGCATGCAGACATCATGGCTAGGGTCTAGCGTTCATGAACACATTGTAGGTAAATGAGAGAATTCAGTCGTTCGGATGAGATGAAGCAAGGTCCTGTATGTAGCAGGTACTTTGCGGACGTAAAAGAAGCCATGGCATCAAAAGGGTTTGTCCCTGGCAAAATTCTGTAGAAAAGTCCACTGACTTCGATAGTAAAACAAATACATTTGTAGGCTGGGAAAAAAAAAAGAGAAAAAGGATATGTGTGGTGCTACACTGCAGCGACACGCTCTCCCTGTGGAGAGCAGCCCAAATTTCATACAGAGAAATCTGTTGTGACAAAAATGTAATGCAATACAATGGGGAAGAACAGGACAGAAGTGGAAAAGGCCTGATGCAGTAATGCTCTTGATAAGCATTTATACCATACTGTTGACAATCTGAATTTAATTCTGAGAGTGAGGGAGGGAAATACAGGAGTGTGTATTTTATTTGATATTCTTGTGAGGATTTATGGACTTAGATGCATAGAAGTTTTTTTAAAAACTTTTTTGGTGTGTGTCATTGGTATTTGCTGTGGAAGCTTATTTCATGATCTCAGTTTGTGTGTGAAAGAGAGAAGGGAAGATAAGAGAGTCGTAACTCTGTTTGTGTTGATATTTAACAAAAAATGTATAAAGAGATCAGGAAGACCATGAGATTAAGCCTGATGTGTGTACATATTATTAGCTATACCTTGCGCTAAACTCTTGTGTTGGCAAAACCTATAGAACATAAAGCGAACATTTCCCAAAACATCTCTATGCCATAACAGCATCCTATAACAGATATATTGCTGTTCAGTTCTTTAGCCCTCAGCACAGCCTCTCTTGTGTACAGATTTCTGCTACTTGTAAATATCACTTCCGTGGTATGAAGCGAAAATTATCGAAATGTCTGCAGGCTGGGAAGAACCTCAGCAGGTGTTGTCTGCCAGTAAGGTCACACACTCCTCTTTCTCCTTTCTTCTGCTCCTGTCTGGGGTTGTTTTTTGTTGTTGTTGTTTTCTTCTTCCTCTACCCACTTTACCTACCTCTTCCCAGCTTCGTTCACTTCAAAGTGTGTTCCACTGAGTTAGTGGTTCAGTATAGTTTTCTTCTTTGTCACAGCACATCAGTCTTAACTGTTCTCAACATGAACTGATTCAAACTTCCTACAGCATTTTTCTCCAGTCTGCTCTATCTTCCTCTCTCCCTGTCTCATTTTATTTAATTTTCTCTTTGCCCTTAGGGCTGTATATAAAAAAAACATGTGCATACTTATTCCACTTCTCTCATTAAAGAACAGTTCATTCATTCCTTCATTAATTCTCTCTCTCTTTCTCTCTCTGTCTCTGCCTCTGTCTCTGTCTCTCTCTCTCTCTCTCTCTCTCTCTGTGGCTGAAGAGTGACTTGTTGTGGCCCACCCCTATGGAACCAGCTGGGCCATAAGCAGGGTGGTTTGATTTTATTTGAAAAGTGGCATGTTATTAGTAATGTTTTACCCTCTCTCTTGTGTGAATCATCTCCTCCAGTTACCCTGTCAAAGTCTGTTAAATTAAGTCTGTACATAACTGTATGTTTAATCAATATTTTCTCATCTTGAGACACAGGTATCTGTGTTTCATCAACTGCCCAGATATGCAACAATCATGAGAGAAATGTGGGCTGTGCATAATTGTTCTGTGGTTATATCTTATCCCTGCCCTTTTTTTTAAATTTGTTTTCTGTTGTTAAAATGAAGTCTTGCCACTAGATTTTTAAAAGCTTCAAACAAGTTTAAACTTTTTTTAATTTCAGTTAATCCAATGACTAACTATTGTATCTCTTTCTGTCATCCAGATTACAACAGACTGAATTCTGAAATGTTTAGATTTATGAATTATTGCGTATGCTAGAGATTTATAGGAGTTAAATTTATGAATTATTGTGCATGCTAGAGATTCATGGAGTTAGATTTTTTTTTTTTTAAGTTTCATATGTTTTATTTCTCCATTTCTTTCAAAACTAAAATGTTTTATATTCTAAAGTCAGTGGTTTAATCAGTTCAAATTTGTACAGTTTCATTGTCTCCTTTTGACAAAAAGGTATTGATGTAGGAGTCAGAACAGTGGTTTCTAAATGATTGGGTCCAGTGGAATGAGATGCCCTGTGAATTGTACTGTTGAGAGCATTTTCAGTCCTTGAGACTGTGGGACCTCATAATGAACATTCTGGTTTGTGTGTGGTTTGTAATGAAGGACACATGCTTGTTGATTTGGTGGGTTTTATTATTACATGGACAGATTGCCTGTTGCAGATTCTGCAAGGATTTTTGTTGTTTATGTACTATTTTTTGTTTTTTTAGTTTTACTGCATTGGCACTCTCACTCTCTTGCTTTCAGTTTGTCTCTTTTTTGTTCTTGGGAATTTCTTTTACAAAGATGATTGTTGTTGTGGATTTGTGATGTTTTCTGGTAGTATTACAAAAAAAGCATATCATTATTGGTTATATATGTATTGCTCAAATGGAAGGAAAGGGTTTTCCAGCTTGCTTTGAAGTCATAACCAAAATTGGTTACTATATATTTTATTTTTGAATGTTTGTTTTTTAATGCCAATAGGCATGGAAAATCCTGTATGTTGAAATTTGACTTTGTCAGTTCACCAGACTTTAGATATTTCATGTATCACTCTTTTATTTATTCATGTTTGTTCTTTTAATTCCAGAGTCCAGTATGACATTGTCCTATATTGATCGACCCAGCATTGATACAGGGCTCACAAAAAGTGAAGGACCACTTGGTAACTTGAATTCATGTTATTGGGCGCATGGTGGAATGATGCTGGGTTTCCAGCAAACAGCAGTGTATACAGCCAGTGTAATGTGAGCAACTCGCATAACCAGGGGTGCTTTCTTGCGCTTGTGCTTCCTTTTTTTTTTTTTTTTTTTTTTTTTCCTTTTTTTTTTTAATGATGAAAATCTAGTTATCATTTATAAAACTGTTGAATAACTGCCAGATTTTGGTTGAAAGGTTGATATTTCACACATTTTTCAATCTGTGCATGTGTGCCTGAAACCGCAGTATTCAGTGGGAGGTCAGTGGTTGACCATACGCATCTTACATGATTTAAATAATCTCTCCATCTTTTTAATGCATTAAAACATGCCTTCTTTTATAAAGTGGTCATTGACTTTTTGTGAATCCTGTAATTCCCTGCTGACTACACTGTACTGGGATTGTAAGAAAAAAAAAGTATTTGATGTTTTGGAGTGAAGGGTTTTCCAAGGTGCTTGTTCTGTGGAGCATCATCCTGTGTGAACTGTGTGGTGTTGGGATAGAAATGTGAAGGTGGCAATGAAAAGCATGCCAACATTGTTGGCTCTTTTTTGTTGTTGTTGGTTTTGTTTGTTTTGTTTTGATACCAATCAGTCGGATGAAATTTAAGGGCATTACACATTTGTCAGCACGACATCTCTTCAGTTTGAGTCTGTCAATGAGTCTTTAAACGTTGGTGTTATGTTTAAGTGCAGATTTTTTTTTCATGTTGCACAAGAATGATGTCTTCTGTTTTGTTTGGTTTCAGTGACAATTAGTTGTTTAATTACACCTGTTATTGATATGCATTGTGAACCTTGAAACACTTATAGCTTTTAGAGGCGTTTGATTGGCTATGAGCGGACTGGGCAAGACGGGTCGTCTTTTCACTGTTAGCTGTGCAAAATTTGGCCAAGCAGAACAAACCAATAGGCCTAGTTTGCATCAGTTTGACATGGTAAGTATATGTATCACCAAACATGGAGTATAATACAAACTCCTCCTACTTGTACACACTTGGGTCAGGTTATGAAAAAGAAAAATAAGACAGTTGAGTAGGGGTCAAATGATTGAATGACTGACAGTCCATTGGTATAAAATTCTGTAAGCTTTGAGGCAGAGGCAGTTCACTGAGGTGAACCCCCCCCCCCCCCCCCGCTTTCACACTTTTGCAGTTTGAAAGGAAAAGTGGAATCAGAGAAGACTTTGCATGCCTCCTTTGTTCATGTCTATAGTCATCAGCTTCATACTGCAGTGATGAAACACGTCAGGTGACTGGGAGTGAAACATATATACCAGCAACATATGTCTACCTTTGGTTTATGTAGAAGTAATGACTGATATGAAATTAACATTCAATTTTGTGTTGTGGATTGGCTATGCGCATGTGTTAAACTTTGAAGTAAAGCTCAGAGTAAAGGAGAAAGCATTTTTTTTGGCCTGGTTACATTTTTCCTATGGATGTAATCATCCTGTCTGTTAAGTGGAATCAGATGAGGTATAAATCAGTTTGTGGAAACAGAAGAATCATTTTGTACAATGACTGGAAATCTTAGTCATAAAGTAGAATGTTTGAAGTTTTCTTATTTTGGGGGACTGCAACATTGAAACTACATCATTTAAATTTGTTTTCTTTTTGTATTGCACTTGTTTTGATTATTTTTAAAATTTTCCTATGGTGACAGGATATTATTATTTTCTTTTGTTGTCTCTAAAATGTTTGTCTTTCTTGATATTTTCTGTGATGTTATGATATTTGTTAATGCCTTATTTGCCAGTGTGAGTGCGTGTTCATGTGTGATTTGAACCTACTGCTTTCTACGCATCCATTTGATATTAATTTCTCTTCAGAGTGTATTGTGTTTATTTTTTCTCTGAACTTAACTGTTTTGTGTGTCAAAAACTGCCTTTTGTAATTTGGGCTTCACATTGCGATTTGTTCCAGCAGTCCATTATTTTCTGTTTTCAGAGAAACAAGAGTTATATGATTAATACAATATGACAGCTCTTTAGAACAAGGGGATATATTGATATGTATATCAAGTTAAACTCGTTTCATCAGGTGCATGTGTTGATGACATGCACTATGTGCAGTCATCACAACAGAAACATGTGTTGTAAACTGTCAGTGCAGGTCTTGTGTGCCTGTTTTTTTTTTTGTGTGTGTTTTTTTTTTCATTCAAAAGCACAAAAACACACACTGATACATAAATACAAACTTGTGGACACATATGTGCTTACATTCACACAAACATGCATGTAAATTATAAAAAGCAATACAGAATGCATGTTTGGGAGTGCTCACACAGGCTTGACAATGTATCTTTTTGTGTGTGTCCTAGTGAAGTGACATGTTTTAAGTATCTTTGGCACACTTGAACTTTTTATTTTTGTTGCTTCCCATGTCAGTTTTCGATAGGACTTTTTGTTGCATGGATTATTGAATTGCCACCAAAGACTTGTTACAGAATTAAGTTGTTTTTCCATTTGTTTTTGTGGTTACATTCATAGTTGTTTTGTTATGGAGAATGGGTGTGTGATTTTTGTCATGTCATGAAAGTGCTCTGCACTTCTTACTAAAGTGCACTGGAAGTATTTCTTGATGATCAATAAAAAGTGCCAGAGTGTGGTGGGGTGATTAATGTGAAACTTGAGACATCTTTCTTAGATAACACAGAATACACTTTGCTCTGCAAGGTTTACTTTGGCAATACAGGCATTCTGCACAAGCAGAATGGATACATTTTTAAATGTTGGCAAGTGAACACCAAGTCATATAAAGTGAACAGCAGCTTGGTGGGGGAGCAAAAAAAAAACCCAGCTCACACAGGGTGAACACAAATCGATGTTCAACCAATGAAAATACAACGGCAAGCGCTAAAGAATTAAAGCCTCTAAAACTACATTAAAAACAAACAAACAACAAAACTACCACAGTAGTAAATTTTAAAAACCTTTGAAACCTCAATGATGTGAATTTCGATGATTCTGTTTTGTCAACTGCGCTGTTCATGGAATGAAGATAAAAATGGTGGCCTTGATCCAGCAGATGACAATCATATCAGTAAAAAGGAGATGACAATCATATCAGTAAGAAAACAAAAACAAACAAAAATGCACATGTAACATTTTAGCACCAAGAATCCATATGACTGGCACACTTTTCTTTACACATGCCAATGTTTATAGGAGCAAGGGTAAGGGGAGGAATGACATCAATTTACCAAAACATCTTTTTTTATGAAGAGTAATGTGCATTAAAGAAAATACTAGATGATCATGCTCCCAATAACACTATTTTGAAGAGAACAGTGGGGGTGGGGTGGAGGGGGTAATCTCATATGCAAGTTCTGGAGGCCTTCTGAAATCAAGACCACACCTTCAGACTGTGGTTTCAGTTCAATGAGGAATTTTCTTAGTCATGAAAAAATTATATATAGAAAAAAAAAATCAACACGAACGCCCACAGCTTTCTCAGATTCTGGCACTCTGTAGCAGTCTCCCACAGATACTACGTTTGGCATGCTGAAGGGGCATTTGAATTTCACTGTGTGAAAGTCCAGTTGGAAGTTCTGGGGGAGGGTTGGGGGGCAAGTGATGGCTGGAATGATACACATGTGCCTCATCTGCAACTTTTATCAGAAGATAATGTCCATCTATACACTACTAATACAGTATGTAAACAGAGAACCAAACCATTCTTCACTGTGAACAAGAATTCCAGCACAAATAGCACCGTCAGTAGTCATCAGTGTCCCGGGGAAACTGCTCCCACAAAAATGGCAGTGAACAAGCTGAATCATTATTCTAGAGAAAAATATGAATATACACATGCAGACAAGCATTATCCTTCATAAGTTGACTGGCAGTATATATGTTACTCAAGTGGCATACACAAACATACTTGCTAATTATTATGGATCAAGTATTAATAGATGATATGCATACAATTTACAATAATAGCAAATTGTGTTATGTTTTTTCAAATGAGCTTAAATTCTAAGCATTTCCAGACTATCCCTCGATAAACTCATTAACATTCTTTCACGGCAAGGTATCTCTAATGAAAAAACATACTTCTGACTCTTTCCCTGCTCTTGATATATTTGTAAAACCTGTGCTGCATTACCTGATTATTTTTTTTTTTTTTTTTTGTACACATCAAGTCAAAACTATTCATGCACTGAACAATGAATGTTCAGAGTACTGACCAGAAGTCAAAGAGAACCTTTGGGACAAAAACCTAACAAAAACAACCAACCAACCAAAACACTTTGGAAACTGACAAAAGGAATGACTGATGGGCAGAAATTTGATGATAAAATAATGAATAATTATAAAAAATAATAATCATAAGTGCATGATTTCACTATCATCTGGACACCGCCTATTATCCAACTGAGGGGGAAAAAGGAATTAATTACAACTTAAACCACCGAAACACACTAATTAAAATGACCTGCACCATTCAGGGAAAAACAACACTGTCTTATCATCAGTCTGTGATACAGTGTGAACACAAAGAGGCCGATTGCTGGAGGGGAAGACTCCACATGATTGTCCATAATGGGGATTTACCACCACCCCAGCCAAACGCCCACACGCCTTTCTCTGGATTTAATAGCACATCTGCGTTTTATGAAGAATGCAAATATATTCCATGGGATTTCTGCAGTACTGTACTACTGGAGCCTAAACTACTGGCAGCATCCTAAACTATTGATAAACAAATCATACCACTTAAACTTACTGATAAACCATACAACAAACTTTCTAATGAAATACACCATGCTCAGTCTTCAGTTACCAATGTTCACCAAAAATACAAATTATACAAAATAATGATTTCTGGCTCTGATATGCTGCTTTGTAAAGCCAGGTGGTAATTTTAAATGTAACATTTCATATAACATTACTGAACAATACAAGAAGTGTATGATTCTGCCTTTCAACACTTATTTGCAGTTGCAGATTTCCAGCCTCCTTTCAACACTTCACTTCCAGCAGCATAAGGTGGTTGATTCTTTCTCAAGCATGTTGTTTCAATATCTTTTGAGCAATACTCGCCTCATGCAACAAAAGACCTGCCCTGGGATGTTAGAGAAAGGAAGCATCATACTCTACCTGACTGCTTGGAGATTTATCATACTTTTGACAGCAATCATCACCATAAGATTCTGCAGGGCAAACCATATATCTTTTTGTTGTTATCATTACTAACAGAAAAGCTGGAGAAAAATACACTTTAGGGACTTATACTGTGCAGTAAAATAAACAACAAAAAAAACCCCAAAAAAACAAACTATGCAATCGATTATGATGAAAGCTTTTAACGACAAATATTGTCATAAATTCTGCTGGTCATAAGCTGAGAAAATTTTTTTTATATAATATTTTAACTTGACTGATAATTGGGATAAAATAGATTTGCCTGTACAGTTGAATAAAAAATACCTCACTGAAGTCAGACTAACATGCAAGTCAAAGATGCCTCAAGTCTCAGTAACGAGCGAGAGGACACACAAAAAAAACGCACGCATACAAACTGGCTGTGAATCTAACTGTTAATGTTTAAATTTTGTACAGGAAAATTCATAAACGCTTGCTGAGATATTCATCAGTATCAAATGGCACACCTAACTGATCAATTCTAAAATGTTCCTTGCTACATGTTTAAGACAAGAATCTATGACACAATCAGGAGATGTCAAAATATATTGAGCATTGTAATGTTACCACTAAAACTAGAACCAACACTCTGAACTTTGCACCTTCATTCTCTAAACATACATACAAATATGGAAAGGAAAAACAAATGTTTGTGTCACTTAACTTTTAAGAACACAACAAAAAAAACCAAACAAACAAAAAAAAACCCAAAAAAACAAACAGCAGAAACATGAAAAACACCCATATATGACATTTCGAACCTTGTGAAACTGGCTCATAAAATGCAAACTCAAAGAAATAAGAAAACGAAAGGAAGGTTGCAGTATTTTGAGAAAACAATGGACAAGACCTGTAACAGAGCAGTAGAAAATCCTTTTAACCTTTGAACCTGCCAGGTTAACCCACCACCCCACCTGCTGGCCACCGAGTCCTCAATGTTGCTGTGCTCAGCAGGAACTTGCCCAACACACACACAAACGAGCAGCAAAACAGTAGCCTTCCACAACACCTGAGAGGATAGGTTTCTGGTTACTTTAGCGACAACAACACATCGGGCAGACTGGAATGTCACTTTTTATGGCCAACTGCTCGAGTCGGAACAAGAAAATCAGAATGTCCAGTGACATGAAAATAAAGTGTTATCTGCTCTTCTTAGTGTTTGTGAGTGTGTGTGTGTGTGTGAGAGCAAAAGTCAACAAAAGAGATAACAGAATAAACCTCGTTGTCCATTGTCATCCCTTACTGTTAACTATTTGCATGTTCATTCAGAGCAGGGGAAGGAAGGTTGTGTTTCTCCTAAAATCTCAGATCTGGTCTTTTGGCTCAATGTCCACATTCATACCACCAGGTGAGTATTGTTTCATACACTCTGCATATGTACAAGTCTGTTCACACTGCATCAACATATATATATACCATTTACAGTGAAGCACTGATTATGACTCTACCTGGGAGTGAACTTGGTCACAGGTAAAGCATACAGTAAGTACAAGGGTGCAAGAAGCTTCAGAGTGGGGTGGAGGAGGCATCAGGTTCCCTACTCAAACTTGAAAAATATCATATGTTTCAAAAACAAATATGCACATCGCCTACTTTAAAAAATAAAAATAAAAAAATAAAATTTTTTTTTTACTAAGCATCTTGTCAAATCAAAACGCAGGTATTTTAGAGTAAGACCATGTTATTCATGTTTTGATTTCAGTTCAGTTGTGAATCTGATGACAAAATAGCTGAATACACTGATAAATCTAACACAATGTTAACAAATACACTTCCTCAATAACAATTTTGTTTTCCTTTTTTGTTGTTTTAGGGATATTATAAACGGTGAAACTTCTGTCAATTTCTCTATGTTATGATGATTTCATGAACACATTAACAGACACAACATGTTTAAATCAAAAGTTGTGAGGTAGTGCAGAAAAAAAGCACCAAAACATCTGAAAGAATACATGTCTTTCGTACAAAAATGACAAACTGTGCACTTCTACACAAATGCATGAACACGTACAAACATGCATACACACTGTGTAACATTCTTGCTGCCAGTCAGCTTCAAGTTTCTTTCACACGTTTTCTCTCTTCATGTGTGTGTTTGTGTGCGACTATCACACATTTCCCATATTGCAAAACATCAACAATATTACACAAAAACCAGTGGCACTGGGAATCCAGGGACAAAACCACACTTTGAAACCGAGCATTCTGTGCAGAGTATTCTCATCTGATCACCATGGCAACAAACAAAGGGGGGGCAAGAAAGTCTGGCAGTGCAGCCTGCCCATCACACCCCACCAGCAAGGAAGATGTCCAGAGTCTCCTCACATTAACAGCACAAAGCATTTTGCGACAGAACCCCCCCCCCAACCCCCACCCCTACTCAACAGTGCTGGAGCTGTGGAGAACAGAACATAACAGACCATCCCACCACTCCCACCCAGGTTTTGATATCATGCAGAGGCATTGTTTGGCAAATCATGCGCTCACACCTTGAATCCCTGGCCTGTGTTGTCCTGCCACATCACAAAGCACAAACAGTCCACATGATCACAGTCTCAGTTACTCATCAGAAACCAGTTCTGTTCTGTCAAGTGAAGAATGCTTTCTGTACGTGAAAGGCAGCAAAGTCAATACTGTGCCAACATGTGCCATCACTGCCCAAAAGACAAATCAAGTGCAGAAGTAGGCTATCTAGTTAGTTGTTTTTTTAAATGCAACTTACACATGCTGTTCTACTCCTTAAAACAGTATTATAAAGCTGAAATAGTTGTCTGTGAGACAGATTATACAGATTACTGGTTCCTTTTACACCTGAAATGGTTGTCTGTGAAATCATGTAGCTTTCTTCTTGACACTTTTAATAATATTAATAACAGTAATAATAATGGCTACTTGCTGAGAATAAATGTCCAAGAGGGTGGTCCTTGACCCACGCTGTGGAAAATTCTTGCCTGCTTATAAAAATATATATATTTTTATTGGACAAGCCTATT
Organism: Babylonia areolata; assembly: GCF_041734735.1. Taxonomy (NCBI): domain Eukaryota; kingdom Metazoa; phylum Mollusca; class Gastropoda; order Neogastropoda; family Buccinidae; genus Babylonia; species Babylonia areolata. The sequence goes on along the minus strand of NC_134883.1, from coordinate 21,822,835 downwards.
GTTTTAACTAAAATTACTACCTCTGTGATATGTATCATCTTCAGTTCACTTGCCTCTTACTTTATTGACCAATCAATAATTTTATCTAAATAAAAACTAGCAAGGTATTAAAATGAAACTGGTAAAAGGAGTTTGCCAATTAAAAAAAAAAGCTGTCAGTTCTTAATGGGATATTCCATTTCTATAAGTCAATATTACAACTGATCAGTATTGAACCAAAATAACAGATTTCTAAGAATGTAAGGTTTCATTTGTTCATTAAAGCCAGTGCTTTAAACTTTTTTTTTTTTTTCACACAAGATGACCCAGACACCTGAAGTTCTGAGGTCATGCAGACAAAACTGATATTATAGATGAACATTTCCTGCACTGCTGAATTAATCCACTTTGAACCTTGCAACAAATACATCTCAATCTTAAAAAAGGGACAATAAAAGAAAGAAAGAAAAAAAAAAACCATACAGTGCTCTCATTAACTGCCACTGTCAGTTCATTTCTTGCACTCCTTTCATTATTCTGATCCACTCAGAACACTGGCATGACTAAAATGGTCAATTCTGTCCTCAACATAGCCAAAAAAAATTTTTTTTTATACAACACAAAGTATTCATGCCATCAATTTTAGACCATGCTATTGTTTCTGATATGACTCTTCAATAAAGACAGGAAAATCTGATGCATGGAAAATACTGTGTGCCCCATCAACTGAGAGCCTGCTGTTACTGAACAAAATGTCAATGTTATCAAGACAATGTATATATGACCTGCTTGTCATTTCATCCCCATGACGCATGAAGAAAGAAATCAGCCCTAAACTGTGAATACAGGAGTTAAGATGACCCAAGTTTCCACTTCTGGTACGTTCCAGGCAGTGACTAAAGTTCTCAGCATTGCATGGTCATCAGCTGCCTGTGGAGATTTCTGCTGATGTCAGACAAATACCATGAACTGCAGAACATAACAGCCAGCCGTTTTGAACGTTCTTTATGAAATGAAAACTTTTGCCACGTTTGGTAGGAAACGTGTGCGATGAAATAAGCCATCCATTTCTTTAATCTCTAAAGGCAAGGATACTGAACAGACCAGGCACGAGCAATCCTTTCAGTGCCTCCACCTGATGTTTGTTAACAACCAGGAACACCTCAATCTTTTTTCTGTTTTCCTTCCAATCAACTCACAAACATGCATAATCATCCTCCAATACTGACCAGTTGATCACTGAATCATTACATCCATGTTACTATTCACACACACACACACACACACACACACACACACACACACACACACACACACACACAGCATTCACAAACACATTCACACAGTGCTAAATCCCCACAATTTTGTACATTGTGTCGTTCCACATCACAGAGCACTACCATCACTCCCATTAACCCAGGCCATCACAGTCTGTGTCCCCACACAACACTGCCTCTCCATGCTGACAAACTTCTCTCTGACTGCGACAACACAGCGAGAGGCACGAAAAAGGAAGCAGCATTCTGCTGAAGTAAGAGCATGAAGAGTGTACACACACACACAACCTGGATTATCCATTCACCTATCCAACATGCAGACACTGACATATGTGTATGTACATTAGACAGTCATTATTCATCGCACATGACCAAAGTGGCTTGTCATGTGATAAAAGTCATGCTTAACAGCGCAGAGATAGAGACAGACAGAGAGAGACAGACACACACAGTAACAAGAGACAGAGAGTGAGAGACAGTCCAACAAACACTGAAACAAACATAAAATGTGAAACAAAAAGAAGAGAGTAAGAGAGAGAGAGAGAGAGGTGCGAACACACACACACAGAAGGAGAGATGAAGGAAGGAGGGAAGGATGCAGAGTGAGAAAGACGTGAAATATTATCACTGCACTCTTTGGTTTGACCACTCATGATCTTTGGGAATTTTTTTTTTTTTTTACAAAATGAACACAGTCCAACCATGAAACCAGCTGCCTTTGACCTTGGGGGAAACAGCAAACAACATGAAAGTGATATGAGTGGCATGGTCACTGATCATACTATTGTACATTCCCTGGATAAACAAAAACAAAACTAACAAAAAATCTAAAAAGCTATGCTAACACTCACACACACACAAATCAAACATTCTTTCACAGAAACACAAAACAAAAAAAAACAAAAAAACCAGAAAAAGACTCTAAAAATACACAAACATTTACACATAATTCACAAATCATACTTCCTTCTGACTGAAAAATAAAGTTTCTAATCTAAAAGATGTCCATGCAAAGAACACACCACACAAATCTAAAACCACTGCAAACATTCACTAAGTAAAACAGTTACACACACACATGTGCAAACTTGTCCACTCTCTCTCACATAAATTAGCAACTGCAAATACCTACAAACTAAAAAAAAAAAAACACCAAAAAACCCAAACAAACAAAAAACAAAAAAAACAACAACCAAACTTAGAAGACTGCTGCAACCAAAGTCATTTGTGCAACAAAAGGAAAAAAATAATTATTACTGCAATCTCGAAAAAGGAATTACATTCTTATAAAAGCAAACTCATTCACTCTTTCTTGCATACTCACAAAGCTGTACCTACCTACAAAACTATAAAAAGAAAAAAAAAAAGAAAAAAAGGTTCCTGAAACTCTACAATGTACCAAAAACAAAATATAATTACAGAATGCTGCTGCAACTACAGTGTCAAGAATGGAAAAAAAAAAAAAAACCAGCCAAAGAAAAAAAAAAGAACAAATCAAATCACTGAATATTGCTGCAACCAAAAAAAAAAAAAAAAAAAAAAAAAAAAAAGTGTCATATGTGCACAGTACTTTAGGTAGAGACAGCCCTGATCTTTTCATTACGGAAGAGGCGCCACACACATCACACAAAGATTTTCAAAGCTAGTATTGCTTGCTGCTAACACACAAGTCAAGAACAGCACAGCTGCTTTCCCCACACAACTGGACGAAGAGAAGTCTTGCTGATTGACCAAACTGTCAACAGCATCATCGTCTGGCACAATATGAGTGGGGAAATTGTCACTGCTCCATTGTAGGGAGAGGTCTTTGAAACACACGCTTCAATCATCATTTAAAAGCCCTCCTCTGTTTCTTGTGGAGAAATTGTCATCATGGCCTCTGTTCTGAAGATTAGGACACAAAAATAAAATGACCACAAAACTAAAACATTCTCCATTTCATGTGGGGAGAAAACTGTCGTCCCTCTGTCAGGAGATTTTGAAACAAACTAAAATCAATACAACACTAAAATCCTCGCAACGTTTCATGCTGCTGCGGTTTCATAAAAAAAAAAGGCATTCACAAAGCCTCCATGGCATCAATCATTCATTTAGCTTAACAGAATCCCAACAGTTTCCGTATTTTTATCTCTGGTGACATGATTTCACAAACTGTCTCTTTGCAGTTCTGCCATGAAGTGTAGAGCACACAAACACCCAACGTTGAGAAAAAAAACACACAGCTGTCGAGGACAGGAATGTCGGAGAAAGTCTTTCTCACACACCGACTCCCCCCCACCTGTCCCACCTCCCCAACCCTCCTTCTCACTTTCAGCCCTTCTTGTTCCCGAGGATAACAGTGCTGTCAGAACATGAACTGAATCAAAACACTCCATCCTCAATAACTTGCATAATCTTTATCTGTTCATAAACCTTTTGATTCAGGTTTGCCGCCACACGCACTGAATGTTAATACCCCTGATGGCGGTGGGAACACAATCAACACTCCAGCTGATGCTGATAATCCTTCATGCGGTCTCAACAGAAGAGGAAAGGAGAGAGAAGGTGGTGGTGGTGGTGGTAGTGGTGGCGAGCTATCACTTCTTGTTGGAGGCGGTGGATCCCTTCCGGGACAGGGCGGAGCCCTTCTTGGAGCAGCTCTTGATGGAGTCCCTGTGCACGATGTGGTTCGTCAGGGTCTGGAAGCTGCGCATCCACTGCTGCTTGGAGTGCTCGTCCGCCGCTATCAGCGTGTGTGACTGGCCCTGGCTGGGGTCCGTGAAGGACAGGCGGAAAACATTCTTGCCTGAGGGGAAAGACAATCAGTGTCGTCATGACTCACATGCATCAATGTCGTCATCACTGACATGCATCAGTGTCGTTGTCACTCACACATATCAGTGTCATTGTCACTCAGACATCAGTGTCATCATGACTCATATGCATCAGTGTCACTGTCGCTCACATACATCAGTGTTGTTATCACTTGAATGCATGTCACCACTCACATATATCAGTGTTACTGTCACTCATACATCAGTGTTTCATCACTCACACACATACATCAGTGTCATCATCACTCACATCAGTATCGCCATCACTCACTCACAATGGTCTCATCTTCACTCAGATACATCAGAATCAGTGTCTTCAGGGCTGAGCGGAACGACCCCATCAGTGACCAACAATATGTACTCAGCTTGCAGCCCTGTCCCTGGGTCAGGGCCAAGCATAATGACCCCATCTTGCTGACCCCCCCCCCCCCCTCCTACACCCCCTCCTTCCCGATTACCCACAGTATGTATAGAGTCACCATTATTTCATTCAACAGAATAACAGACTCTATGTTGAACTGCAATCTGTTTAATCCCGTCCATTCAGTAACATCAACAATACCAGTTCTTGAATTGCCCCGGTTACCAATAATCAATTTCATCATAATGTCTGTTTATACAAATAGACTGATATATAAAATATTGTCCCGTGTTACCTATAATCAATTTCATCATAATGTCTGTTTATACAAATAGACTAATATATAAAATATTGCCCCGCGTTACCAATAATCAATTTCATCATAATGTCTGTTTATACAAATAGACTGATATATAAAATATTGCCCCGTGTTACCAATAATCAATTTCATCATAATGTCTGTTTATACAAATAGACTGATATATAAAATATTGCCCCGTGTTACCAATAATCAATTTCATCATAATGTCTGTTTATACAAATAGACTGATATATAAAATATTGCCCCGCGTTACCAATAATCAATTTCATCATAATGTCTGTTTATAAAAATAGACTGATATATAAAACATTGCCCTGTGTTACCAATAATCAATTTCATCATCATGTCTGTTTATACAAATAGACTGATATATAAAACATTGCCCTGTGTTACCAATAATCAATTTCATCATAATGTCTATTTATACAAATGGACATATATAAAACATTGCCCAGGTTGACCAAGAACATACCCAGCATACACCCCCCCGCCCCCCGAAAGCAGAGTATGGCTGCCTACATGGCGGGGTAAAAACGGTCATACATGTAAAAGCCCCTTCGTGTGCATACGAGTGAACGCAGAAGAAGAAACCAATCATCAATTTCATTGTAATGTCTGTTTATACAAATAACCTGATATAAAACATGTAGACCTCACAATACGTACTCAGCTTGCTGCTCTGTCCCTGGGTCAAGGCCGAGCGGAACGACCCCATCTTGCTGACCTCGCCGTCGGCCAGATCCTCCACCACTAGCTGCGACACAGGGATGGGCTGACGCAGCACCTGATGGCTGTTCGGCTGCGTCACCACCACTGCCTTCTCGAAGAGGTACAGCTGCACCTTCTGTCCACCACAAGCACACGTGTACCGTTATACAAGGCGCATGTGCACTGTTATACAAGCACATCTGTACCATTATACAAGGCGCATGTGCACTGTTATACAAGCACATATGTACCTTTATACCAGCACATGTATTACTACAAGCACATTTCATTTCATTACATAAGCACATGTGTATAGTTATACAAGCACATGTGTTCCATTATACAAGGAAATGTGTACCTTTATACAAGCACATGTATACCCTTTTTTTTCCAGTTTAGAGTTATGCATGCGTGTGACTGACTGGTGTGAAAGCGCTTGTCTCTGCACAAGATTTAGCGCTATATAAATACTAATTTTCATATAATGACAATAAGCCTTCACAACAACAGGCATGATGCAGATTTCACTATCATTCTAACATCAGTTTGATAAGTGCACTCCAAACTTACTTTCTTTTGAATGACATCCTGCTTAACAATACAGAATCAAAAACATTTTGTGGGGATAGGTGGAAGTCACAGCTTTAGCATAGAATGGGCACCTTACCTTGACTGAGTTGGAGGCACTGTTTGAATTCAACACACTGCTTTGTGGATTAAAAATTTTAAGGTCTGTTGTCATAAACCTATCTTGTACACACACTCAGTAAAAACCAAAGCAAAGAAAAAAAACACCAAACCAACCTTTACTCTTTCAGATTTAGAATTACAATTAAAACAAACAGTAAATATACCAGAAAATTATGGTAAATTGTGTATAAACATTTCATTACTAAGAAAAGCAGCAGCAATGTGAGAGAGGAAAGCAAATACATTGTAGACAGCAAGGGACACAGTGGATGGACAAACGCTATGACAAGAAGGAACACAGTGATTGGACAAAAACACTATGACAAGGAACACAGTGATTGGACAAACACACTGTGAAAACAAGGAACACAGTGGATGGACAAACACACTATGACAAGGAACACAGTGGATGGACAAACACACTGTGACAACAAGGAACACAGTGGATGGACAAACACACTGTGACAACAAGGAACACAGTGGATGGACAAACACACTATGACAACAAGGAACACAGTGGATGGACAAACACACTATGACAAGGAACACAGTGGATGGACAAACACACTATGACAACAAAGGAACACAGTGGATGGACAAACACACTATGACAACAAAGGAACACAGTGGATGGACAAACACACTATGACAACAAGGAACACAGTGAATGGACAAACACACTGTGACAACAAGGAACACAGTGGATGGACAAACACACTATGACAACAAGGAACACAGTGGATGGACAAACACACTGTGACAACAAGGAACACAGTGGATGGACAAACACACTATGACAAGGAACACAGTGAATGGACAAACACACTGTGACAACAAGGAACACAGTGAATGGACAAACACACAATGACAAGGAAGACAGTGGACAAGGAAGACAGTGGATGGACAAACATGCTTGGACAAGGAAGACAGTGGATGGACAAACACGCTTGGACAAGGAAGACAGTGGATGGACAAACACCATGACAACAAGGAACACAGTGGATGGACAAACACCATGACAACAAGGAAGACAGTGGATGAACGAACACGCTTGGACAAGGAAGACAGTGGATGGACAAACACGCTTGGACAAGGAAGACAGTGGATGGACAAACACGCTTGGACAAGGAAGACAGTGGATGGACAAACACGCTTGGACAAGGAAGACAGTGGATGGACACTCACATTGTTCTTGGTGTTCCTAAGGGGACCCTGCAGAATGAGTGCGTTGGACTCCTCTATCTCCATGATTTTCTGAACATAACACACGATCAACAATGCATTTTCCTTCACACAGCCACAGCAAACACTCCGACATTACTTTCATTTTCAGTTTTCAAAGCACATCAATAGTTGAGATCAGTTTTTGTTTTATTCAAGAATTATTTTTTTTACTTGAGTTTAGTTGCAAACATAAGTTTTAAATCATGCATTTGTATGAGTTCAACATTCTAAAAGCAGTCTGTTCTGATCTGTGAATGTTGTGTGTCCTACAGTCTGGAGGAGTGCTCAATGTATGGATGAAATCAATATCAAAAAACCCCAAAAATTCTGCTGAGGTGCCCTGTTGTGTGTGTTTTGGTCTTTGGTGTGCAAGGACGAGTGAATCAACAACACCACAACAATTTCCTATGTCTTTGAACATTGGTGCAATAAAATCTCTTTACCTTGTCAATTGAAAAATACGGTAGTCAGCAAGCATTACACCCTGATACAAGTGAATCTTTGTGTATGAAACAAGAATATGGTGAATGCGGCCAGTTCATCACACACACACACACACACACACACACACACATACACAAACAGAGTGACACACATGCACTGAGCTTGCTCTATCTCTCATGCACATGCTTTCAAAATCTTGTCAACTGAACAGAGAACTGTACAGATGCCCACACACACACACACACACACACACACACACACACACACACACTTGCTCTGTGTTTCTCTCTCGACACAAACGCCTCCACAGCTGATGCACATACCTGGTCATCAAAAGTGTATCGAAGCCGTGACTTGTGTAACTGACACTCCGACCTTCCAGTCATGTCATCAGCTTGCTTGATGATGGCATCAAGCTGAGAGAGCTGGCAAACATATGCAAAAACACACACACATTAGTCTCCTCAATCATATAGAACACAGACAGCTGACAATTTTCCACTGATACATCTATTCCTTTCATTTAAACAGAAGATTTAGTCCTCAGTATATAGTACAGTACCAATGAATCGAGTGTTACAGAAGCATCCATTATTATTATTATTATCAATAAATACAGATGAAGACAAGAACACATTTAAGTCAAAGTCTAAAATGATAACTGTTTTCATTTCATTTCTACACCACAGAGAAGCATGCATCTTGCAAAAATGCACACAGGCGAAAATAATCAGGAGTCTTCACCACAAAATCTTTGGAAATAGTGTGCATAAACAGTATAAGTATCCATATCAAATCAAATCAAACTGCTCATAAAAGAATCAAAACCTTTTTCTTTTTTTTAAAAAATGGAAAATAAGCACCTGCAAAATGGGAAGAGCGCATTCTATATATCTAATTTCTCCTTTCAGGAATGCCCACCCCCCACCTCCTCAACCCCCATCCATCCCCCCTCCATGCAAAAAATCTGGTTGGTTCATCTGGTCATACAAGCACAGTGTTTTTAAATTTTGACATGGATTATACAATACACATTTATGATAATCAACAAAATTTGGGAAAATAACTGAAACAAAACACACACACACACATACACACATGCCCATGCTTCTCCCCCACCACACACACACATCATGATATAACTGAAGGAGGGAGAGGCAGAAACAGGTACAGGGAAAAAGATAGAGAGAGAGACAGAGAGAGAGACAGAGACAGACAGACACAGAGAGACATACTGAGACAGGGAGAGATTCATTCAGAGTGATTACGCACAACTGTAAAACTGCAATGGCTCTTCCACATGCCCAGTCAAAATCAGAAGAGAGAGAGAAAAGCCAGAAAGATACAAAAATGAAACAAGACATGTCAAAGTTCACCTACCGCTGTCTTCAGCAACTCCACATCTTCATGATCCTCTGGGGTCTGAAAAACAAAGCACACACACACAATGATACAGTGGCTGACATTGTACTGTGTGAATCTGAACTATCTTTGTAGGTACACCCACCCACCCACCCACACTCACACAAACATGAGGCAAATTAGATACCAAAGCTAAAGTTACTTCTTATCCAAATAATGCACTGCATATCCAGCTATCAGAACAGTGGGTGCAAGTGGTGATGTGTAAAGTAAAAAAACAACAACCAGACAGGGAGACAGAGAAATATGACACAGAAAACCCATTCTGTGCTGAAAGATGAAACCTTTTCTTTGAACAATTTGTGGAGACTAAGTTCAAATCCACACACACATAGATACAGACACTCACTCCCTGGCTCAAGCTACACACACACACACTCTTCCTCTCCCACATCATATCACCCTGTGGTAAAAAGACCTCTCCAATGTTTCACAAATAACAGAAATCAAGGACCCTCACCTCTTTCAGAATGGCTTTAAGGAGCAGGGGGTACTTCACAAACCGTCCTCTGGCACCATCTGTGAAACATCGGAACAACAATCGTTACTATCATCTTGAATCATAATCATTATCATTTTGCAACAAGAATCGTCATCATCATCACAACGTGGCAACAAGAATTCTCACCATTATTTTCACATGGCAACAAGAATTATCAACATCATCATCTCAAGGCAAAAAGTATCATTATCAATAACATCTAGTGGCAACAAGAATCCTTATCACCTATTCTTCTTACAGCGTACCAATATTCTTACTACAATGGTGACAAGAGGGGAATACAAATGTTGAAAAAAAAAACACACCTAAACAACAAACAAAAAATTGCCTACTGACCCAGCAGCGCCCAGAGGTCCAGTTTGCGGCTCTGAGGGCACTCCTGGCAGCGTGCCAGGTAGTCCCTGATGGCAGGCACCTGCTGCTTGTCGTCCAGCATGCTCTTGGCAAAGGGCTGGTTGCTGCAGAAACCCACATACACCTCCAGCTGGGGGATCTGTACACAACAGCATCATTGTAATAATAATGAGGAGGAGGAGGAGGACGAGGAGGAAGGAGGAGGACGAGGAGGAAGGAGGAGAACAAGAAAGAGGAGAAGGATAGAGGGAGAAGAGGAAGATGAAGAAGAGGAGGAGGAAGGAGGAAGTGGAAGAAGAAAAGGAAGAAGTAGGAAGAATGATCATAGTTTATTTGTATTGTGCCTTTCATTAAAATACAGTAATGCTCAAGGCACAAAATATGAGCAAAATATGACAAAACCAACTGAAACAAAAAATAACAAAAAAAAACAAAAAGAAAAAAAAAACACCAACAAAAAAAGACAACAAATTTTACATCAAAATTAAATACAAATGAGATTTCAATAACCTTTTCCATACCTTTTTTTTTTCAAACCAGACTGAAAATTGTCCATAGCAAATACAATGCCAAACTGATTAAAAGATTTGTCTGCTCCACTGTGGATATCACACGGTGCTGATATTCAGTTTTTACAACTTTAAGTGTTTTTCTTCATACTGTTTTATCAAAACAAAAAACAAACAAAAATAACCAACAAAAAAAACTATTATTAAACCCATTAATGAAAATGGTACTGGTCGAGGGTTTTATCAAAATTCCAAGACCTCTCCAGACCCTGAACCTGGGCAAAACATACTTCACCAAGACTTTACCAGCCCTAGAAATTGTTCTCTCGTCTTACCAAGACTTTACCAGCCCTGGAAATGCTTCTCTCATCTTACCAAGACTTTACCAGCCCTGGAAATGGTTCTCTCATCTTACCATGACTTTACCAACCCTAGAAATGCTTCTCTCATCTTACCAAGACTTTACCAGCCCTGGAAATGGTTCTCTCATCTTACCAAGACTTTACCAGCCCTGGAAATGGTTCTCTCATCTTACCAAGACTTTACCAGCCCTGGAAATGGTTCTCTCATCTTACCAACACTTTACCAGCCCTGGAAATGGTTCTCTCATCTGAAATGTCTCATCTTACCAAGACTTTACCAGCCCTGGAAATGGTTCTCTCATCTTACCAAGACTTTACCAGCCCTGGAAATGGTTCTCTCATCTTACCAAGACTTTACCAGCCCTGGAAATGGTTCTCTCATCTTACCAAGACTTTACCAGCCCTGGAAATGGTTCTCTCATCTTACCAACACTTTACCAGCCCTGGAAATGGTTCTCTCATCTTACCATGACTTTACCAACCCTAGAAATGCTTCTCTCATCTTACCAAGACTTTACCAGCCCTGGAAATGGTTCTCCCATTTTACCAAGAATTTTCCAAACTTTCATGGCTCTGTAGGAACCCTGTATATGTGTTTTTTTTTTTTTTTTGCTTTTTTTGTGTGTGTGTGTTCAGGGGTTTGGTTGGAGACAAATCCTCTCATCCATTTGTCTTTTTCTTCCGTAAAATCTTTCCCCGTCTGCTTTTCTCCCCCCCCCCCCTCCCCCATTTTCTAATCATTTGTGGTTGTTTAGCCCAGAAAATTTGTCAGATTCTGTTGTTACCAATTGGTTGGGTTTTTTTGGTTTTGTTTTTACTTTTTCCAATGCAGTGTTGACAGTAATAAAGCTGTAATAAAGTGGTGTAAACAAAAAACAACAAACAAACAGAAAAAGGCCTCTCACCCAGTCCAGTATCTGCTGACCCACACCCTGGGTGGTGCCGTCCCTCTGTCGCTGCTGCTCCAGTCTGACCACCAGGTCTGTGTGAGGACAAAAAACTATGTAAAATAGGCTGCACTCCCCTTGTGCTGCATTGTATTGTAGAGTAGAGCACAGTAGAGTAGAGCACAGTAGAGCAGAGTACAGCACAAAAGAGTAGAGTACAGCACAGCAGAGCAGAGTACAGCACAGTAGAGTACAGCATAGGACAGTAGAGCACAGTAAAGCACAGTAGAGTACAGTACAGCACAGTAGAGTACAAAAGAGTAGAGTACAGCACAGCACAGCAGAGCACAGTAGAGTACAGTACAGCACAGTACAACTGAGTAGAGAGTAGAGCACAGTAGAGTACAGTACAGCACAGTAGAGTACAGCACAGTACAATTGAGTAGAGAGTAGAGCACAGTAGAGTAGAGCACAGCATAGTAGAGTATGGCACAGTAGAGTACAGCACAGCAGAGTACAGCACAGTAGAGAGTAGAGCGCAGTAGAGCAGAGCACAGCAGAGCAGAGTACAGCACAGCACAGCATAGTATTGTACTGCACTGTATTGCACCGCATTGCACTGTATTGTACTGTATAGTATTGTTTCACTTTTTTGGTCACAACCCATTTCTCTACGTGAAATTCAGGCAGCTCTCTCTCTCTCTCTCCTGGGTGAGTGCTTCACCACAGTGCAGCCCCAGTGCCCTCTCCTCATACTGCGTCATGCTGTTTTGCATCGAATTACTTTTGTCTGGGAATATCTCTCTGTGTGAAATTCAAGCTGTGCTCTCTAGGGAGAGTATTTTGCCACAATGCAGCCCCATCCTTTTTTTTTTTTTCATGCCTGCTGGTATATTTGTTTTCCTATCAAAGTCGATTTTCCTACAAAAATTTTGCCAGACAATCCTTTTGTCACCGTGGGGCTCTTTTACATGCCCATGCCTAGCGCATGCTCCACGCTGGACCTCGGTTTATCGTTTTATATGAATGTGTTGCATCCAGACCACTGCTCAAAGTCTTGTGGTGTGGAAAGAATATATATATGGATACATACACACATCGACAACATCAACACATCTGCACTCATTCTCAACACACCAAATGTACACATGCTCTCCCCCTCTCTCTCTGAACACACACACACACACATTATATATATATGTTATATATATACCGGTATATATTATATGCCTGTATCTTCTCTCTGTCTCTCTTGCCTGTCTGTCTCTATCTGATTGATAGAAAAAAAACAAGAGCTGATAAACAACTCTTCCATCAAATTAAATATGACTGCGAAAATACTTTTTATCAGAAAATAAATAGGGTTGGTGGGTGGGATTTAAAGACAGCCACTGGCTGAACCAGAAATGCTTCAAAGTCAAATGTGTGGTGGTCAAGCAAGTGTTAGAAAAAAACAAAAAAACAAAAAAAAAACAAGAGAGGCAAGGCCTTCAAGATTCACTTGTGACTGATTTTAGTATTTTCCGAAAAAGACCACTTGGGCAAATGAACATAGTGAAAGCCCTGTACACTGAGAGTAAAACACACAAGCTTTTTATGTATTGAGTATAATTTCAAAATGTAATGTTTAAGATGAGAAAGATCAGTTTAAAGCAAATTAAGTCCCCTAGCATTAATTACAGAGTAATTTCCCTTTTTTACTAGCTGCACCAAAACGTTTGCAAAATAAATAAAACTTCCATGCTTAGCAAAAGAAGTTCCTGTTTGAACAAAAAATGATAATAATGACTGCTCTTGTTGGGTCAGAATATCAGATCAAAGTGCCAAGTTTAGAGAATACAAAAAATATAAATATAACAGTAAATGCAGTTTGCATATAATTAGGCTTCATTTTTTATTTTTTTGTGCCCATTCCAGAGGTGCAATATTGTTTTAAACAAGATGACTGGAAAGAACTGAATTTTTCCTATTTTTATGCCTAATTTGGTGTCAACTGACAAAGTATTTGCAGAGAAAATGTCAATGTTAAAGTTTACCACGGATACACACACACACAGACACACACACACAGACAACCGAACATCGGGTTAAAACATAGACTCACTTTGTTTATACAAGTGAGTCAAAAAACAAAAACAAAACAATGAAGAAATAAAGTCAAGGACAAGCATACTGCTTTCTATCTGAAACGGTAAAGAGGGATCTCTCCCCCCCCCCCCCTCTCTCTCTCTCTCTCTCTCACACAGAAAATACATTAAAAAAAACAAAAACAAAACACAAAAATATCCAACACATTACCTTCATGAACAGGTATGAGCTGGTCGGTTGGTCCAAAGATCTGGCTGGCTTCCTCTGATGTGATAAGACTCAACGTCACCATGCTCTCCCAGTACATCTGAACAATGTAAAACAAACTGTTATTCTATCTGCCACTCCCACAACATGGTACAAGAATAATAATAATAATATAAACTTCTATTGATATATATATTTTTTTAAATCAAGTATAAATCATATACAGAGAGAGATTAAGTCAAAGTGGTGAACAACACTAGTGGCTACTTTACCCAAGACAGGAAATGGTGTGGTGTGATATGGTACCTCATGATGTCATGTGGTGTGGTGTGGTGTGGTGTAATGTGGTATGGCGGTGTGTGACCTGCCATGGTGATGTGTATACTAGCATAAAATGTATGGAGTTAGTGTTTTTTAGAGCAGAGTTGAGTCACCTCCATTGTAAGCGTACTCTTATCTTACAGTTCCATTCACAGCAACGCATTTTCTTTTGTTCAATGTCATTACTCATCAGTGTGTATGCTGCAAAGTTTGAGGAAATCAATATAATCATAACTGGCATCATCTATATTCTAATGACTTTTTAAAATATATTTTTTTTAGGCATCTCTTGATCAAGGAAGGTTCAAGTGGTTGATGTGCACAGTGGATGCGAAACTTGGTGCTGACATATATCTAAAAGTAAATCAATATATAACAACAAAATACTTACTTTTTTCACATTGCTCAGGTCTGATGCAATGTCTTTCTCACTCTGGTACAGCTCATATATTGCCTGGGTAAGAGAGAAAAAAAAGTGTAATGAGATAAATCATGAATCAAAGCTTTAGTTTTGCTCTCTAAGGTGGCATTACTCCAATGTCACTCCATTCCTTTTTCTCACAAGCAGCCACACACTGACCTAAAAATCGAATATCAAAGAGATAAAAATAAATTGTACATCAAACAGATCCAAAAATCAAATATCAAAAAGAAAAAAAAGAAGAAAAAATCATGAATCACACAGATCTAAAAATCAAACTCCCCTCAATTTTGTGTGTGTGTTTTTTTGTTTGTTAGGTTTTTAACAAGAAAGACAATGCACATTTTTGTTTAGCAGATTTAAAAAAAAAGAAAATTTTCCTTTATAAAATTACATTTAATCTAACACACTTTGCACAGCTCACAATGGCACAAAAAACAGCTATTTGCTATCCTGCACTGAATCCAACACTTGGCCACAAGAGGACAGAAAGAAAATCCCTAAACGGCCCCTCAGCGCTGTGCATGTTTTAAACGCTTCCTTCATTCACAAACCCTGCTCAAAATCCATGAACTTTCAAGACCTGTAAAACATGATTTTATTCCTACCAAACTTTCCCAAACATTTCCTCACTGAATGAACCCCTGTCCGGGTATAGGTAACAATGGTGTGAAATATGAGAAAATGTGGACCACATTCATTTCTTAATTGTTGGAGTCCAGGGCCCAGAGAACCCCTTTGCCAACTTTTCACACAGTGGTACTGATCAGTCCTGCCTCCAGAGCACCCCAACCACCACACCCTTCCCCTACAGGGGTATTGAAATGTCAAGGTTCCAGAGCATCCCCCCCCTTCCTTTTCCCCACAGTGGTACTGAGCAGTCCTGCCCCCAGAGCAACCCCCCCCCCTCCCCCCACACACACACCCTTTCCCTACAGTGGTATATTGAAACGTCATGGCTCCAGAGAACCCAACCCCCTTTTAACACACACACCCCCTCCCTCCCCAACCCCCATTTCCCCTTTTGGAGTTTCATTCAGAGAACCCCTCCACCCCCCACCCTCCCTTTGGAGTCCTGGCTCCAAAAAAAATCCCCTCCCTCCTCCCCCCCCTTTTTCCAGTAAGTCATAGCTCCAGACAACCCCTCCACCAACACCCTTCCTTTTCCCATCAGAGTGCTGGCTCCAGATACCCCCCACACCCCCTCTTCTCTCTTTCCCTGGCAGTGGCACTGACCTCCTGGTGCTTGATCAGCTGCTGCGACATGTGCTGGACGTGATTGGCGCCGGCCATGCTGTCCGTCCACGTCATGGTCAGGCGCCGCTTGGTGGGCGTGGGGCCCGGCGGCCTGTATGGAACGGGCTTCGGGGTGCTGGGGGTTCCATCCGGGGCTTTGAAACTGGAGCTCCGCAGGGTCTGCCAAGATGAGTGGCAGTAAAGAGTGATTCATGCGAGATACAAGATACAAGAAATGCTTTATTAGCTCTAAAAAGAGAAATTATTGAATTGTTTGCTAATTAAAAGGTGACAAATACATCATTCAAAAAAAAAAAAAAATTTTTTTTTAAGTATAGGCATAACATCTACAGAACATCACAATGGTTTATCACGCTCCCACATTTCTTCAACAAGAACAGCCACTCATGACAAATATACACACACAACATGACACAAACCCACACATGCTGTGATCAGTTATGTAGACTGCAAAAATAACAAACTAAATATTTTAGGGGGGGAAAAATATTCAAAAACTAAGAGAATTATATTAAAAAAAAAAAATTTAAAAAAAAGTCATATATATAAAATAGTAAAAAAGCAAGGGCACATTACCATCAATCAAAACATTTGATTGAATAATAGTGCATACAATAGCTAAGACAAGCATTCATACATGCTACAATCATAAAATACAACATGATAAATTTTAAAAAAACAACAAAAAAAAAACAACTCAAGTAAACAATCCTTTCAGCTAAGACATGCATTTATTTTCACAGACTTCTTGCACTAAAAATGCAGCGAACAAGGTAAAACACTCCATACTTGATCTACACAGTCATGTCAGTTGTCAATTAGGATCAGGACAGCAGCAGCAAGGACTGTGATAACAATAAGACTCACTTCAGCTGTAGGAGACAATGACAATATGACGGAAACCTTTTATGTTTTTAAAAATGATTATCTAGAATACTTGCGAACCTTTTTGAACCCTCTGATCTTTTTAATGAGACCAAAGAGAATTCATCGGCCATTCATATAAATTTCATACACAAATCAATGATCGTGACCACACTGCAGAAGGTAATTATAGCAACAAGACCAATATACAAGGATTCGTAGAAGCAAGGAAAAAAAAAAAAAAAAAAAAAAAAAGGGAAGAAAAAATGCACAACCACATGTACACATCTTGTGCAACAATCACATTTAAATCCCTTCAAACACACACACACACACACACATGTAATATAAAACTCACCCTGCTTTTCCGTGGAGACAACAGATCGATCAATGATGATGCACGTGATATGGCATGTTTTTTACTCTTCTTGCTCTGCAGACAGTCAAAACACATCAATAGAATAATAATGTACTTCCAGACTTTTCACTTCCCATTCCACACAGCCAAAACATATCAACAGAACAAACGTGTATTTCTTGTCATTATAATAGAATAGCATAAGATATTCTATTCATTGCCATTTACATCTCATTTCACTCTGTCAAAACACATCAGTATAAATTATAATAGTAGTAGTTACATATTTCCTGCCATTTATGTCCCATTTACCTAATGGTTGCAGGCAGTCAGTGCACACCACTGGACGTGTTCAGTCTTTTCTAGCATTGTTCCACTATATTCCATGATACTTATTAATAATAATAATAAGAAGAAGAATGGATATATAGCACTCTATCAAGAAATCTGCTCTTGGTGCTTTACAAAACACGTTTGTTTACATAATACATTACATCAATGTTATGTACACACATTATTATTGCATTATATCGTATTCCATTTATTTAATATTATCATCCATTATCAAATTAAAACTTTCCTGATATTCTTCCTTTTCATCCAATATTTTCTGAGCTCTTGCTTGTATTCACACATACCTACATATGTTAATGTTATTGTAGCTTTCTTGACATACAGCTTTTTGTGTTTTTGGTTTTTTTACCACATTTTCTTAAGTGTGTGTACATATGTGTGAATGTAATGCCTGCATAATTAATTATGTGCATGTTTCCTCAATTTTGTGTGTTTTCACAATGCCCTAGTAAACTGTACTGAGACAAAATCAAATCAATGAAACACAAATTAGCATCCCAAAAAATTATCAAAAGCCAAAAGCCTAAGATAATGGGATAAAGCTTCAACGACAATTATGCAAAGCATTTTACCATGCACTCTGAGGCAGACATACAGAGAGAGAGAGAGAGGAGACTCACTGATGGTGAGTGTCACACACACACACACACACACACACACACACACAGTCTAAAGGCCAGTCACAAAGAGAGAAAAAGACAGAAGAAATACTACCCGGAATTAAAATATTTAAAAAAGAAAAAAGTTCTCATCAATATAAACCCATTTCTGGCCCTGTGTCAGTGTACTAATGTTGGCCCTGGAAAGCCTGCACTGATAGAAACATTGACAGACATACAGACACAAAGTGACATTAGCCCCCCCCCCCCCCTCCAAAAAAAAAGGGGGGGGGGGGGCCTTGCAGAGCGGTGTTGGGGTTCAACAGTTAAAATCCCCAGCTGGGGAGTGACCATGAATGCAAGCCAAGGAAGACGGCAGTGTCAAACTGACAGTCATAGACAATGAGACAAGAAGGGGGAGAGGATGGAGAGGGAGAGGACGGAAGGGGAAAGCTAAGGGTCGGGGGGAAACGGGAGGAGGAGTGGGGTTCGTCAATAATAAATGGATAGCTCGCGGTGCTAATGTAGCTGGCCAAGGGCCCTGACCTGCCAAAGTGACAGACAAAGAGACAAGGAGGGGTGAGAGGGCTTGGGGCAGAGGGAGAGGGGAAGGAGTTGAGGAGGAGTAGGGGTGGGTGGGGTTCATCACTTAACTCTCTCCATACGAACGGCGAAAGAGACGACGTTAACAGCGTTTCACCCCAATCACCATCATCAAAGTATTGCAAGCGGAAGGCTCTTATACTGAAGAGGTGAATGTTGACAAAGAATACCACAATTCTGACGGCGGAAGCTAAATGTTGGGTCATTCAGACACCCACTGGACATCCGAGGGGTCTGTGTAGAAGAGAAGAGAGGACTGGCCGTACTGAGTGAGTTAAAACCCCTGGCTGGAAGCTTGCCAATGTAAGCTGACCAGGGAAGACTGAGCGGCCAATGGGCTGATTTCACTCCACAAGCTTCCTGCATGGCTCTCTCTGTAACCTGTACTTTATCCTACCCAAGGGGCCATCTCGACAGCACCAGTGCATGCAGTGTACTGTACTGCCAATGAGAAACTGGTGACACTGACCTTTTAACTGAAGTATGGGGATGTGTGGAAAATGCTAGTCATCAGTCCCAGTGGCTTCTAAAGCGCTCAAGTCCTAAGCCACACAGCTACAAGGCAATGCCTTCAGGAGAGGGTTGGGAACGTGGGCAACTGCCTAATATATTTTGTCTCTTTCTACCCTGAAGAAAACAACTGGAGAGATGAGTTAAGAGAGAAGAGGAGAGTTTGAAAAAGATAAGTTCCAAGACCAGAATTTTAAGACTGCAAGTGTGGTTTCTTAAGTTTAAATGCATGTTTTTCCCCTTTTCTGTATTCATTATATATATATATATATATATATATATATATATATATATATATATATATATATTCTGGTCGCGTCAGTATGCACACGTTGCTTTCTATATTTTTTCTCAACTGGCTCTTCTTCGCAATGCTCTTCAATTCAGACCAACAACAACAAACTCCTCAGATGTATACACACACACACACACACACACACACACACACTTGTGTGAAAGAAGAGCTAGGAGAAAGACAAGCAAGACACAGATGGGCGACAAGAGGTACTCCATGAACGTGATAAAACTTCATTATCACCTGTCCTTTCAACAAAGAGAAAGTCTGCCAGTGTGCAGAGAAGATCGAAGTGGGCCAAGACAGACGAAGGCATGGGTAGACGATAGCCGATGAGTATCTGCCCAAGGGACTCATGGTTTTCACAGACACTGAAACACTGTCGACCTTCCCATTGTCGTAAGTCTTCACATCAAAACACTGCCTTTTTTCAGTCAGCTTCGGCATCTTCGCCCTTGGGCAATGGTTAACGTCGTACGAACACATTGTTGGAAATGGAGACTGGATTTTTGTTCCAATGTTTTGCTGTTAAGGGATGTTATGTTTTTAATTGGGCAGGCTTCTGAAAATAAAAGCACAATGTCACTTTCTTTGTCACCTTTTTATGTTCTGTTTCTTGCTTGTTGATGAGGTTTCCGCATTTTCCAAGCTGATTTTTTGATGTGAAAGTGGAGATACCTGTTTACTCCTGTCATGTCATGCTCTGAACGGCTGACCACAAGGCGGTAAACACTCAAATTTCTCTTGAACTCGGTGTTTCAATGAGACTGCTGATGCAATTATTCCCATTAACACACAATTACTGTGACGATCAGCTCAACATCACTTTGAAAAGGTTGAATGATATCTGATGATATAACTGATACTTTGACTTCTTTCAAAACGCGGGTCCTTCCTCTCCTTGTATGTCTTACCCAATCACTAAATTCTCCCCCACAGAAAGACTGATCACTTCCATCACAACCCATAAAGGAAACGGACCAGCATGGACACACAGCCACTTTGTCATTTGCTCCGAACTTTCTTGAAAAAAACCAAAAAAACCCCAAAAAACAACAGTCACCTATTTACTTATGCGTTTTCTGTAGTTGCTGCACAGAATCAAAACAACCAACGTTAACAGATTCTTGCTGTCTGCAGTTTCCACTTCTGCAGTTCTCTTACTGTACATCAAAACAACTTGAGCCGGCTACCCGATCCGTCGCTGCTCTTCCACCTCTTTCCGTTTTCTCTTTCACCGTCACAGATTAACTCACGCACGTCTCACGTGCCGCATGCACTGTGCGGTACGAGCGTGTTTAGTGATAGCAATGCAGAGAGAGAGAGAGAGAGAGGGGTATTTGCTGGCCGCTCGTGCGTCGCGTTTGCCTGCTGCGGCAGTCGTACGGTGTGATGTCTATTTGCCGCCCCCCCCCCCACCCCACCCTCCTTCCCCATCCATCTTCCAAAGCCTCTCCTCCCTCCGGCACTGAACTTGCAGGCAGGCTCTTTTTTTGGCACGTGCAGCGTGTCGCAGTAGTGGTGGCTGCTGACTGTCCGAGTGAGGAGTGTCCACGAGGCGTGGGCAGGGGCAGCCCCCCGCCCCCCCCCCCCCCCGCAACCACCCCCACCCCCCCAATAAACGAGTCGATTCACACACACACAAAACCGGTTTTTTTGGTGGTTGTTTTTTTTGTTACTGTTTTTTGTTGGTGTGGTTTGTTTGTTTGTTTGTTTATGTTTTTTGGGGGGGGGTTTTCGAACAGAGTTGGTGGCACGAGGGAAAACCACTGTTTTTGTGTGAGTGGGTGTTTTCGGCACTGTCCCTCGTGGGACTCTCATCAGGCACAGTGAGCGATGAGAGACATAGTAGAGCGGAGAAGGGGATTGGTTAGCGGGAGGGATGTGTGTGTGTGTGTGTGTGTGTGTGTGTGTGTGTGTGTGTGTGTGTGTGTGTGTGTGTGTGTGTGTGTGTGTGTTATAATTCGAACATGAACATAGACAAATATATTAATATATTCTTCAGCACAGAAAAACAACAACAACAACAACAACAAAAAAACGGGAGGAGAGTTGTTTCTTAGGAAGCGTGGGTGGGTTTCAGTGGGTTCAAAGACATAAGTGGGATCTCACTCCAAGAGAGAGAGAATGATGGAATCAACTCATAGAAGGCTTCGAAAAAGATTACCCGCGCGCGTGTATGTGTGCGAGAGAGAGAGAGAGAGGGAGAGAGGGAATGAGGGAGGGAGGGAGGGAGGGAGAGAGAGAGAGAGAGAGAGGGAGAGAGAGCAAGAGAGAGAGCAACTGATGTGGTTCACGTACTTCTACAACTTTTTCTTTCATGTAAAGCGCCCTTAGATCTCAGAAAGGGCGCTATACAAATGTACATGCTCATTGATAACAATTAACATGATGATAGTAATAAGAATAAGAATAACAACATTCAGACAGACTGGGTGCATATCACGTTGGTCTGATTGAACGGGATTGAATTGAATATGGGTGGACCAGACATGACCCAGCAGACCGCACAAGCCCAGTTCTTGTTCTTGTTGCTTATAGTCCAGCCGACCGCACAGGGCTGTCAAACCATAAAAATGCTCAGTCGCGTCAAAACAAAACTCACGTCTACAAAAAACACTAAGACAAACCCACAAAACAGTTCATGACACAGTATCCAAACCATTTAGCACCTTTTGGCAAATAAGACTAGGCCATGTTAAGGACGCCAAAACCAAACAAAAAAAATACATTTAAAAGGCCATATTGACAAACAACACTGCAGAATGGGCAGCGTGTGCCCATCCCAGTGCTTACACCTCACTAACTAATCCCCAGAGCAAAACAGCACAGCGAGTACATCACAGACAGCGGAAAAGAGGAAAAAAGTGTCACGACTTGAAAAAAGAAAAGGCGGTGGACTTTGAAGGCAGAAAAAGGAGACAACAGTGAAGAAAGAAATAAGGCAGAAACAGAGTGATAGAAAAGAGGAAATATCTAGCACAGAATTTCCAGAAGGCGGGGATGCTACTTATACTGAAAGACCCACGGCATCCACACGGGGAACAGGTCACGTGAGAAAGTTGAAGGAACATATATCGCGCGCACGAACGGCGCACGCACGTGCACACACAAACAAACCCGACATTTTTCAATAATTCAATCCCAGAAAAAAAGTTACAAAGGGAAAAAATAAAAAGCAATCACAGACTCATTTCAGCACAAACCTGAAAAAAGCCCCTAGCGTTGACAATCCCTTTACATTCATCACCCAAAGATTTGCAAAATTCGACCATAAATCACACACGAAAACAGGACACAGGCATCTCTCACTTCCAGGGCGTTAAACAATGCTGCATAAACAAGAGCATCAAATACATCAAATTCATGCAGAAAAGACAACGGTTTAAATTTAGGGTTTTTTTGTTTTGTTTGCTTGCTTGGTGGTGGTTGTTTTTGTGTGGGGGGTGGGGGGGGAGGGGAGAGGGGTGGGGGGTGGGGGGTGGATGGGGACGGGGAGAGGGGGAGCAGGAAGTGGGAACAGACGGAGGGAAGAAAGGGATACTCGTGAATGGAATCAGCAAAGCATGCTGAAAATGAGAAAAACACAGCTGAAGATGCGACTGAACCAGTATGTGCAGTGATCTCTCTCTCTCTCTGCCCATCAGGTGAGTTCTAAACTTCATCCACCCCCCCCTCCTCCCAACACCCTGCCCAGTCCGATCCACCCACTCCCACCGCCTTCCACCATACCAAACCTACCCTTCCAACCTCTGTCGGTGCGTGCTTGGATTTCTGCCGGAAACAATACGCCTTTTTGGTTCCGAATCCATCTCCGCTACCACACGGGCATTGCTCATTAATTTAGATTTAAGTACACGTGGGGCAGTAAATTAAAAGAGGGTAGACGAGTTGTGTAGGCTGGGCGGGTCTCTAGTCTGAGTGGTTTTCACCCACCCCTACACACACACACACACACACACACACACACATACAGACACACACACACACACACAATTTGTTGCCGTGGGTTCTTTTACGTGCGCTAAGTGCATGCTGCACACGGGACCTCGGTTTATCGTCTCATCCGAATGACTAGCCTCCAAACCACCACTGAAAGTCTAGTGGAGGGGGAGAAAATATCGGCGGCTGAACTGTGATTTTCGAACCAGCGCGCTCAGATTCTCTCGCTTCCTATGCGGACGCGTTACCTCCACACACACACACATATATATATATATATATATATATATATATATATATATATATATATGTATGTATGTATACATATATATATATATATATATATATATATATATATATATATATATATATATATGTATACATATAAATGTATGTGTGTGTGTGTGTGTGTGGAATCACACATGTGTGTGTGTGTGTGTGTGTGTGTGTGTGTGTGCAGAATTCCACTCATCCGCACACTCTTCATTTTCTTCTTTGTGCACCCTTCTAATCTTTTTTTTTTTTTTTTTTTCTTTTTTTTTCCCCCCGTGCGCGTTCGTTAACCACGCCAATGCTCGCTCGGTAAACAGGATGTCCCTCGACACAGCCCTCAAACCACGTTTGTTCCGTTCTGTCGCTGCTGCTGATGAGACGCTGACTTAAAGAGAAACCTGTCACCCGTAAATATCACGGCTCACGTGTTCCTGCTCTCTCTCTCTCCTCGATTTTTTTTTTTTTTTTTTTTTTTTTCAAACCATAAATATCCTTCTCAAATCCGATCAGAGAGACAGGAGCTGAGTGAAGAGACAAAGGGAAAACGCCCAGGCTGAGAGACTAGCTGTTCAATGTGACCTACATGCGCGATGAGGTTTTTTTTGTTTTTTGTTTTTTTTTAAAAAGGCTGTGGCCAGACAAAACAGCACATGCAGCGTGTACACGTGACACCGCCACCAACGTGCTCGGAAGCTGACCTTGTCGCCGAGGTCTCTCTTCCCCATCTCTTTCCTCACAGTCCTTACTGGGTTGTGAGTTCCTTAGTGGGTGAGCGTCTCACAGAATTATTTCTCTGCTGAAACGAATATCTCGCAAGACTGCAGACTTGATAAGACGTTTTTTGGGGGGCACTTGTAAACTTAAAACGCACACTTGGCGCATTGTGCAGTACAATCCATTTTCCATTATATGCCGCATTGAAGTATAAAAACTAAAACTGCTGCAGTCTGAATAAACAGCGGTCTGTTCTTTTTTAAAGGTAGCACAAGTAGTTGTTTGGTTGTTAATTAAAATTTTCTCATTTCTTGACTTACAGTCTGCTTATTTTTCTTCTGAGTATATACATTCAAAGTTTACAATATACATAAAAACAGCAATGATAAATATAGACAATTTGCATTAGAATGGCACATGAACTGAACACACACACACACACACACACACACACACACACACACACACATATATATATATGACATATGATGTGTGCATGCATAGATACTTGCCACAAAGACATTTTCAGTATACTTCTCTCAGAATAATGTGTTCTTTTAAAGAAATCATTCATAAAGGTACTACGATTTATTAGTATCATCAAAGCCATCATATCATCAACGTCAGCATCATTACCACAAATACATCTTTCCATACGAATGCAAAAAATATTGTCTTATAGTTCACGTGTTTATTTATGACCCCTCTCTATAAATTTTCATTTGATATATGCAATTAACTCACCGATCAATAGTTTGCAATGTACCCAGTTATCTCTCTCTCTCTCTCTCTCTCTCTCTCTCACACACACACACACACAAATATGACAATAAAAAGTATTCTATTCTATTCACACACACACACACACACACACACACACACACACACACGACACTTATAGTGAATAGACGTTAAACTGAAGAAGAAAACACACGACAGACTATGTGGAAATATGTCGTTCAACTTCACATCATTCGAAGAAAAAAAAATTCCCTAAACATACTAACAATCATAAGTGACTTTTACATCTATAAATAATGCTTTGCGATTAACATAAAGGACGGCAAAAGTCGCGATCAGCTCAATCACACATGTGTTGACACAACCAAACGATGAAGAACAACGAACCATGCATTCACTGAAGCTTAGTAGTCCATCAGCTGTCTAAAAGAGTTTTCGCTTAAAACTGAGAATGTACCAGAATTACACCACATAGGGACAAGACTCAGTTAGGGCCACGCGAGCTGTGTCTAGGCGGACGCACGGACATAAATCGAATTTACAAGTTCGTGAGGAGAACGACGGGGTGTTGGAGCTAATGACGTTTCTGTCTTTCCTCTCAGAGCTCTAAAAAGCTGTCAGGCCTGAACAGACCATAAAGAGTCTGATGAAAATGTAATGGGATGGCCGGCCAAATATACAAAAGCATTTTTGCCCCCTCTTCTTCAGCATACAGATGCTTAGATGCTGTCAGTCGTTAAGAAACAAAACAAACTTTTTCCTCCTCATTATGTCTGTTGCAGTGCACTTCACGTGTTCAAAGAGAAGCGCGTAAACAACGCCATTTCTACGAATTAAGATTTTATAGCACGTGGCCACCTACAATAAAATTATTTTAAAAAAAGAAAAATAATAAAAATAAAATTTTAAAAAAGAAAAGAAAAAAAAAGAAAAATGGAAACTCGTGACTCGCGTTTATCGTTGGGTGAT
Organism: Babylonia areolata; assembly: GCF_041734735.1. Taxonomy (NCBI): domain Eukaryota; kingdom Metazoa; phylum Mollusca; class Gastropoda; order Neogastropoda; family Buccinidae; genus Babylonia; species Babylonia areolata. The sequence goes on along the minus strand of NC_134883.1, from coordinate 21,796,465 downwards.
TTTGTTTTGTTGTTGTCATCGATAACAAACGTGGTGTGTTTGTGTGAGAGTGTGCTTGAGTGCGTGCGTGTTCGTGCATGTGTGCGCGCTTGACATTCTCTCTTCGGTATGGCATGTAGTCACGTTTATCAAAGTGAAAAGCGGAAGAGGATCACAAAGACAAAGACCCCCCCCCCCCCCCAAACACACACACACAGAGGCAATATATTTGACATGGTCTGACATTATAAATAAATTCGTTTTTCATTATAAAAACAAACAAAAAAACGAAGACAAGGAAAAGATGAGAAAAAACATATGCTCTCACTTCCGCACACACACACACACACACAGCGAGAGAGAGAGAGAGAGAGAGAGAGAGAGACAGACAGAGAGAGAGAGAGAAAAGAAAAGGAAGGATGATGAACAAGCTCCAGGTCGTAGTTAATCCTTAACGGGGGGAATCAGTCCCTTCAGGCTTGACACACACGGCTAAAGATTCAATGGATGGGACTAATCACTTTTCCACCGTGAAGGTAACTCTCTCACACACGCAGGCACACACACACACACACAGAGGAGAGAGAGAGAGAGAGGAGGGGGGAGGGACAGAGGGAGGGAGAGGTATAGAAAGATGGTGTGAGCGAGGTATGTGCGTGCGGCGTGTGTGTGTGTGTGTGTGTGTGTGTGTGTGTGTGTGTGTGTGTGTGTGTGTGTGTGTGTGTGCGCGCGCGTATTTCACAGAATAAGTGTAGTTTCGCTTCAGTGGTGCACCGGATGGTCGCATTTCATCTTGAATCAGCCAAGCGACGTTAAAAACATACAGTACAAAAACTAAACCTAATTAAAAAAGAAAAGAAAAAAGAAAGCCACTTGACATTTGAGGCCTTAAAACATGTTTAAGGTCAACATGACTGATCGGTCTGAATATTTCACGATAAAGTAACTGCCGAAAGCGGCCTCTTGTTTGTAAAAAAAACAACATTATCCATATCTCTCTCTCTCTCTCTCTCACACACACACACACACACACACACCACGGCCAGTCCTTTTATCGAAACCTTTACCGGTCTTTTAGAATTCATGGTGGGGTGGGGTTGGAGGGAGGGGGCCATGGGGGGCGGGGGGGGGGTAATGCTGTGGGGAAGGGGGTGGGGTGGTGGTCGTGGCTGACAAAGATAATGTCACACAGTGTTCTAATCCCTGGGAGTTTCCGAGTTCAGCCTTTGCCCGTGAAAGGGAAAAAAGTCTGGATTATAGGTGGGATGAACAATACTGGGGACGGAGACATGACTTCAGGGGATGGGGGTGGGGGATGGAGAGGGAGAATAAGATAATACTTGGCAGGGTAGAAAAAGGAAGTTGTGAAGGTTTCTTCTGACGGCTCGAAAAGACAGACAGACAGACAGAGAAGGGATAGGAAATGGGGATGTATATAGAGTCAGGGAGGGTGGAGAGAGACAGACCGATAAACTGGGAAACAGACAGTAACGGTTAAAAGACGGGTAAGGATGGGGGAAGTGGGGGGGGGGGGGGGGGGGGGGCTGGAGAGTCATCACCAGCCACTACAGAAACGACTGAGTGGTGGAATACGAACGAATGAATGAATCGTGCAATTTATTCATTATTCTTCATATTGCTCACGGGTAAGACAGGCCTGGAAGAGGGAGTGAACGACTGGACACTGTCTATTGACACTGATAGTTTACCATAGCGCAACACACCTTCGCGAGGGTGGGGTGGGGTTGTGCGGGGGGACTAGGCCATCTGACGTGTCAAGCTCTCCCATCCAACTTGCCTCCACCCCCTCCCCCATCATCCGCCCCAACACGTCTCGTTCTTCCTCCCAGCCGTCGCCCGACAGAAACAGGAGCCCGTGGACAAGAGACCATGATGACCGCTAAATCGTATTAGCTGTCAAGTGTCCACTGCTGACCTTATGGGTGTCGTTTCGCGTTGCTGTTCCTTTCTCAACCCTCTGTTTCACCGTCACACAGGCTTTCTGTTTTTGTTTTTTTTTTCGTCAACACAACTAACAGCCCTGCTGAGCAGCGGGCTATCACAGTGCTGTGGGCCGAGACCAACACTTCTTCCACTTCTGAACATCGTGACAGGCTTCTTCCCCCCCCCCCCTCCCCCGCGTTCCACCAACACTCAAGCACCGAACAAGCCAAAAGGGTCGTTAAACTCCACAACTACATTCCCTCCAGCATACTACTGACTGTAGCTGCCCAAGCAGAGCAACCAATGGTAGCCATGTCGGTTTCATTTGCACAAGTTGAAAGGAACAAACGAGAGAAGAATAAGAGGAGGAAGGGGTGAAGGAGGAGGACGAAAAAACAACAACAAAAAACAAACAAAAACAGCAGCAGTTGAAGAAGAAGAAGAAGAAGAAATCAATGGCATGCGAACAACTTGAGTCAACGACGACAGTGTTAAGATAAGATAAGATAAGATAAGATAAGAATAACTTTATTATCTCCAACTGGAGAAATTTGGTCAGGTGCATTATCACAACATAGACAAGTAAACAACATGGTGACCATAGCTGTAAAAGCCAACAACAGCCCCTACAAATATTACGAAGATACAAATGTAAAAAATATCACATACATCGTTTCATACATACATCCACACACTGCAGGTAATAACTAGTATTCTTAATGTAAAAACAGAAAGAATTAAGAAACATTATTTGAATATAATTATAAACATAGCTTACTATACTACACATTGGTTATAATAGACAGATAAGATAAGAATAAAGATGAATTGCGGAAAACCACAACCAGATAATCAGCACACACCCGCACCGCACGCCCCCCCCCCCCCCCCCCCCAACTCACCCCACACACGCGGATAAGACAGATCATCTCAACCATCTCGCCTACACGATACCTACTTAACGGATATATTTGGCGACGCGTACTTCCGCACACCTCATCAGACAACGGATAAAAAAAAAAAAATCTAAAAAATTTAAAAAATGGTAAAAAGTGGGTCGGGGGGTCGGGGTGGGGGGTTAACAAAGGATAACAAATTGCCAAAGCAGTACATGACCACGACCATGTGCGTGAACAATGTGCATTTCAACATATGATTGCTACCGTCAATGTCGCTTGCTTGCTTGTCAACATGGAGATAGAGAGGTTGATAGGTAGAACAAAAGACCTTGCCAAGAAAAAAAGAGGAGAAAACAGAGACAAAGGCAGAGGGAGAAATAAAGGTCAAACCTCAAAACCCGAAACAACACGCGGGTTTGGAAACTAACTTGGGAAGGAGGTGAAGGTTAGAATTATTGTTAATTGGTAGAGGAAGAGTGAGCGAGAGACATACAGGCAAAAATACTGAGAGACAGAGACAGACAAGTGTCTGATTCTTCGCCCAAAGCAGTAGAGTATAATCATCGTCATCATCAACGACATCGTCCATTAACATGATTAAACACGGGTTCTGACCCTGACGAAAAATGCCGTTCGTTCGTTGTTCAGAACTTTTACTTCGGCTGCGACCACCACGAACAACATGAACATACATCACTAAACTGACATATATACATTTTGTTGGACAATTATTTACGCATGTTTCTTCACAATACGGCTTAGCTGCAGCAGCTCTTTTGAGACATCCATGACCCCAATCCGTGAAGACCACTTTCAAAACTATTTTGATCCACGCATGAACACACACAATGGCGACCTCTCCACTAGAAAGCTGTGTCCTCCACCTGAGGTCCATGAAACAAATATAACAATCACGGAGGAAAGGGAACTTGAAGAGGACCTCTTCTCCATTTCCGCTTCCTCCTCCAAACATTCCCTCCATCACTTTCTCTCCGTCCACCCATACATCCCCCCACCCCACTTACACCCAAAGGATTGAATCGCAAACAAGAACTACAGAACTCTTGCAGCAACAAAAAGACGAATTTTCATTTCTCAAACTTGTCCCCGAACAGTGCAGTATATCATTCCTCCCACCACCTCCCTCCTTCTCTAATCGTGAAAACAAAACCACACGTTTGTGTCATTACAATGAACAGTCCCACCGCCTGCATCATTTGTCGAAATACACACACACACACACACACACACACACACACACACACACACTGTACAGGATAAGAAAGCTGATCAAATACCACACACGGGGGAATCTATCATGACAAAAAAACTACACGAAACAATACTATATTATATAAAATAAATACGAACATACATGCAGGCATAAACTTACAGACATAATGGGTTGATCAATTTTGTACTGACACCCACATCCAAGAACTCGAAAAAGTTGAGAGGAGCGGGGGGAGAGAGAGAGAGAGAGGGGGGGAAGAAAGGGTTAAAAAAAAAAAATTTAAATGTCGCATGACCAAAGTACTTTACTAATCAAGAGGCTTTGCGAATACAAGGAGGGGTCTACTTCAGTCGATATATCTCTGTCGTGCACTGACTGAGTTCCACCTAATTACCATTGCCGCCTCAACCCCCTCCTTCCTTTCCCTCCCTCCCCAGCTGCCCTCCGCCCCCATCCCACTTTCACTGCCACTGACCGGAGGAGAAAGAACAGAAGCAGAGACCAATGAAGAGAAACCATATGCCATCAGGTCAGACTACTGTTCACCACGCTGCTGACGTGCACCGTACGCTATGAAACACACACATCATGCCAATGGTGTGTTGACGTACGATGGACCCCAAACATATCAGAGATGAGATTCTAAAATTTTGAAATGAACTGAAACTGGCCAGCTGAGTACAAAATATGGTATAAAACTTTGGAATTTGGAAGGCTTTCCTGCAGTCAAAAACAGAAATTTTCATCAAAAAAAAAAAAGTATATAAAAGGTGCATGGTTAATCACTTAATTGGTTATATTCGTGTAAATCTATAAGCATATAGATACATAAACTTATAAAACGACAAACAATCTGAGAATGGTATAAAATAACTCATCGAAACAGAGGGTGTGTGTATTGCTTTCAGTGCAACTCTCTCTCTCTCTCTGTGTGTGTGTTTGTGTGTGTGTGTGTGTGTGTGTGTGTGTGCGTGCGTGTGTGTGTGAGAGAGAGTGTGTGTGTGTTTTGTGTATGTGCGCATATGATTGCATCTAAACACTCCCAGGAACCATGCTTACCAGAGACGTACTGTAAGAAGACGGGAATCGGACGAGCGAGTGCCAATGCACCACACAAATATTGTAATTATCGCACTGACAATTCGAATGCCAATGCACAATGAAAGTCACCGAAAAAGCCAACTTAAAATGTGCAGAAAGGAAAAGCAATTATGAATGAAATCACCCGACAACCTATGGACAGTTCAGCGGCCCCAAGTATGATATCTATGCTGACCTGGGAAAATAAAGACCAATAATAATAATAATAATGGTATTTATATAGCACTGAATCTTGTGCAGAGGCAAATCAAAGCGCTTTCGCACCAGTCATTCACACACATGCATAACTCTAAAACTGGAGAAACTGAAGACAAGGAAGAGGCAGGGAAAGGATGCTATTTTGGGAAAAGGTGGGTTTTTAGGCCAGACTTGAAAGAGCTGAGTGCGGAGACTTGACGAAGCAAAAGAGGCAGTTCATTCCAATTGCAAGGTCCAGAGACAGAGAAAGAACGGCGGTCAACAGTCGAATGTTTGAATCTGGGTATTCGTAAACAGAGTGGATCCGAAGCCGATCGTAGAGAGCGAGATGGAGTGCAGAGGTGAAGGCAGCCACAGAGATAGGAAGGGGCAGATTTGTGAATATCATTGGTCATCACAATCCCCAAGAAGGGCAATCTACAACAGTGCAAAAACTACCGCACTATCAGCCTAATCAGCCACCCCAGCAAGGTCATGCTAAAGGTCCTTCTCAACCGACTGAAGCCGCAAGCAGAAATGATCATCGCTGAAGAGCAGGCCGGCTTCAGAGCAGGGAGAAGCACAACAGAACAAATCTTCAACCTGCGCTTGCTGTGCGAGAAATATCTCCAGCACCAAAGAGACCTCTACCACGTCTTCATTGACTTCAAGAAGGCGTTCGACAGGGTATGGCACGCTGCCTTATGGGCCACCATGCACAAATTCAACATCAGTGAAGACATCATCCAAGCCATACAGAACCTATACGAAAGAGCAACCAGTGCAGTCCTCTTCAATGGTAGCACGGGTAACTGGTTTAGAACCACGGTCGGAGTCAGACAGGGCTGTCTACTCTCTCCCACTCTCTTCAACCCCTTTCTTGAAAGGATCATGACTGACGCCCTGGAAGATCATGTGGGAACTATCAGCATTGGAGGCAGAGTCATCACCAACCTGCGCTTTGCCGATGACATTGATGGCCTGGCAGGAGAAGAGAAAGAACTCGAAGAACTCGTGCACAAACTTGACAAGACATCATCAGCCTACGGCATGGAGATCAGTGCCGAGAAGACCAAGGTTATGACCAACAACAGCCAAGGCGTAACGTCCAACTTGCACGTAAACGGTGAAAAACTGGAAGAAGTCTCCTCCTTCAAATACTTGGGTGCCATTGTGTCAGACGAGGGTTCGAAACCAGAGGTCCTGTCCAGAATCGCGCAGAATACTGCCGCACTGAGTCGACTGAAGACTATATGGAAGGACAAAAAGATCTCCCTCTCGTCCAAAATCAGACTAATGCGCTCCCTCATCTTCTCAATATTTCTATACGCTTGCGAATCCTGGACCCTCACTGCAGAACTCCAGAGAAGAATCCAGGCCCTGGAAATGAGATGCTTCCGCAAGATCCTGAACATTACATACAAAGACCACATCACAAATAAGGAAGTGAAAAGTAGAGTCCAAAACGCCATTGGCCCATTCAAAGACCTGCTAACCACAGTGAAGGAACGCAAGCTCCGCTGGTATGGACACGTCACACGATCAGACAGCCTAGCCAAGACCATCCTGCAGGGTACCGTACAAGGAAGGAGGAAGAGAGGCAGACAGAGAAAGCGGTGGGAGGACAACATCAAAGAGTGGACGGGCCTGCCATTTGCCACAACTCAAAGGGCCGCTGAGGACCGAGGCAGGTGGCGCGAGCTGACCAGGCAGTCATCCATGGTGCCCCAACGACCCACCCACGGGTCAAGGGATAGATGAGAGATGAGAGATGAGAGATTTGTGAATACATTTATAACAGAGTGCTGATCTTGTACTTTATTCTGTGTAAGACAGGGAACCAGTGGAGATGTTGCAAAAGAGGAGTGATGTGCTCAGATCTTTTCTTTCTGAGGACGAGTCGGGCAGCAGAATTGTGTATGCGCTGAAGGGACTCGGTGGATGAAGCAGGCAAACCAGACAATAGAGAGTTACAGTAGTCAAGGCGAGAGAGAATGAGAGAAACGACAAGTCTGGATGTTGCGTCAGTGGACAGATATTTCCGTATGGAACTGATGCGCCGCAACTGACAGTAGCAGGACTGACATGTCAGACTGATAATTTTTTGCATGGACAGTGTGCTGTCAAGGACAACGCCAAGAAAACCTATTCAGACCCGACAAAGCAAAATCAGAGGAGCATAGACCTGGGTGACCATCCTGCAGGGAACCTTGACCACAACCCTATCAAACTACCTTTTTGTTGGGGAGGGGTGATGGCCGTGGTGAAGTTGTGGGAACGGGGTGGAGAGGAGACAGTGTAGATTCTAAGCTGTCCTTTTCAGCAGTAAAACGTCGCCGGAAACCATGGTCACCGGTTACGGACTGTCTTCACGGTAACGAAGACCAGGCAAAGAGAGACGAACCACGTATCTACTGCAACCCTCACAAACTACTTGAATTTCAGTGAAAAAGGAAATAATTTCATTACTTTGTAAATGCGCCAGATCCTACTCCTTTTCTTTCTATCACCGACCAGTTGTAGGTCAGACAAGACCATGAACTTAATTAAACTTTAAGCTACAAGATTGATTTAAAATATGTTACCCGAATTTTAAACGTATGGACATCCCTCTACCCTGTGTGTGTTTTCCTCTACTTCAGAACCACCTTGATCTATCAGATCGCACAGAAAGGCAGAAGCGTGTTTGATTCATCACTGAGCTACGTGAGTAATCTTTTCCTAAACTTCCTGGATGTTTGTCTGTACCTTGTATATAAAGACGTTTTCTATGGCCAACTTGTGTGTGTGTGTGTGTGTGTGTGTGTGTGTGTGTGTGTTTACATTCGCTCGCTCGCGCGCGGGTGTATGTGCATACTATTAAGATTGTAGAACAATGTTATGAGGTCCTTCATGGGTTTTCGGATTGCTTGATCCTGATGAGCGCGCGTGCAGGGGTGCGCGCGCGCGCGTGTGTGTGTGTGTGTGTGTGTGTGTGTGCGCGCGCGCGCGCGCAAGCGCGCGCTTGCGCACGCGCTTGTGTGTGTGCATGCGTGCCCACGTGCACACACATACACAAACACACGTGAGGACAAACACGTGAGGACAAGATCAGCAATAAGATGAATGCGGATATCATCGGAGAGAGAGAGAGAGAGAAGCGACGGAAATTGCACGCCATATCTAGATTAACTTCTCCTGCAGACAAAGATTTTTTTAAATTTAATTTATTTATTTATTTTTTAATGATGTCCATGTTACATTCAGGAAGAGATCGAGCCTTTCGGAGAGTCCAATTCATTTCAAGTTAAACTAATTCATGGAACAGGGAGTGGTCTTTTACAATAAACTTTGTTCGTGATCTATTCTTTGCGTGTCATATTCTGACCCGAAAACTGAGTTAATGCACGTTCGGGGTAATTTCTCTAAATTGGCTTCCTAACAGTCCCGAACGCAAAACACACATCAACTGATAGAGACGTCTGTGAAGCAGACACAATCCAGCACTTGAAATGAATGACTCATTATTTCTATATCCAGTGTCACTTGTATGTGCATGTCTTTCGATCATAAACATTTCTCTGGGCATCCCTGCTAATACAAAATAAATTTAACGGCTCCTTTTGATGGCACGTTGATTCGTCAACAAACGCAGTGATTTCACACACACACACACACACACGCGCGCGCACTCAAGCACGCATGCACACACCTGCTGACAAAACAAACACAGGTGGCGCTGTATTGTGGTGACGCGCACTTGCTGACGAGAGCGGCCCGAATTTCACTTGTGACGAAAATCGAATACAATATAATACAATGCAATACAATAATAGCCACAAGCGGAAAGAAGATGAGCAGGAGATGGAGATGCTAAGGAAGGGGTAAGGGAAAAGGCGAGGTGGGAGTTGGGGGCGGGGTGTTCTGCTTGGGGCGTATGATGAAACAGAAGAAACACACACACACACACACACACACACACACACACACACACACACACACACACACAAAACAAATCGACGAAAATGATGACTGCGATGACAACGACGGATGGCGATAACCACGGTAAATAACACTGCCGACAGCACACTGTTCGGTACTGGGACATCAATTTGGCGTTTAATCTTCTCCTCAAAGCCGAGAAGCGGAAACAAAGAAAGGAATTGCTATCGATAGCCCAACTAATTTCCTTCGTCTTGAAGAATCCATTACTGGCCTTTTCCTCCCATCCAGCCACATCACAAAGAGCTCATTTTTATTCGGCAGTAACAAAGAAATCAATATGCCATCTTTCTTTGAGAGAAAGTGGGGAGAAGAGGTAATGGGGAAAGTGAGGGAGGAGAGGGTGGGTGGGTGGGTCAGAAGCATCATCCAGAAAGGTGGTAAGAGGGTGTGGGTGGGTGGGTGGGTGGGAAGGAAGAGGGAGCGGAAGGATGAGGTAAGAGAGAAGGGAACAGAGAACACAGGACAGAGATGGAGCGTGGGAAAGACACAGAGTGGGAGGAAGAGGGAAAATGTGTGTGTGTGTGTGTGTGGTGTGTGTGTGTGATGACTATGAAACAGAGAGTTCTCTTAGAGATATGAGAGAGATGTGGGTGAAGAAAGGAGGAATGAGATCAAGGAACAGAGAGAAACCGGGGAGGGGGGAGGGAGATGGTACGAGAGGAAACAGAACAGGACTGAGATGCGGAGATAGTTGGGGGGAGAGGGTGGGGTGGGGTGGTGAGGCTGCCCGGCGCACGCGCGCATACACACACACAAAAACGCACACACACAAAAAAAAAAAAACAAGAAAAAAAACAAAAACAAAAACCTAAAAAAACTGATGGGCCAAATCCCCACCCATTGACCACCAGTGAAACCATTCTGCAAGAGTACCGAAGATCCCAGGTTAAAAGTGGAATATTCCATTTCCTACCTACCCTCTTGAGGCTTGACTTTCAATGAGGCAACTGACAGCCATTATCTGATACAATCACCTCTCATTTGTGTGCACTTGCGGCTTATATCGTCCTAACAAGTGTCCTTTTGTGGGGGTGAACGCCACCAAGTCTGAACAAAGACCTGACTTTTCACAAACGCGAGTCCATGGAGATCCGCAAAACAGCCGTCACTTTCAATTCGAAATACTTACCACGCCTACCCTAATCACCAGCTGAAAAAACAGACTAAACTTACTCATTATACCCAAAAGGTAAAAACAATCAGTGAGATTTTGTGGAGTTGACTGCTTCTACACTCACTTAAGGATAATACCCGGTTTGGGTTGTCTGTCATCACAGTGCGACCCTGCGCACTGCCGCCCCCACTGCAAGTGAAGAGGAGACGGGGGTAGAGTTGAGTTCAACGACCGACTGGCTTACGCCATTCGGGAACAAGGTGCTGTGGTCTGGGTCTTGTATTGGAGGCATGGATACTAATACCAGTTATTAGTGTCTAAGCCTGGAGACGGGGGCGATTGGAGGGGAAGGGTGGGGTGGGGAATGGGGCGACAAGGACCTTTTGGCCGTGTGGTGGTTGGTTTTTGCAGCTGATTGTTCTCATCCTGAAAGTCAGAGAGCCGATTTCCATGTACGGCAGCGCCTGGTTGGTGAAGTATCCAGATTCCTAGGCCATACAGCCAGCCTTCCTCTACCCCAATGTCCAATGTTAAATGGTGTGTAAAAATACTGGCGACAGAACCCGCCTCCCGTGTGAGCGAAAAACAAGAAATAAGCCCATTCTTTAACGATGCAAGAAAACCGCAACAGCGTCCGATGGGCAATGGAACACGGCCAGGGCCCGCGGAGACAGGACTCGGGGAGTGTGTCTGCTTACTTAAATGGCGGACTTAAATTTGTCGAACTACGATCTCCACAAACAAGAGAACATGGAGACCATCATCATGGGAAGGCGGTGGAAATGAACTGGACACGTTTCCAGTACATCCGCCCCCTCAACCCCCTCTCTCCCCCATGACCCCTCCCCCACCCCCGCCCCCCAAGTGTCCAAGCTCGTATATTATATGCAACTTGAACCACGCGACATAGCATCAACTGATAATCAACTCCCACGACGCGGGCACCCACGCAGGAACTCCTACGTGACAGGCAAAGCGACCCAGACGACCTGACCCACCCAAACCCGTGATCGTGGACTCTTTATTGATCAGATCATAACTCCCGTTTCTGTACTTGATAGGCAGCCGTTTCACTTAGTACATATGTGACTCGCATCGGTTGTGGTTGGATGGTTGATGCCAGGATGCGGAAAAGTGTTGGGGGGGAAACCCAGTTTCTCTGAAGTTTTCATAAAAAGAGCACCAATGCTTGGAAAATATATCCTCCGCATAAACAATGTGTTCAAGAACAAGCCCCTCGACTTTGTTACAAAAACAAAGAAAACAAAATTAATGAATACACAAACGAACAAACAAAAAATAAAGAGATGAATGAATGACTGAATGAATAAATTGGTAAAATAGAATACAATACAATAGATAAATACATAAACAGTCATTCATAATCAACATACTGTTTCAAAATCGCTAATTCTGTATACCTTCGTTGATCCAGACATTTCGTACAGAATTTTTAGAAGAAAAAAAAAGGGGGAAAAAAAAAAACAAGCAAAAAAACAAAAAAAACTTTTATACATAATTCTGCATTCCTCTGGAAGCACAAAGTGATGAAAGTCAAGAGAGGTCTAAATCAAAATTTCCTTTTCCCAACGACCAACTGTGTAACATGAAATTTGCCAGTTTTCCTTTTCGCCTGTTGCTGAAGGGGGCCCGTCACAAAATGCTCTTTCGCATACTGACACTGGCACGCGTACAGACTGATAGTATAGCACAGACTGCCCAATCCAATCCACTTAAGTGCACTGGCACGTGAACAAATATTGTTCACGTGTTGCCCAATCCGCTTCCTTCTGCGGATATTGCATGAAAAAACACAATCCTCTCACAACCTCCCCCCACACCACTTCCGCTACACAAACACCATTGACTTGCCACGCACACGAACATCTCCACCCACTTCCTCCCACCTTCCCTCCCCCCCCCCCCACCCACACACACACACACACACAAAACCCAACCCCAAAAACAACAAAAAAACCCAGTTAAAAACAAAACAAAAAAAAACAAACAAAAAAAACACCCGAAAAAACACCAACACACACGCACAATTCACGCTGATGTTTAACACAAAATGAAAACGGAACTCTCCACTTAAGGGAACTCTTATTGCCTCCACTAGTCTTTCAGTGTTTCAATACTTTTCTTTTCTTTGTTTTAATGCATATAAAAGCATGTTCTTAGAATCATTTTATGACATGTATATGGATTGTTTTCCGGCATGCACCGCTGACCGTCACTATCGAGTTCTATTGACACACTGATGCGCGTGTTATTTTACTGGCGGAGTACCGGACAATTCTGTCAGGCATCCGCCTGCAAAATAAGCATAAACACACTGTGGGCAGACAAACAGGCAACAGAGGCAACGAGGACGGAGAAAAGGGAGACCGTCTATGAGAGACAGAGAGAAAAAAAAAAGAAAAAGAAAAAAAAGAAGAAAAAAAAAAAGAGAGATAGAGACAGACAGAAAAGGAGAATGAATCACAGACGTCCACCGACTTGACGTGTATTACTATTATTCATACCATTCTTTTTTTTCCTTTTTTTTTTTCTTTTTAAAGCAAGTCCGTGGGTGAGGTCACTGATATCGTCTGTGCGAGACAGAGACATGGAAAGGGATCCAAAGACACGGAGAGACAGAAAAGGAGACAGAATCGCAGAGGTGACGTCACTGAGATCGTCCATGAGAGATTCAGAGACAGAGACAGAAAAGGGGATGGAGTTCTTTCACGAAAGTGACTTCCGAGCGAATATATATAATACAATTCAGTTTAATAGTCAGTGTGACAAAGCACAGGAGGCAGACAAAGTCTGCTGGTTCAAGGTTACCGACAGAGAGAACAGACCGTCAACCGGACCAGCAATGAAGAATGTAAGGTATTTTTGCTGTGGCTGTTTTCTAACAGACATAATTATGCACGCGCACGCACACACAGAGCAACAGGGTACAAAGGCGAACTGGGAATAGGCGAATCCTCCTCCATAAATCAACCATATCTTGTAACAATGTTAACTTGTAACAGCAATACCCGACCGACCTAATTCTGATACAAGAGACAACTGTTTTTGTTTCTTTTGCTCGGAACGTCGAAATGTCATGAGGTCACTGCTTCGCCTTTCTGAATAAATAAGCTAGCTAGCTCTCTCTCTCTCTCTCTCTCTCTCATGTGTCTGTCCCGTAGGAGAAATCGACTGGTAAGTAGGAAGAAGAGGAGGGCCGTAAAGTGACGGGAGAAAAAGTATGGGCAAGAAGAGGTGTAGTGGGAAGCAACTATCGGCTTGATTTTTTTTTTAATCGATGCGAGAAGAGGGAAAACCCTTCCAGTTTGTGCGTGGGGACGAGAGGGGGGGGACAGGATAGTAAGGAGAGTGATGATAATAATTATCATATGTGCGTGCTCGTGTGTGGGTGTATTGAGTGTGGGTGTGCGCATATATATATTCATGCGTATGTGTGGGGGGTGGGGGTGGACGCGCGCACGAGATCAAGCTGATTTGAGGATTCAATGTTATTAACATGTAACAGCAATACCCGACCGACCTAATTCTGATACAAGAACTGATGCTGAAGAAGTTGATGCGAAAGGAAAGTCAATTTCAGTTTCAGTTTCAGTAGCTCAAGGAGGCGTTACTGCGTTCGGACAAATCCATATACGCTACACCACATCTGCCAAGCAGATGCCTGACCAGCAGCGTAACCCAACGAAGTCCCTCGAAACCCCATCACAGTTAACGCTTCAGTGACTACCATAAACACATTGCTCGATGTGGATGAAGTGTCAGGGTATGATGGTTTCAGCCCATTAAATTAATTGTGAACATGGAACATGACGAACATTCTCGCTGAGAGAGAGAGAGAGAGAGAGAGAGAGAGAGAGAGAGAGAGCGAGAGAGAGAGAGAATGTGCAGGCACGCGCATGTGTGCGTGCTTTTAGAGTGCAATTTCAACAAACAATATCAATGAGATTACTACCATCACTATCGTCTTCTTCGTTGGTGTAATATTTTTAAAGCAGTTCATAGTCACGCATTGACTTCCTCAATATCACACCTCGCACTCTCGTCAGTATAAAATTGTGTTGGTGTAGCCTGTGTTAAGACATCAATTATTGGTATAGCTTCTGTCATGACGCCAAGTTTTATCGCAGACGTTGTGAAAATGCACGTCAAACGTCGTTCTGTTCACCCCCTGCTTTCGGCCATGTAAGCCGACACCGGGCCGATGTGAGCAAAATATGGTAAAGTGACTGCCAGTGTACCCTTCGTGCATGAACTACATCCCTCCGTCACTCCCACTCCAAACCTTTCTCCTTTAAAAAATTAAAATAGCGAGGTAATGTGATTCATCGGCAGGGGAGGGAGAGCACACACACACACACACACACACACACACACACACACAGAATCTTTCTGCACAAGCATGCTTGCGTGCGTATGAGTGTGAACTTGCCTAAATTCATGTGTGGTGCAAATGTGTGTGCACGTGCGTGCGTGCGCACGCCTCTGTGTGAGAGAGAGAGAGAGAGAGAGAGAGAGAGAGAGAGCGCACGTGCATGAAGGAGACCCGGCATCAAAACTTCATCCTTTGTCAGTAAACTTCGTTTCATCCTCCCGAATCAGGTCAGGAGCGTAGGGAAACGACAACCAAAACAGGCACAGGTCTGTGGTTCCTTAAAGGGCATCGCTGTGTCTGGCAATAGCACCCCGTTCCCTCCCTTCCTATATGGGAGTGTGTGACTGTGTGAACGTGTGAGAGAGAGAGGGGGGAGGGAGGGAGAGAGAGAGTATGCACGCATATATTACGTTTACATTTCATTATTATTATTATCTTTTCTCTTTTTTCCCCTCATGGCCTGACTAAGCGCGTTGGGATATGCTGCTGGTCAGGCATCTGCTTGGCAGATGTGGTGTAGCGTATATGGATTTGTCCGAACGCAGTGACGCCTCCCTGAGCTACTGATACTGATATTTAATGCAACAACAGTGTGTATGCACACTAACAGAATGCAACAAGAAGACAATGTCAATGAAATTACATCCTGGTTCATTATTATCATCACCCCCTCACGCCATGCCCCCCCACACCCCCCTCCCCAACCCCCATGCCGTCCCCCTCCGCTCCAATCAATTATTCCCTACTAAAATATAAACGAAAATAATTGGTCAGGTGAGTCACCGGCAGGGACGGGAGAGACAGACTGATCCTTGGGGCTTGAACAAAATCCAGACAAAGAGTACATGGAAATTGGAGAGAGAGAGAGAGAGAGAGAGACTGAGACGATATATTCATTTTTAAGGCCAAAGCCCCATATGAATGAAGGGCGATAACACAATATACTGAAGTCATCATAACTATCAGTGAACATTCACCATTTTCACAATTCAATGAATTATGACAACATCGTTTCAAGAGAGACAGACAGACAGACAGACAGAGACAAATATAAGCAGAATGGATATCTGCGCACGTGACTGAGAGATAATAGACCAACAGGCAGACAGAACTGATATGTGCTAGAGTTAGCGAGAGAGTTAGGAGGGAGGGAGGAGAGGAGAGAGAGAGAGAGAGAGAGAGAGAGAGAGAGAGAGAGAGAGAGAGAGACGGAGACGAGAGAGAATGGGAGAAAAAAAGAGAACAGAATGACACAAGAATCTTTCCGTACGCGCGTGCTTACTTGCTTGCGCATGCGAGTGGGCTTGCTTAAGTTCGCGTCATACAGACTGATCCTTGTAATATTGTGAGTTTGCATCATTGTGTGTGTGTGTGTGTGTGTGTGTGTGTGTGTGTGTGTGCGCGCGCGCGCGCGCGCGCTACTGAGACATGTTTGCGTGCGTGCGTGTGTGCATATGTGTATGAGTATGTGCGCGCACACTCACCATATGCATTATTTTACATGTCACGATATACGGTGTGTGTGTGTGTGTGTGTGTGTGTGTGTGTGTGTGTGTGTGTGCGCGCGCGCACGCGTGTGAGCGTGTTGTTGAGTGCACAGGCACACTTGTGAGCATGCAAGCGTACGCACTGACGTAAAGCGGACGAAGCATCAAAACCGGACGGACGCGTGTCTATCGGATGTTCTCGCTTGGATGACAAGGGGTGCGTCATGATCAAAACGGGGGGCGCGCACACACAAACACACACACACACACACAGAGAAAGAGAGAGAGACAGCTATATATACGGAAAGTGAGAGAGCGGCGAGAGAGTATACTGTAATAGCACTTCTGAACGATGACTGGTGAGATCGATTACAGTGATGAGGAAATAAGTGAATCAATGGGAGAAAGCATGCCAAATACGGACAAGTACAGTTATTTCTGAAGTTGTACGACTTTTTGTTAATGACCTAGTTTAACACAACAGTATGCTTCACGTTTGTTGTCGAATAAACTTACAGCAATTGGGAGATTCGTCTTTTGTGTTGACAGGTTAATAATTATGGCAGCTAAGTTCTGACGCACTGAATGGGATGCCACAAATATTCGAAAAACGAACAGTTCAACAGAAATAGTCCAGA
The DNA here is from genome assembly GCF_041734735.1 of Babylonia areolata. Lineage (NCBI taxonomy): Eukaryota > Metazoa > Mollusca > Gastropoda > Neogastropoda > Buccinidae > Babylonia > Babylonia areolata. The sequence goes on along the minus strand of NC_134883.1, from coordinate 21,779,515 downwards.
CACTGACGAGCGAGAAATGTCACACACACACACACACACACACACACAAGACAAACGCACACGCACACACACACACAGATACACACATACTGATAGACAATACACAGACACATTGATACACACAGACACACACACACTGACACACACACACAACCACTGACCGTGCTTGGGTTGGCGTCTCCTTCCCCCATATCCATACTGGTGATGCTGACCGCATCGTCATCTGGCCGCTTGCGTTTCCTCTGAAACAGCAGTCCCCAATCCATCATGTCACATTTACCTTCAAAATCACACAAGCCACGGAGTCTTTTTGTTTCTTTTTTTCCTCTAGACCTATGCTGTGCCGTCAGCCTTTTGCACACAAGTGCGCCGACAGTGGAAAATGTACGTTGTTGTAATGTAAACGGAACACCGCTGCACAGCCTCAACACGCCCGAAGCTCCAATGAAGTCCACAATACTGTCCCAACAAGGATGCAAAGACAAAGCAGGCCTCTTAAAAAAAAAAGAAAAAAAGAAAAAAGAAAAAGGTCACGTCGCCAGTAGTGATACTTCACAAACTTTTTCGCGGAAACCAGTCACACACAGACCCACGCATCTGAATAGTTGGTGACTTCCCTGAGACCAGCCTTACTGTGAAAACATCCTCAATCGTTTTCAACTTTATATATATATATATATATATATATATATATATATATATATATATCCCAAACGGAGGAAGAGGAGGTCTAGGACTACCGACTGTGAGCAATGTTGAAGGCTGTAAATGCTGTCACACATCTGCTTCCACATGAGTTCAAAAAACCTCGGAGAGTGGTCGAGGGTCTCTTTTTGTCAAGCGCTCAGTCTCTAGAACACGAGTAGTCGCCAAGTTTTAGTGAGTCCAGAGAAGTCAAGGGCTCTTTTGGCTGGTAAGGCGATATGCATGCCAGCTGTTGACAAGCAAATTAATTTATGACGAATAGCGTGGTGGTATTTTTGGGACACCCCTTGCCGGTGTAACACGGCAATTTTACTCCCCACGAAAATTTTACTCCGATGCTCTTGGCGTGTTGCGTATGCAAGAGTGCGCGCACGCGTCCACGTCGAAGTACCTGAGCGAGCGAGCGCGTCGCTGTGTGTGTGTGTGTGTGTGTGTGTGCAGTAAAATGGAATTAAAACACTTTAATATTTAATTTTCCATGGGAGAATAAACTTAGCCAGGACGGGAAATAAAACCATCCGGAACATACTTTCTAGGAGGGTGGAAGCAAGCTGCAGGAACATAATCCTCATAGGAATTTTTTGTTTGTTTGTTTGTTTGGGGTTGTTTTGTTTTTGTTGTTGTTGTTGTTGTGTTGTTGTTTTTGTTTTTTTTTTGTGTTAAGTTTTCGTGGAATAATGCTCGTGTTACACCGGTCGCGAAGGAACTGGTTTGCTGGGTTTGTAGGAGGGATGTGTGTTGAAAAAAAGTGTGTGAGCCGTGTCAACATTGGAATTCTCTTAAAACAGCCAAGATGATGAAGCGGTTGCTGTGTTGTATTGGGGCGGAGACGAGCGCGGCGACTGTACGTGTGGCGGAGTTGGGGGAGGGGGGGGGGACATTAGGGGGAGGGGGGTCGGTGTTTAAAATGTATTCATTCGATTAGAGAGCACGGTAACTATGAAACCGTGTATACACGAAGCTAAATCCAACTAGGTCTTTGAAGCGTCAAGGAAAACAAAGCGAACGCTTGCAAAGCTGCGAACCACGTTCAAATCAGGGTCGGTACGAGAGCATGAGTGGGCACACCCGCCTGTATTGTTTGTTGACGCTCTGTCAACGGAGTTACGTCATGCGAGGTCTGGTGGGGAGGGGATGAGTCAAGCAACACATGACATGAATTTGAGGGAAATATTTACAAAGAACATAAATTGATTTTTTTTTTTTTTTATATAAAAGAACCCCAGAAGTATAAGATTGGCCAACATGTGTATTAAATTTATATGGCCACAATTCGATGACTGGGCGTTTGCTGCCCCCCAAAAAAATCCCCCCAGTAATTTCAGAGTGATTTTAATGAAAACGGTTACCACTTTCCTGATGACTTGCTGATTTATGTGGCCACTGGAAATTTCATCTAACAATTTGGTGTCTTGGTTGACATCCTCATAATTATTATCTGCACCAAAAAAGATGTTTCACGAGCACAGTTCAAGAACCACAAGGCGGCAGCAAAACAGTGTTTGTTTTTGTTTGTTTGTTTGTTTTTTGCCAACATTCGACAACAAGTAGTAGTTCTATCGAATTGCTCTTCTTCGGACAATGGCATACAATTCCAAACTTCACTGCATCCCTTAGTCTGACAGAGTAACGGTATTTCCTAAGCGTTTCTCTCCTCCTAATCCTGTCTGCCTTACTATTTTCTTAATCAGAAAATGTTCAACATACTTCTAAAACCAACCAAGTGACGTGTTGAATGAGAAACGCACACACAAAACCGCGATCAAAAAAATTCAAAGTTCTTGGTCAGTACAGACCTTAGTACAACAACCGAGTGATCGCAGAGGCAACCACATTCACTTTTACTGAGGTGCTACATTTGCATGGGCACATGGTTTCTGATTGGGTGCTCGGCATGTTTGATTCTCCTCTGAGAGCCCGCCATCGATGGACTTGACCCTGGTTTATGGTCACACCGGTACAGACCGGTGCACACTTAATTTCTGCGACAGCTGAGTTGGTCAACCATCCTGCGTTCCTGCAGCCAACAAAAATTAGTCCAAGGGGCAACGCTGTCGTATGAGTGCTACTTTCAGGAGGTTTTACAACCCTCTGTTCCGCGAACGACCGGAGACACCCTCTTTTTCGCTCTTTGAAGACATATGGTTCCCTTGCCTCGCAGTGTAAGTACTGGTCACGTGAGGTTTTACAACCCTCTGTCCCGCGAACGACCGCAGACATCCTCTTTTCGCTGTTTGAAAACATGTGGTTCCCTTGCCCGGCGGTCAACACTGGCTTTCGTCTTGGGTGCTTGTCTTATCAGAGAGTCGGTCAAGTGTCACTGGTCGTGGTCAACAGTGACACCGCAACTCCAGCTTCAGCTGATGTCACTGGTTGATCCATGCAGTGTACAGCAGCCAGCTGTTTCTGACCATAACTGTATGCAAGAATCTGTATCTGCTGGGTCGTGCTATTTCACTGAGCTGGATGGGAACGTTTTACTGGGGCTAGATCGCACATTTTATTGTAAGGCTGCCTAAGGTGTCACCTTTTTCAAGGAGGCGTGACAAGCTGCATTCGGACAACTCCACAGACGCTAAACCACATCTGCCAGGCAGATGTCTGATCAACAGCCTAACTTTACGCGCCACTGAGGACTTAAGTGCATGCATTAAAAAAAAAAAATTGTGCACATATCAGAGCGGAATCCTTTTAAAGTATTTTGCCAGAGGACAACTCTTGTGTTGCCACAAGTTCTTATTCAGTGCGCCAAGTGAGTGCTGCACACGGGACCTCAGTTATCGTCTGATCAGAATGACTATTGGCTGACTGATTTTCCAGTCAAACTTGGGAGAAAGGGCGAGACCGGGATTCAAACCCAGACCCTTATGGTATTGGCAGATATGCGTTTTAAGTAACCATTCTGCCACCTTCCTCCTCCACTGAGCTTAAACAGCTCAGTGGCTATCTCCTTCGCTACGTCCACATCAACCCATTCTAACAGCAACCCGAGATATTAGTTGTCAAGCAAAACACCCAGTCAAGTCATTTCACTGTTCGTTCGACTTTAAACTCAAGACACCTGTAGAAGTAGTGGTAGTAGTAGTGGTGGTGATAGAAGTAGTAGCAGTAGAAGTTAAACCGGATTGTTCATAGGCCATAATAATAATAATTCAATTTACACAGAACACTTCCATTTAAAACCAGGCTAAGTTGTGTTGAACAATGTAAACGAGGACGATTAAAGTATGCACTAAAGCATAAAAACATTTCTCAACAAGACAGGCATGGCCTTCAAGACTCACTTGTGATAAATTAAGTCCCCTAGCATTAATTAGAGTAATTTCCCTTTTTTACTATCTGCACCAAAATGTTTGCAAAATAAATAAAAATTCCATGCTTAGCAAAAGAAGTTCCTCTTTGAACAAAAAATGATAATAATGACTCCTCTTGTTGTTGTGTCAGAATAAGAGGTCAAAGTGCCATGTTTAGAGAATACAAAAAATATAAATATAACAGTAAATGCAGTTTGCATATAATTAGGCTTCTTTTTTTATTTTTTGTGCCCATCCCAGAGGTGTAATATTGTTTTAAACAAGATGACTGGAAAGAACTGAATTTTTCCTATTTTTATGCCAAATTTGGTGTCAACTGACAAAGTATTTGCAGAGAAAATGTCAATGTTAAAGTTTACCACGGACACACAGACACACAGACACACACACACACAGGCAACCGAATACCGGGTTAAAACATAGACTCACTTTGTTTACACAAGTGAGTCAAAAATGACAACTTGCACACATAACCCTGCACAAACATCCAACGAAACACAGAAAAAGAATGAAGGCAAGCAAGTGAAAGAGATCGGGAGGGGGTGTGGGGAGGAGGGGCAGACATAAACAAGCAGAATGATGGGAGTGGGTGGTGGAGAGAGAGACACACAGAGACACAGAGAGAGAGAGAGACGGAGTTGGGGGGAAGGGACAAGGAAATATTGACGCCGTTGATGGAGGTGAAGGTCGGGAAACAACTGACTAAGAGTAACGTATGTACGCACACACAGATAAAAACAACACGCACGGCAAAACATTCTACATACATATCAAACAGCTCTACACCCAAATGACGAAATCTCCCGTCACAATGCTCAACATCAACAGAACGATATTACAAAACAACATGACAACAGCATAAATACTATGAATACTTCAAAAACAAAGCACAAATATCACAATGCCCAGACAATACACAACTCAGATCACAAAACTTTAAAAACAACACCACCACAAAATAAATAAAATGAAAGTTAAACTGAGCGGGAGGATGGACAATGATTGCGTCACTGTCCTGTCGCCCGCCACAGAGACAGGGAGCAGAGTTGCCATGCAAAAGCCTTCTGATAGTAGTGATGGCTGTGTTGTTCTGTCATGACAGGAAAGTTTGGCTGTCGAGTACCCTGTGAGACAGGAGCGGAGAGGGTGGGCCTTAAGCCCGAGAAGGAAAAGATGGAGCAAACAAAGAGAGGCAGGTTGTGTGGGGGGGAATCACCAAGCAAACAAACCCACAGGCAACAGGCAGAGAAAGACAGTTGGATGGAGAGAATGGGTGAAAGTATGGGGGTCGGGAGTGGGGGGGGGGGGAGGGTCAAAAATGAGGAGGCAGAAAGACACAAAGCGAGTCAGGGTGGTGGCGGAAGGGGTGGGGGGAGCAAGTGAGAAAGAGTAAGAGAGACGAAAGGTGAGAGTGTGGGTGGAATAGAAGTGAGAGAGTGAAAAAGAGAGGGGGATGAGCGAAAGGGGGCAAGAAAATAAAGATGGCGTGGATAATGCTGAAGGTTGGGGCACAAAAACAATGGAATAAAAATAAAGATTTAAAAGTTTGGTATAAACAAAGGCATACATGAACTTTTATAAAACTGTAAATCATAACGTCGCAAAAACTCAACCGAAACTGCAGACGCACGTACGTACCGACGCCAGGAAGAGACATATACACAGAAGAAAAAAAAAGGCAGAGAGAAGACGGAATGAGGACGAACGGAAAAATATACACGCTGGGTGTAAAACAGGCCAGAAATCACTTTAAAAGAGAATACAGTCTATAACATTCATCTTTACTGACCTTCATGAAGTTGATGGGGATTTCCATTGACTGGATGGACAACCGCCTTGAAGACTTCCTCGTGCTTTTACTCGACATGTCGGGAATTCTGTCCAACAAAAAACTGTACCACTCACGATCAGATTTCACTATCCACTGCTCTACCCCGTTCCATCTCTCACGCACACAGACGCATGCGCACAACTTTAAAACTCATTACAACACATTTCTTCAACAACTCATATTCTAACATATTTTTTCTTTGGGGGAGGAAGGGGGGCGGGGGGGGAGCAAGGAGATGGTAGACAACAGACGGAAGCATGGCATATTCGAAGTTTCCGAGCGGACATTCACAGCTGAAGCTATGTTGTATCTAGACCATGACTATTCACCGCTGTTAACTTTTAGAAATGAGAGACGTCAGTGCCACCACATTTCTTCTCTTTTTCTTTCGTGGGAGAGAGAAAGATCAAAGAAATTTCGATACTCCATCCGATCAAAGAAATTTGTTTATCTTAACAATTCGGTGTAAAAAAAAACAAAAAAAAAAACAAACAGATCGTTTGACAGCGTTTTGTTTTGACAGCGACTCTAAAGATTTCCGATGAGGAGAATCATCTTGTTTCGCTCTTTCAGATGATGTTATGACTTGCATAATACACGTAAAAAAACAACCCACGTGTATCCATAGATTTTCAGCACAGTTTGCCACGAGGTCTCACGAAACGTGAACCACATGTTTCTGCTGCGTCATGTCGCTCAATGCAAACACCAGCGTCTTTCAGAAAAAAAAAAGCCCAATGTATAGTATATGGATCACTGCATGTGGACTTTCCAGAATTACAAATGCGAACAAGATACATGACACACTCACCCACAATTATCTCAACGTTCTTTCACAATCTACGGTATGTATACTAAAAACCCTTGCTTTAGATATTGTGAAATCCGAGCAAAACAAAAAACCGTATGATTTTCAGGTCTCAAAACAACCAAACTCCCAAGAAAACTCTCAACGACGGCTTGCTTCAATATGTCAGTAGTTTGATCCACCAAAACCTGCTTCCTCACTCGGCGAACACACACACACACACACCACACTAACCTCTTGGCTGACAACACTACAAACTGCTGGAGCGCACAGAATACGAATGCTTTCCCTGAAACCAGCGACCCCACTATATGCTATGTCACATGGTCTGTTCGAGTCTCCGAAAGTTTCCCACCCCAAACTGACCAATGGCAAGCCAGTACAGATACACACAACTCTCTACGTCATGAGATGTGTGGCTCCTGTCCCAATCACTGTGTCAACAGATGACTGAACCTCCTGCGTAACGCTAGCTTTCAGTCCGCCCACAGGTTAACAATACTCTTTGTTGTTGTCAGAACTGTGGCAGTCCCCAGGCCATAAAGGGTCTCCTCAAGTGGTTTTCCAACGACTTCTATTCCCGCGGGTACCCCCACCCAGCATCAACAGCCTCACGGTTAGCTCATCAACACCTGCACTGCGTCCACCGCGAACTCTAAACAGATCCAGACGTTGCCCCCCACCCCTTTCTACCCCCCAACAGTCAGACAGACGCCAGTGTTGTATAACCACCAAACCTTCGGGCAGAACGGTTTGGACGGGAAAATGGTCCCAAAGCTAACAACTGAAAACACTTACGGCAAAAAGTGTCGTTGAAAAAAAAAGTTAATTATACATTGACTTGAACGTTAGTTCGGGGTGGCTTTGTCAAACTTGTAATTTTCAACGGAAAGGGATTTTCTTTTTTAAAAGACCACCCAAATATTTTACAAGACAAAAAATACATAAATAAACTGTCCTTGTGTGTGTGTGTGTGATCAAAAGACCACACACGGTATCCATGTTAACACCACTTTGTAGAAGCATTATTCCGTAGAGAGAGAGAGAACATAATTACAAGCACTGGACTGACTACAACCCATACACGGTATCCGTGTGAACACCACTTTGTAGAAGCAGCGTAATTCCGTTCAGTTTCTTTGTCTGCCTGTCTGTCTCTCTCTCTCTCTGTATATATATATATATATATATATATATAGAGAGAGAGAGAGAGAGAGAGAGAGAGAGAGAACATGTATAAGCACTGGACTGAATACAACTCATTCCCCCCAAAAATCGTCTGTATCTTCAAAACGGTCGTATGTGTGCCGCTCTCTACTTTTTTTTTTGGTTAGTTCCTAGCTCCAAAACAAGCTTTCCAGGTGCTGTTTCTTGCTGCAGTACTTGAAACCCTGAGTTTGATTAAACGCCACATCGTTCGAACAGCACTCGGAGTTCGCCATTGGCTGCCTTCAAGCCTGTCTATTGTGTAAGCAGGAGGACGGCCGACGGCGATAGTCACACTGGGAAATTGGGGGCACGGGACCTGTTTGACACTGACACTTGACTGATACCACACATGGAAGTTGAAGCTGCGACACATGCCCTCCAGTGGCTATCGTCCATCCATACGCCCGGAAACCAACATGCCATGATTCTAACCGACTCAATGAACCTCATACAGAAAATTGAAAACGGAATGGGAAGCCCAGAGTGGCATAAGGCAATGCGCAACTTTCAGATTAAAAAACTCACATGGTCATACTGCCCGGGACATGCAGGTGTTAAGGGAAATGAGCGAGCTGACAGACTTGCTGGTAACGCAACACCAACGAGCGGCCTACATCTAGGAAAATCGGAAATCCTCAGAAAAATCAAAGAATACCAAAAAGAACAGGTACAAGGCCATCACACCATCGATCGCCTCAAAGAAATAAAAGCAGAGAGAGGGAGCGGCCGCAAGTCTAACATGAAAGGTAGAGCACGAAGCTTTGCAAATCAAACAAATATCGGCATCATTTCCAAACCAACATTGCGCAAATTTCTTCAAAACGGAACAGAGTCTCTGTGGGCCTTTCCAGATACAATAGACTGAGCAACACACTAGACGCCACGTTTTTGGCATCAGAGATCTTTTCCCATCCCTCTTGCGGCCAGTCAGTGGCAGCCTCTGTGCGTGTGTGTATGTGTGTTTGTGTGGATGTGTGGGTCTGTGCTTTTGAGTGCGTTTGTGAATGCGCGAGAGTGTAAGTGTACACAAGTGTCAGGAGAGATCTGTGTACGTGTGTGTGTGTGTGTGTGTGTGTGTGTGTGTGGAGCAACAGGATATTGGAACGTATATATATATATATATATATATATATATATATATATCTTTGTATATATGTGTGTGGGGTTGGGGGTGGGAGATATGGGCGTATGTGTGTGTGCTTGTACAAGTAAGTGTTCATCTCTGTGAGTTTGAGTTTGTGTTTGTGTGTGTGTGTGTGTGTGTGTGCCGTGGAAGCTGCGATATGTAGACTAGAAATGAGTGTGTGGAGGAGGGGGGTAGAGGAGGTGCAAGGTAGTGTGTGTGTGTGTGTGTGTGTGTGTGTGTGTGTGTGTGTTGGAGCTCATGTACGTTTATATGTATTTGACTGTGCTTCCATATCTGTGAAACTGCATGTTTGGTGCTTTTCTGTTGTGCATGTGTGGGTGTGTGTGTGAATGTGTGTCTTCATGTTTTACATTTATTCGCTTATTTATCACCATTGTTGTCTTATTTATTTTTAAAAAATTTTTTTTTTAATCATTTTATTAGTATTACTATTATTATTACTACTACCTTTTTCTATATTATAATTATTATTCATTTATTTATTTATTTATTTAAGCTTATCTATTATTTATTCCCCCGTTGTTGTTTTTTTTTTTTTTTTTTTTTTTTTTTTGTTTCTTTGTTTTTTTGTGTTTTTTTTCTCAAGGCCTGACTAAGCGCGTTGGGTTACGCTGCTGGTCAGGCATCTGCTTGGCAATGTGGTGTAGTGTATATGGTTTGTCTGAATGCAGTGACGCCTCCTTGAGCAACTGAAACTGAAAACTGATACCACACAACACAACACGAGACTGTCAACATATGAAGGCGAGCAGCGAGAAGGCCAGTTCTTTATGCTAGGCGTACGAACTTGTAGCCTTATGTGAATGCGAGCTTACAAGGACAATGACTGGTTTTGCTATGCACACATCGCTTTAGAAAAGAATTCAAGACAGAAATATTACTTTCTAGCCGAAAACATTGCAAAAACATGACCAGAACGTACCATAGACAAGAAGTGCATAAGACAATGGCTCTCAACCTGCATGGCACAGGGCATGGGTTTTGTATGGGGTGTAGGTGACAGAATCAATGCCTGTCATTTATGAACATTTTATGGGAGCTGTTTCTTACTCTTGGTTTAAAAGTTATTCAGTGTAAACACCAGTTGTTTTCTTGTTATTATTATTATTTTTTTTTTTTTTTTCACACAGTTTTCATTCCACTTGCAAATCTGGACACTGAGCATCGGATATGGATGGAGGCATATGTCCTTCTCACACATGTGTGCACATGTGAAAGAGAGGAAGAGAGACACTTCAGACACTTTTTATTGACACTAGCCTATCCACAGCCCTTATGAAAAGGGGGCACAGTTCTTATTTGCAACATCAAGGGATCTGAAGAAAAACTAAACAGCTGAGAGAGAGAGAAAGAGAGAGAGAGAAAAAAACCCCGCAAAAAGCACCTAATATGCTTTTATCTATCAGCAAAAGAGCACATGACACACCTAATGAGCTTGAATATATCAGTGAAACTGATATCTTCCACTTTCACTGTAAGTTTCAGGTGTTTTTTCACCTCCTTGCAGATCACAAAATTTTAACAATCGATCACAATTTCAAATCTGAAATCAATCAATAAAGAAACTTTAAAAAATCAAGTGGGTGAATTTTTTGAAGTTCCAGTTTCTCAACCAGGCGTTACTGTGTTAAGACAATTCCATATATATATATATATATATATATATATATATATATACGCTACACATCTGTCAGGAAGATTTCTGACTAGCAGCATAACCCAACGTGGATTTTTTCTACTGAATTTTGCCAGAGGACAACACTCTCATTGCCATGGGTTCTTTTTCAGTGCACCAAGTGTGTGCTGCACACCGGACCTCGATTCATCGTCTCATCTGAATGACTAGACACTCACTCTGATTTTCTAGTCAAAGTTGGGAGAAAGAGTGAGAGTGGGATTTGAACCCAGACCCTCATGGGCTCTCTGCATTGTCAGATGAGCGTCTGAACCATTCTGCTGAAAAACCAATAAAGCCCATCAAGTCATAGTACTTGAGATGACTTCAATCAAAACTGCCAAGCAGAGCAAACCAATAGGCCTAGTTTGCATCAGTTTGACATGGTACAGTATATGACACCAAACATTAATTCTGCACTGATGTCCATACCCCCATTGCCCCCCCACCTCCCCGCACTCCCCTTTCCCCTTAAAAAAAACAAACAAAAAAACAAAAACAAAAAACAAAAAACAAACAAACAAAAAAAAAAAAAAAAAAAACAGAAGAAGAATTGAAAAGAAAAAACAACAACAACAAAACAATAGTTGCACTCCTGTCTATCACTGGGGTGTTTTCTGCAAGTATGGAATCAAGTGTGGAACTTAATCTTCAAGGAAGAATGGAAATACTGGTTAACTCTCTCCATACGAACGGCGAAAGAGACGACGTTAACAGCGTTTCACCCCAATTACCACCATCAAAATATTACAAGCGGAAGGCTCTTATACTGAAGAGGTGAATGTTGACAAAAAATACCACAATTCTGACGACAGAAGCTAAAGGTTGGGTCATTCAGACACCCACTGGACATCCGAGGGGTCTGTGTAGAGGAGAAGAGAGGACTGGCCGTACTGAGTGAGTTAAGACACCTTATTGTCATGCACTGCACTTTGTTTAAAATAGAAGGAAACCAAAGAAGTTCTTTGCGTACACATTTTGTTTCTATCATGCTCCAGAAAAAAAAGAAAGAAAAAAGATTAACTAACTAAATGAAATATGCATATAATTATGACAATGAATAATGGATCATCTGAAATACGAAAGGTTAAAAAAAAAAGTTCATTAGTCAAATGTGCCGCTTGTCTGAGACTACTACTGGTACTGGGGGGGGGGGGTTGTTTTTTTTTTTTTTTAGTTTAGTTTTCTTTTTCACATTAGGCATTGCTAATTGGTATGTCAACCGACTTTGGAACAGTATTTTTATTTTGTCTTTTTCTTTTTTTTTTTATTCACTTATGATTATTATTATTTATCTATTTTATCATAATTTTATTTCATTTTTTGTGCTATTACAATCAGAGTAGTAATACAATAGCAACAATAACAACCAGTTCATCTGATGCCTGTTCTTACGTGCTGGTGTTTTTCCATACCATCAGATAAAATGAAATTAATGCCAACTGTTTCACCTGTAGTTTGAGTAGTCATTAATTCCAATATTGTGATCTGCCTTCACAAGTCCTGATACATATATTTGCTACAGCCACATCTACTAGGCAGATGCCTGACAGCATAACCAAACACACTTGTCAGGCCTTGAGTGCCATGCTTATATTTGTGTACCTATCAGAGTGAATTTCTTTTTACATAATTTTGCCAGAGGACAACATTCTCGATGCCATGGGTTCTTTTTCAGTGTGCCAAGTGCATGCTGCACAGGGGACCTCAGTTTATCACCTCATCTGAAAGACTAGATGCTCAGTTTGATTTTCCAGTCAAACTTGGGAGAAAGCACGAGAGCAGGATTCGAACCCACACCTTCACAGACTCTCTGTATTGGCAGCTGAGCATCTTAACCATTCTGCCACCTTCCTCTTTACAACAGGAACCTGAATTAAAATTGCAGAGACCTCGTAAACATAAAATGATGAACTACTGAGGTGGCAATGGACACCGCTCTTCCACTGAAAAATCACGAACAATGGTAACAAGTATTTGTGGAAATAATTTCAGCATGACCATCCTCTTAAGTTCAGATGTCTATATTTCAGTGTCTGTACACCAGTAGATAATTAAGTCACATGTTTGTTGTTGTTTTTAACATGGAATAAGATTCAGTCAAGGCATTGCCAAAACAATACTCCAGGGAACTGGAGAGAGAGAGAAATGAGGGAGAAGATAGAAAAAAAAAAGAAGAAAAAAAAAAGACAACACTGCAAAAATGGACAGGAAAACAATTTGCAAAGACCCAGGCTTTTGACACACAACAGACAAGACCTGGAGAAATTAGGTGAACATATCTTCTCTGTGATACCCCAAACAACTCCTCACAGAGTTAAGGGAGCAAAAGAAGACAAATAAGTGTAAATGCTCAGAAAGCCTCTCTCCTACAGCCCTACTAGTTACTTGGGTCTCTGTACATGGTCTGTCACAAGGAAAGGTCAATAATAATGTTGTTGAGACCTACACTGCATGCATGTATTTTCAGGTTTTGCTATATTTTTTCATCTTTTATATTTTCTGCATCTATTCAACTATCTGCTACAATTTCACATCTATTCACTTCGGACTTACCTATTTTCACATAAGAATAGCTTTTGGTTTCACATGCAAAATGTACTGAGTTAAGTAGTATTCTACTGATTTATGTACTCTCCTCCATACCCTCATCTATCTGACTGAAACGCACATATTTTTGTATGAAACTCACTCACTACTTTCAGCTTCTTATTCTGAGAAGTTACCCCTATCTCTGTGAACACATTGTACATAAGCACATAAATTGCACATTACTCTCTGTGATCTACCTTAAGTTATACAGTATACTGTCAGTATGAACTCTCCCTTCTTTTTTAACTTTGTTTTATTTTGCTTTTTGAATTATTCTAACTTTTTAACTTCAGTTTTTTTTAGTCCAACAAGGTAACATCATCAAACAAACTATCAACAATTTGAATTAATTAACCAACCAATGATCTGTACTGTTCATGTGTGTGCATGTGCTTGTGTGTGTCTGAAATGTACAGGATATTTCTGAGTGTGCGAGGTATGATAGAAAAGTGCACACACCTACAAAGATTTACTTGCAGTTGCACACATATGATATGCACTTACAGTTACACAGAAAGTAAAGAGAGCATAAGACTAAGAAAAATTCCATCAAATGCGTAGACACCAATGCAGCAATGTTTGATGTATCTTGAAATTTTCACACAGTGTCAGTCAGCAAGAGTTTGTAAATTTTATTGTGTGTTAAAAAGTAAGTCAGTATAATGCTTTCATTAACTTCACTGTGCGTTCAAAAGTCAGTCTATCAATATCAATATGTGTGAGATTATAACGCTTTCATAAACTTCATTGTGTGTTCAAAAGGAAGTCAGTCTATCAATATCAATATGTGTGAGATTATAATGCTTGTTAAGCCCTATCACAACCCTGCATACATCACATTTCAAGATTCAAGATTATACTGAAATTATACTGCAGAAATGATTTAACACATCTGCCTTTAGTTGTTTTTTTTCTTCTTCTTTTAAAAAAAATTTTTTTTAAACAAATGGTTCACTCTGGTTGGAAAACTGAGAAAGACAATAATGCA
>NC_134883.1:21750246-21755246 GCF_041734735.1 Babylonia areolata | reverse complement strand
GGAAAATCATAACCTGTTCTAGATCAACCATGGCCGTACTGTAGGATCAGTTTTGTTGTTGAATAATCCATTGGTTAAATCGTTGCGAAATATTTAGAATGTGTGTGTGTGTGTGTGTGTGTGTGTGTGTGTGTGTGTGTGTGTGTGTGTGTGTGTGTGTGTGTGTGTGTGTGTGTGTGTGTGTGTGTGTTTTAACATAGCGGACGAATGCATTTTTGTTTTTTTGTTTTTTTTGTTTTCGATGCACATTCTTGCTTACGAGCAGATGTTTGTAACAAATGCAAATTTATTTATCTATTATTTATTTATCTATTTGATTACATATACCTTTCATTGTACCACTAAAATGACACATAAAAACAGAGCAACAAATGTGTGTAAGACAGAAACACGGAACGAACTGCCACGTACGGGCCTACCTGTTGGTCACAGCTAGTGGTCTCGCACAGACAGCTCGTGATGTGAAGCTGGCCTCGATGACAGGTGGCACTGTCCCGTGTCACCACTGTCCTCCCTTCACTCCGTTCTGCAGTCAGCACCTCCACGGAGGGCGGCCCCCGTCACTGGTGTCAGGGTGGCTGCTCTCTCCGTCTGACGGTGCCAGTTCACAGGTCTGCCCAACAACAACACCAACAACAACACTATGTCATAGTGATGATTATAATGATGATAAGTAGTAGTAGTAGAAATAGTAGCATCATTGTTATTGCGTTTGTGCGCAAGAGCGTGTACTGTGCGCATGTGTTTGTGCGAGTATGTGTGAATGAATGAATAACACTCTTATCCAGTCCTGATATAGCAGTGTGCAGTCGGCTGGACAATAAGCAGCGAGAATGAGAATAAGAACTACTCTTATATTAGGGGTGTGCGTGCATTTGTGCGCTTGCAAGTGTTTGATCACGCACGTAATTATGTATGTGCTCACATGTTCATGCGCATGTGTGTCTGACCGTCGTAATGAGCATGCTTGAGCTGTTCCTGTGCACTTGAGTGTGTGTGTGTGTGTGTGTGTGTGTGTGCGTGCGTGCGTGTGTGTGTGCGTGCGTGTGTGTGCGTGCGTGCGTGTGTGTGTGTGTGTGTGTGCGTGTGTGTGTGCGTGTGTGTGTGCAACGCTGAACTCTTCACTGCCCACACATGCACGCACAGCACACATTCAGGAACATGACGATATGCAAATAGGAAGCAGGAAACAAATTCTACGTCTGGACCATCACAAATATGAACTAATTGCTGCTTTGAACAGCTGTTTGCATGCAACCACGTCTTCTCCGGCGTGATACAGATCTTGGATAATTGCTGCTTTAAACTGCTATTTGCACAGCGTCCGCTTAATTGAAATCAAATCATGAAGGAGGGGAGGGGGGAAACGTAGTTTGAGGGAAAGAGGAGGAGTAGGGGAGGCCAACAAGCGGGTAGCGTGGGGTGGTGGTGGGGGGACGCAATGGCACGCCAGAATCCCAAATAAGAATTTTGTGTGTGTGTTGTGTGTGTGTGTGTGTGTGTGTGTGTGTGTGTGTGTGTGTGTGTGTGTGTGTGTGTGTGTGTGTGTGTGTGTGTGTGTGTGTGTGTTTCTTTTTATCACAACAGATTTCTCTGTGTGAAATTCGGACTGCTCTCCCCAGGGAGAGCGCGTCGCTACATTACAGCACCACCCATTTTTTGTTTGTTTTTTTGTTTTTTTTTTCCTGCGTGCAGTTTTATTTGTTTTTCCTATCAAAGTGGGTTTTTCTACAGAATTTTGCCAGGAACAACCCTTTTGTTGCCGTGGGTTCTTTTACGTGCGCTAAGTCATTGCTGCACACGGGACCTCGGTTTATCGTCTCATCCGAATGGATGGCACAAAAAAACAACAAAAAACAAGCCGGAGAACAAAAAATCGTATCTACATTTCCCTGGCAGTTTCCATGTCAGCGAATATTTGCGTGTGGCTGCTGTGCACAAGTGACAGTTCATCTGACATCGTGGTGAATTTGATGTTTAAATCTCAGCGATGAAAATAAAACAACACAAAACAACAACAACAAAACGGCAGGATGGTGGTGCGTTGTGTGGTTGAGGGTGGAAGTAGTGGGGGTGGGATGGTGGGGGCGGGGGGGGGGGGGGGGGAGGGAGAGAAAGTGGGAGGGAACGACAAGGATGTTGACAAGAGCCAGTTCACTACAAAAAAAGCCTACTAATTTCAGATTGAAGAATATATTAACTAGCAGCAAACAAACGCTACGAACACAGTAACTTAGGCACTTCCATATTTTCCGCACAAATTATTGTCTGGCTGGAACTGCAATCGCGAAAAAAAAAAAAAAAAAAAAATCTTCCACACTGGAGGAGGTTTGCTTGCTTGCTGGCTTGCAGCAAGGAGTTGAAATGAGACAGCTGTGATGTGTGACCTTCGCTTTGCAACAACAATAAAACAGTCAGCAAATATAAAAAGCCACGCGCTGAGCATGTGATGATCACACACACACACACACACACACACACGCACGCGCGCTTTAAGTGGCACACAAGAGACATGGGTTCGGTGCCGACGTGTGACAGATACCTTTCTGATGTGTCCCTGGGGCAATTCGGTCCTCAGCCGTCCTGGCACCAACTTGCCCGGTGTAACAGCCTCAAACTACCCCCCCCCCCTCCCAGTCCCCCACCATTGCTGGGTTTTACCCCGGGGTAATTCTAGACTAACCTTGAATGACCATCGAGGTCATGTCGGCTGCTAGTCAAGATCGAACCCGCCCCCTCTCCCAACCACCCTAGCTGGAAATTAACCCCTTTCTATTAACAACAACAACAGAAAAAGAAAAAGAGAAAAAAAAGAAAAGAAAAAAAGAGGGAGTAGGGTGTCATCACACACACATTCTCCTCGCCATTATTACTTAAGGGAAGAAAACGTGTGTGGGGGTGGGGATGTGAGGAGGTGGGGGAGCGGGAGGGGGAGGGGCGGGGAAATGTGTTTTGATAGCCTGTACTGATTCTAACTGTACCACATTAACCCAAGGGGGGGTCATTTCAAGTTACTGAAGAACGCACCCCTTCTAACCATTACGTAGGGTGGAAGTAGGTAAAATCCAATCAGGAGGTTGGGGTTGTGTCAATTAATTTTGATTAGTTGAAGTTCACACTCCGGGGCTCATTCCAGTCTAGTCTACATAGACCCCGGAGTTAGTCTGGGGCTAGTCAGATTTGACCCCGGGCCATTAAACCAACGGGGATACAACACTAATAGGCTGCTGCACCGGTTTTCTTGTTCAGATGCAATGCTCTGCGCGTGAAGTTGTTGATCTATTGCTGCTGCTGCTGTTGTTGTTACAGCAGTAGTTGTTGTTGTTGCTGTGGTCAGCTCTCACTCCAACATTTCTCATTCTATACCCTCCCCACCTCACGTCCTATCTCCACCACACACCCCCACCCCCGTCACCATCCCCACCTATTTTATTTTCACCGACCCAAATGACGCCACACACAACCTGATATAAAAGTCAAACAGAAGCAGAACAGTGAGGATTTCTTCTCGGATTGCCAGCCAGGACTTCACTCACACGCATAATACATTCAGAGCCTCCTCACCTAACACCAGACGGACACCCCAATCCCCCACCCAACTCCCAGACAGCCAGCCAAGACTCACCACTCACCACTCCAAGACAGCCATCCAAGACTCACCACTCCAAGACAGCCAGCCAAGACTCACCACTCCAAGACAGCCAGCCAAGACTCACAACTCCCCGCCAGCCAGCCAAGACTCACCACTCCAAGACAGCCAGCCAAGACTCACCACTCCAAGACAGCCAGCCAAGACTCACCACTTCCACTCAACGCAACCATAGTCATCGAAACCAAGACCCCAGCCCAGAGCAACTTTACCTTGAGGGCGTTTATAGTTAGTCAACAGGTCGTTAAACACAAAACTCTCACGATACGGGGCTCTGAAGACAGTCTGCTCTGTTCTTGTGTTTTTGTTGTTTTTTTTCACTGCCGGGGGTTAAAAAAAAAAAAACCTAAAAAAGAAAAAGAAAAAACAAGAAGAAAAGCGACGAGAATCTCGATCGTCGATGTGATGGCAAGTGTAGGTCTCGTGGTTACTGGACTCATAAGGTACGTTAATTAAATTTACTTGCGGTTGTGATGTGATATGATGTGATGCCGTGTGTGTGTGTGTGTGTGTGTGTGTGTGTGTGTGTGTGTGTGTGTGTGTGTGTGTGTGTGTGTGTGTGTGTGTGTGTGTGTGTCTGTGTGTGTGTTAAACTAAACAAAGTCATTTCTTCTGTATATACGTTGTCTGTCAGTACCAGTTTTGGATCAATCATGGACGATCGTCTGCCAGTACAGTGTCCGTGAGGGCCTGGGTTCGAATCCCGCTGTCGCCCTTTCTCAGGAACATCGAACTGAGCGTCTAGTCCTTCGGAATCATATGACGATGAACCGAGGTCCCATGTGCAGCACGCACTTGACGCACTGAAAAAAGAACCCATGGCAACTTCTTCTTCTTCTTCTGCGTTCACTCGTATGCACACGAGTGGGCTTTAACGTGTATGACCGTTTTTACCCCGCCATGTAGGCAGCCATACTCCGTTTTCGGGGGTGTGCATGCTGGGTATGTTCTTGTTTCCATAACCCACCGAACGCTGACATGGATTACAGGATCTTTAACGTGCGTATTTGATCTTCTGCTTGCATATACACACGAAGGGGGTTCAGGCACTAGCAGGTCTGCACATATGTTGACCTGGGAGATCGTAAAAATCTCCACCCTTTACCCACCAGGCGCCGTCACCGTGATTCGAACCCGGGACCCTCAAATTGACAGTCCAACGCTTTAACCACTCGGCTATTGCGCCCGTCGAACCCATGGGAACGAAAGTGTTGTTCTCTGGCAAGATTCTGTATAATAAATCCACTCTGATAAGTACAGAAATATACATTATATTCATCGTATATATGTACATGCACTCATGGCCTGACTAAACGCGTTGGGTTATGCTGCTGGTCAGGCATCTGATCTA
>NC_134883.1:21737746-21745246 GCF_041734735.1 Babylonia areolata | reverse complement strand
CTGTGTCAATTCTTAGGAAACGATTTCTTCTTTAGAATGATTTAATAAGTGTACATAAGTTTATAAGTGACCTTTTCAATCACGAAATTGAAACTTGCATTTTCAGATTTTTTTCTTCTAAAAACTAAACGAATATTTTCCAGTCAAGTTGTCATAGTTTGTCAAAAACAGAACTTTAATTTTTTTCTAACCGTACTACATGGAGAGAATTGATTTAAAAGAAGAAGACGAAGGAAAAAAAATATATATGTTATATGTGTGTGTGTGTGTGTGTGTCTTTTAACTATCATATTTACATTACACATATTGTATATACACGAAGAATGAAAAAGAAAAAAAGGAAAACAAAACAAAAACAGACCTCTTAGAAAACTGATTTTTTTTCTCTTGTTTTGTGATAATGTTTATGAACAAACTTGTGCCGACATTATATTATACTATAGCGTTTTATTATCATTCTGAAGAGAGAAAGAGAAGAAGAAAAAAAAAAAGGCTGTCGCTATTGTGAATTGACTGACACGCACGTTTAATCGAGAATGGCATCTATCTGTCTGTCTGTCTCAGTCATCACGTTCCTCTGTGCTTCAGAGCTCGGGATCAAATCACCGGCACACTCGGAAGGAACCCCCCACTCCCCCCGGCACCCCCCCCCCCTCCCCTCACCCTATACAAGACCTTTTTGAGTGGTGGTCTGGACGCTAGCCATTCGGACGAGACGATAAACCGAGGTTCCTTGTGCAGCATGCGCTTAGTGCACGAAAACGAACCCACGGAAACAAAAGGGTTGTCCCTGGCAAAATTCTGAAGAAAAATCTACTTTGATAGTAAACAAATTGAAACATCTGCAGGCAGAAGAAAAGAAAAAAAAAAGTGGGTTGTTTCTTTTAAGAATAACCGCAGATTTATTTACCGACATGTCTTGCTTTCTTCCACAATCCAGTCGTTGAACTATGTGAAAAAAAAAAGAAAGAAAAGAAGTGAACACCACAAAATTCACGACAAAGAAATTCAAGGGGAAAAAACCGCAGAGGTCCAATGACATTCCCCCCCCCCGCCATTTCTCTCCCTTTGACAACCCCCTGTGACCGTGGTTCGTTCTCGGCGCTGCTCTCCCAACTTCATGACTTTGTGGTCGCTTGATGGAGAGACACAGACAGACAGACAGACAGACAAACAGACAGACAGTTTCAGATTCAGGGAGGTGTCAAAAAGTTGCGGTCTAATCTATTTACGCTTCACCATACCTGTTAAAAAAAAAAAAAGAAAAAGAAAGAAAGAAAGAAAGAAAAAAGAAAAAAAGAAAAAAGAAAAAGCTTGTCTTCCTATAAACCCAACGTACTGTTCAGGACTCAGTGAAAACCAGTGCTACGGTGGAGAGAGAGAGAGAGAGAGAGAGAGAGAGAGAGTTGAGAATGGTTTAATTGTAGAGGCCTCTGGCCCATTACAATGGGGTGAGACAATGCACAAACTGACAGATAGTACTATGTTCGCTTCATGTTGTCAGTACATCTGTGTCGTAAGTCTAGTGCTTTATACACAAATATTGCTAGTCTTTTAGTCTGATAATCATTCGTGTTTGACATCAGAAGAGTAAAATCTGGATGATGATGGTTGTTGATAGAATTTCACTAGGAATCAATTCATCAGAGAGAGAGAGAGAGAGAGAGAGAGAGAGAGGTTGGATGGGTGACACAGATCGCAAGAGATCATGAACAGTATAGAATTAAAATACATAATTACACCCCACACCCTAAACTTTTCATGACTTACACTGGATGGTGTGTTTGTTACCCCCATACACTATCGCCTAGATACATGATTTCCCCCCAAAAAAAAACAACAACTGAACAAGTCATTTCACATTGTGAGATCAGTTTAACAAGAAAAGCTTTTCGTCAAACAGGCATGTAGCAAACAATCACACACACACACACACACACACACACACACACACACACACACACACACACACACACACACACTTTTAAAATTAATGAACACAGACACAACCTTATGTTAAGCATACCTAGACCTAGAAACAATTTTTATAAACCCAGCTTCCTATACTCTGGTGGAAATTTTATGCAGAAACCTTCCACTCATTTTAAAAGATATAACGAATAAAAATGTGTTTAAGAAAAATATGAAAAATCATCTTATTAACTGTCCAAAAGATGAAACAATAATACAAATCTATATCTATTACTTACCACTTAATTCATAATTTGTGAAATGTTTTATATGTGCCTTTGGTGGCGGTTTGCCTGTTGTATGAGGGTGTATGTGTATGCGAAACGGGATGTGTTGTAAACTGGTGTGTGTGTACGTGTTTTTGTGTGTGAGTGCGAAACAGAAATGCTAATGTGTATTTCATTTTCGCGCAATTCTTGTATGCATGTAACTATATTTCCAGTACTTTTGTGAGTGTTTTTCTATGTATCTCTCCACTTTTCTTTTTTTCTTTTTTCTTCTTTTTCCCCCAGATGGCTTGATATTAAAAAAAAAAAAAAAAAAAAAGAAAAAAAAAGCAGTCGTTGCTTATTCAATTACCATCTTGAAATAAAAATTTTGAATTGAAATTGTGACTTGACTTCACACACACACACACACACACACACACACACACACACACACCAGACAACTTAACAACCATCCAAGTGAAAAAGGGTGATTTTCTTTTCTATGTGTTGTGTTGCTTTGTGTCGTGTCGTGTCGTGTCGTGTCGTGTCGTGTCGTGTTGTGTCGTGTCGTGTCGTGTTGTGTCGTGTCGTGTCGTGTCGTGTTGTGTTGTGTTGTGTTGTGTTGTGTTGTGTTGTGTGTTGTATTGTGTCGTGTCGTGTTGTGGTGTGTGTCGTGTCGTGTCGTGTCGTGTTGTATTGTGTTGTGTTGTATTGTGTCGTGTCGTGTTGTGGTGTGTGTCGTGTCGTGTCGTGTCGTGTTGTATTGTGTTGTGTTGTATTGTGTTGTGTCGTGTTGTGGTGTGTGTCGTGTCGTGTCGTGTCGTGTCGTGTCGTGTCGTGTCGTGTCGTGTCGTGTCGTGTCGTGTCGTGTCGTGTCGTGTCGTGTCGTGTCGTGTCGTGTCGTGTCGTGTCGTGTCGTGTCGTGTCGTGTCGTGTCGTGTCGTGTCGTGTCGTGTCGTGTCGTGTCGTGTCGTGTCGTGTCGTGTCGTGTCGTGTCGTGTCGTGTCGTGTCGTGTCGTGTCGTGTCGTGTCGTGTCGTGTCGTGTCGTGTCGTGTCGTGTCGTGTCGTGTCGTGTCGTGTCGTGTCGTGTCGTGTCGTGTCGTGTCGTGTCGTGTCGTGTCGTGTCGTGTCGTGTCGTGTCGTGTCGTGTCGTGTTGTGTTGTGTTGTGTTGTGGTGTGTTTTGTGTGCTGTGTCGTGTCGTGTCGTGTCGTGTCGTGTTGTGTTGTGTGTTGTATTGTGTTGTGTTGTGTTGTGGTGTGTGTCGTGTCGTGTCGTGTCGTGTCGTGTTGCGTTGCTTTGCGTTGCGTTGTGTTGCATTGTGTCGTGTCGTGTCGTGTGTTGTCGTGTTGTTTTGAGTTACTCTTTGTCACAGCATATCTCACGGTGTGAATTTTGGGCTGTTCTCTCCAGGGAGAGAGCGTCGCTACAGTGCAGCGCAGTGCCGTCTGGTTTTTTTTTGTTTGTTTTTTTCGGCTCTTTTTCTGCCTGCTAGCGTAATTGTCTTCCTATCAAACTGAATTTTTCCTACAAAATTTTATCAGGAATAATCCTTTTATTGCCATGAGGTCTTTTACGTGCGCTAAGTACATGCTACACACGGGGCCTCGGTTTATCAAAGTGGATTTTTCTACATAATTTTACCGGGGACAATCCTTTTGTTGCCGTGGGGTCTTTTTTACGTGCGCTAAGTACATGCTACACACGGGGCCTCGGTTCATTAAAATGGATTTTTTTGCATGATTTTACAGGGGACAATCCTTTTGTTGCCATGGGGTCTTTTACGTGCGCTAAGTACATGCTACACACGGGGCCTCGGTTTATCAAAGCGGATTTTTCTACATAATTTTACCGGGAATAATCCTTTTGTTGCCATGGGGTCGTTTACGTGCGCAAAGTACATGCTACACACGGGATCTCAGTCTAACAGTTCATCTGAATGACTCACTCTTGGCCGGACCACCACTCGAGGTCCAGTGGGGGAGGGGCGAGGGTGTGTGTGTGTGGTGGTGGGGGGGGAGGGGTGGGGGGGGCGAGGGGGGCGGGAGTGGGGGTGGAGAGTGTGTAGGGGGTAGGGGGAGGAACTACTGAAGATAGCGGGGTTCGACCCCGTGCATTAAGGTAGTAGTCAAGCATGTGTGCGTGTGTGTGTGTGTGTGTGTGTGTGTGTGTGTGTGTGTGTGTGTGTGTGTGTGTGTGTGCGTGCGTGTGTGTGTGCGTGTGCGTGTGTGTGTGTGTGTGTGTATGTGTGTGTGTGTGTTCGAGGGCTGGATGAAGAAAAAAAAACATCCATCCTAAATCTATCACCTTCAGAAAATGAAAACAATTCATTCATTCATTTTTTCCCTTAAAGTGGTTCGTAGGTTGTCCAGGAACATTGCTGGTTCTTGATCATCCTGGCATCTGCCCCTGACAGTGAATGAATGAATGAATGACATGGATACTAATACAGCACCTTTCCTCGGTCGGATACAAAGCTCTAAGCGCTTTACAAACACGGGGTCATTTTCACAACAGGCTGCTTACCTGCTGGGTAGAGCCGACTGACGGCTGCCATTCAGCGGGCGCTCATCATTCGTTTCCTGTGTCATTCAGTTAAGTTTCAGTCATGCACACATACACATTCAGACAGACATGTAATACTCTTACGTGTATGACCGTTTTCAGCCATACTCCGTTTTCGGGGATTTGCATGCTGGGTATGTTCTTGTTTCCATAACTCACTAACGCTGACATGGATTACAGGATCTTTAACGTGCGTATTTGACCTTCTGCATTGCGTATACTACACATGAAAGGAGTTCAGGCATTAGCAGGTCTGCACATAATATGATGACCTGGGAGATCGAAAAAAATCCCGACCCTTTACCCTCCATGCAGGCGCTGTTAGCGAGATTCGAACTCGGGACCCTCAGATTGAAAGTCCATATCAGTATCAGTATCAGTAGCTCAAGGAGGCGTCACTGCGTTCGGTCAAATCCATATTGTGGAAAAATACACACTGACAGTAAAACAAACACACTTGCAGACCAAAAAACAAAAAACAAAAACACACACACACACACTCAAAAAAGTGTGGTGACGTGTTCTCCTTGCTCGAATTTCGCACGGACATCTGTTGTGAGAAAAAGTAACACAATACAATACAAAACAATACAACAACCGGTGCCACAAAATACAACAACAACAACAACAAAAAAACAACGAGAAAAACAAAAGCTTTTTAAGGGAGAGCACCTCACAAAAAAATCATGCGTCACTAAGTTATTACCAAATAGCGGTTATTTCCCTTATACCCTCATGCCCGTGTGACCTCCATTGTACTGAACGATAACTCCGTCAAGCTTAAAGAAAATTTGGTTTGGGACATTTGCCTCCCTTAGTCCTTTCAGAAACTTTCCTTCCTGGTTCACAAAAAGACATACCAGCATGGACCTTGTCTGTCTGTTTCTCAGTGTGTGCACGTTCAAATATGAACTGTGATGCTAGCATCCCAAGCAAACTTGGAAAACGAAAACAATGCAGTTTTATGCATCAGACACACATACACACACATACGCGCGCCGCGCACTCACACATACATATACACACACTGTGACTGATCTCAAGGCCTGACTAAACGCGTTGGGTTATGCTGCTGGTCAGGCATCTGCTTGGCAGATGTGGTGTAGCGTATATGGATTTGTCCGAACGCAGTGACGCCTCCTTGAGCTACTGAAACTGAAACTGTGACTGACACACTTTCACACACAAACACACACGCGCGCACTTTCACACAAGCGCGTGCACAGGCATGAACGACGGACACAAACGCACACTGAGACGCATAAACTTGTCCAAAATAACAAAAGACGTTAAACAAAAGAACACACACACACACACACACACACACACACACACACACACACACACACACACACACACACACACACACACACACATTTTCTCTGTTTCTTTCACACACATTCAGTCAGATCTCAAAGACACTTGTTGCTAGGGGATGTCCTGCATGGCGGAGTAAAAAAAACAACAAAAAACAGTCAGGCATGCACGTAAAAACCCACGACTCGTATTACATAGGAGTGAACGTGGGAGTTGAAGTACATCCATGAACTGAACGACTGAAGAAGAAGCTAGCGGATGTTAGCAGCGCATGGTTTACACACACACACACACACACACACACACACACACACAGACCTGTGCAGTCAGAGAAAAAAAAAAAAAAAGGCCCGTGAAACTGTGAAAGGGAATGCTGCTGTACCACCAAAGTCTGTCTCGCCCGACACTGACTGAAAGGCAAAGCCCTGAATGAATTTGAACGAATGAAAGACATTCTTCTTCACTGGGGAGCAGCACTAGATGTTGAACCACCTTCTAGCTTCTCTACGGACACAAGATTCCTCCCCACCCCCTTTTTTTTTTTCTTCTTTCTTTCTCTCTCTCTCTCTCTCTCTTTTTTTTTTTTTTTTTTTTTTTTTTCACTTGCGCACACACACACACGCCCTACAGTGTCTGTGACGTCTATACTTTGCTTGCTTGTCCTAACACCCACGACTCACACATTCAGTGTCGCCCTTCGAGACGGGCATTTCAGCTTGTGTGTGTGTGTGTGTGTGTGTGTGTGTGTGTGTGTGTGTGTGTGTGTGTGTGTGTGTGTGTGTGTGTGTGTGTGACTTTGCACTGCCTATATCTGTACCTTGTTGGTCTGCATTCCTGAGGACTGCGCCTTGAACTTTTCCCACCAGACTTCCATGAGCGCGCGGGGGTGAGGGGGGGGGGGGGGGGGGGTGGGGGGGGTGATGGGGGCGAAAGGGAGTTGGCTTTGGAAAATCGACGTTGACAGTGTGACTGGGAATGTGAAAGGTAGTTGGTAGGAAAAAAAAGAAGAAGAGGAAACAGAAAAAAATAGGAAGCGAGGGGTGGTGGGGGTGCAGGCGTTCGAAAAAAGTTGAAGGAAACTGTGGAAGAGGACAGGGAGCTATATTTAGAACGTTACATATATATAAAGTGGTGGTAAAATTGCTGCGGATTTGGTCGTGGGAATGTCGAGGGGTTGACGTCGGTCTGGTACGGTGTGTCAGTGTCCGTCTGTCTGCGTGGGGACAGGTGTCGATAGATTAGTTTTTTTTTTGTTTTTGTTTTTTTTTTTTGGGGGGGGGGGGGGGGGGGGGGGAGGGGAAATGGATTTCGTCTCTTCCTTGTTGTAATGAGATTAAAAGTAATCTGGTTCGTCTTGTCTTGTGTTTCTATAATTCTAGTGTGTGTGCGTGTGTATTAAAAAGTGTGTGTGTGTGTGTGTGTGTGTGTGTGTGTGTGTG
>NC_134883.1:21720246-21732746 GCF_041734735.1 Babylonia areolata | reverse complement strand
ATGCAATAGTCCACAGTTAATAGAGCATAGCTGATTCTGTTGGAAGTGGGAGGTTTTTCAGTCTCCCTCTCTCTCTCTCTCTCTCTTTGCAGGAAACCCAACACACAGTCTTTGTCTGCAATTCCCGCCAAGTTGAGCCCAGACTGTACTCATTGACTAACGCGCGGGGATGTGGGGAGGGTGGCCACTGAAGGCAGGGGGTGGAGGGGTGGCTAAGGTGGGTCGTGCTGGGTACAGCCGTTCCCAAGCAGTTCGGGGTTTGTTTGTACCGGTGGCAAGCTGTCCGCGCGCGGCGTTGGGTGGGGAAGGGGGAAATGCCCTGTGATTGGCTGCCTCGGCTCGCGCACGTCAAAGCGGGAAGGCCCATGATTGGTCAAGAGGCTTGGCATCCTGTGAATGCCACACACGAACGAACTCTGCCCGCGTGCAACCTCATCACTTCACCAGGGCCCCCAACAGACATAACCCTCCACTAGAAAATAGTTCATGTCTGGTACGATTTATTTAGATTTTTTCTCAACTTTGAATTAATATGCAAAAATTTCTTATCTTAAACAGTAAAATGCAATCGCTTGATGAAGTTTGCTGAAGTAATAAAAACGTTTAAGCGGAATGCCCTCCCTGGAACGGGGAGTTAAGTTGCGAAAGCGTAAACGCGGAAGGATATACACAGCTCGCGGCAACGGGGTTCAACGTTCATAGTCAGCGCGTGAGGCTCAAATATCTCAGACCAAAACAGACTGTCGCTGTCGACGGGTGTGTCTTGCTTCGCTAGTTGGTGGGGGGATTTACTACTGCTGGATTTTGGATACTATTCTACTACCACTATTACTACAGCAGTGAACGCTTGTGTGGAGAATCATGTTTTCTGTCAAAGAAGGAGTATATGCCGGCAGTGCTCATCGTCAACAGAGTGAAAGAACAGCAGACAGAGGTAAGAACATTTCTTCCCAAATTTGTCTATCAACGATAGAGAATTTATGAGAAAAAAAACCCCATAAAATACACCACCCATATCCCCCAAAAAATTAAGGAACAATGTTTTGCCGTATACTGTACTTGTGTTACGCTTCCACACTATATACACAACCACCTACACAAGTTACATACCAATACACGCCCCAGCTGTGCTGAGATGTATAGATACATGTAATATGGAAACACTACGCTGTCAACGCCCACTCGTTGTTTCGCGAAGTGCCGAACAATCTGTGAACCTGTTTTACTTCATATTTATGTCTGTGCATTTTTGTTACTCAGCTATTTATGTAGTTTTTTTTTCATTATATTTTTTGGTGCTTAAGTGTATACTATCAAATATTTCCTTTGCGATGACCAAATATTTATCAACGATTAATCTGTTAATGAAATCGACATTGTGTGAAAATTGTTCCCTCAGTTTTTCTAACCAGATGTGTGTGTTTTGAACAGGGCGAGAGAGGAGGCTGGTGAGATGCTATGTGGTGGATGAAGTCCTGGGAAAAGGAGGATTTGGCACTGTCTACTCTGGCTTCAGAAAGAGTGACAATTTACCTGTAAGTATTTTTTTTTACATAGAAAATCTGCCAGTTATGTATCAAATATGTACTGATTAATTATGAAAAATTATTTATAAAAAACAAGTGGTTAAACACATTCACAAGAATTAATATGTTAAGATTTTCCTTATCAGAAGGTATATTTATTTATTACAAGGCAAATGGTAAAATGATCAAATGATAAGATGTAAGAACTTCAGTTGAACATGCTTACATTTGACAAACATGCATACTTGTATGTTTTAACAATGGTTTATACTGAACATTGTTATAGATAAAAAAAAAAGTCTAATACACATACATACTAACATTGACTATTGGTTAAGGCTTTGTTGAATATGAAACCTGAACTTGAATGTTTGATTTAGAACTGTTCACTGATGTCATGTTTTTGTTTTTTTTCAGGTCGCCATCAAACACATCTTGAGGGAAAAAGTCACCTTGTGGGGAAAGGTAAATACCACAGTACTTCTCTACTTCTCTGTTTGTTTGCAATGTCTCCAAGTGCATGTTCATTCACAAAACATGACATGGGTGTTTTTATGTACATTTCGAAATATCTCGTATTATGGTATAATACATATTTTTTGGCATTCCCATGATAGTGTTTTCTCTGTTGTCTTTAAAAAAATCTTTTTCTTGATTTATATATTTTTTAATACTCAGCCCTTGTATAACCCTCGAGATCGTCAGTGCTCAAAACAACACCACTTGAATCTGAACCAAGAGAAAAAGAGAGAAAGTTCGAGTGACAAAGGTACAGGAGCTCCATTAAGATTTTTTTTTTTTTTTTTTTTTTTTTTTTTTGCATTTGACGTTTGTGCATCCGTGGCGCGCGCGCGCACACAGACACAGACACACAGATCACACACACTGTGCACGCACGCCCACGTACAGAACGAACACCAGAGTTGCAACATCGCCGGGGCTTTCAATCGTACACGACCGCCGCCGCCGCCGCCGCCTCCTCCTCACCCCCATCACCATAGCCCCCCAGCCCCATTCCCCATCCTTTACCTCTCAGGCTCCCTCCCGTGTGCTGGTATTGATTTTCCCTCCTCCCGTCTCTCTCCCATCCCCCCCCCCCCTCTCCCCTCTCTCTCTCTCTGCAGCAAGCACACACAGCCAGTGTAGGTCGGGGATCCTCGAGTCACCTTGTCTGCCCCGCTAAAGCCCCAGTTCCACTGTGCCCTACATTGCTCTTGCCCCTTCCTCCCTCCCTCCCTCCCTTTCTCTCTGTCCTCCACCGCACACACACTCTCTCTCTCTCTCCTTGCGCCCGTTTCAACTTTTTTTTTTCTCTCCCCCGTTGTAGTTGGATCCACGTTGACTCAAGTGTGTGTCAGGGCTACACGGTCAGGTTGAAAGTGCTTGTTTGATGGCGATGCGAATGTTCATTGGGACTTTCTTTTCCCTTTTCTTTCCTGATTAAAAAAAAAAAAAAAAGAGAGAGAGAAAAGAATCATTGTCTTCTTCTCTTTGGTGGGGTGTTCGTAGAGTGATTACTAACACGGCGCGCGCTTTGCTTCTTGCTGCAGCAGCAGCAGCAGCGTCATTGATCACACGCCCGGGGCGATTGTCTTTCTAGGTCACTGGAGCGTGGGCGGAGGGAGGGGGAGAGTGTGGAGATGAAGGGGAAGAAGTGGAAGGGACGAGGATAATGGGGGAAATTGTCCATTTTTTTTTTCTCTTTTTTTTTTTTTTTTTTTTTAATTCTCTGGTGCCGGGGTTGAGAACGGAGAACAGAATCGATCCATTTCTGACGTGTTCTGTAGGTGTTTGGTTAGTTCACTGGACGGGTCGTTGTAATATCATGATGTTGTTTTTTTAAACGAGGCTTTTGGAATCCAGCATTTTTATTTATTATGATGGTGTTGGTCTTAAATGAAATAAGATAACATAATATCAGTGTATTCACAGGACTGGTGATATATGTTTGAATTGTTGAAAGAAAAGAAGACCCCCCCCCTCTCTCTCTCTCTTTTCTGTATGTCCTGGACTAACGGAATGTATCTTGTTCTGTGTTCGAGCAGGTCGGGGACCATGACGTGCCCTTGGAGATCAGTCTGCTGCGCAAGACGCAGAACGTGAGCGGGGTCATCCAGCTCCTGGAGTACTTCGAGGAGTCGGACTGCTTCTACCTGGTGATGGAGCGCCCGGAGTCCGTCAAGGACCTCTTCGACTACATCACGGACAAGGGGCCCCTGGAGGAGAACTCGGCCCGCCAGTTCTTCAGGCAGATCGTGGGCACCGTTCAGGACGTCACCAGCTGCGGGGTCCTGCACAGAGACATCAAGGACGAGAACATTCTGGTGGACCTCGAGACGGGTCAGCTCAAACTCATCGACTTCGGGTCCGGGGATGAGCTGAGGGACGGCTACTATTCCGACTTTGATGGTAGGTGTTATTAAAAAAAAAAAAATTCTCCCCATCCCCAACCAATATCCTTTTTGGGGGGGGCTTACCTGTATAGATCGGGTTTGGGAAGGAACATGTATTGATTTGGACGAAGTCCAGTGGTGTGAAAACGTAGATTACATGATGTCCTTGTACATCACACACACACACACACTCACACATTAAACATGTGTGTGGGGGGTAGTGTTTGCCATCTGATCATCGATAACAACTTCAGTTGATTCATCATCCCCCCTCCTCCCTCTATGCGGAGCACGCTACCGGTGGCCAGGGGTGGCGGACAGTTCACTACGTCTTGGCATCGTGCCACAATGACATTGTCTGACCTCTGCTGCTAATGGCGTCTGGCGCTGCTGCCGCCAGTTCAACGAGAGGTCACCCAGCGGACACTGCTGCTGCCGCTGACGGGAGGGAGAGGGAGGGCAGCGTAGGGAGGGAGGTGGTAGCAGGAAAGAGTGAAGGCTGCATACCGTTAGGGTGTAGCTTGCGGGAAGAGGAACTTGACACTGAAGGAATGAATTTGCCCAGGCTTTCAGTTTGTGTTGGGGGGTTCATGGTGAGGCGACATACATGAGGGAGAGAGGTTTCCAAAGTAAATTGGTTCACGTGGAGGAAATGATGCTGATGTCTTGTTTAGGATCGGAGACATATATATATATATATATATATATATGATTGGTATTTTTCTCATGGTCACATGATGCAGTGACACGTGTATGTATTGTACGCACTTGTTCAAACTTGATAAAAACATTCCTCCCGCTCAAAAAAAAGCATCCTGTTGTGTGTTTTCAGGAACACGAGTGTACAGCCCTCCAGAGTGGATCAGCCTGCAGCGCTACCAAGGCATGCCGGCCACCGTGTGGTCCCTGGGCGTTCTGCTCTATGACCTCCTGTGTGGAGACATCCCCTTCGAGCACGACCACCAGATCCTCCGAGCTCAGGTCACCTTCAAGACCAGGGTGTCGGCTCAGGCCCGGGACCTTGTGCGGCAGTGCCTTTCCCTGAAGCCCAGCGAGCGGCCCAGCCTGCAGCAGATCATGGACCACCCCTGGATGCAGGCCGACGTCTCGGCTCCCATGGACAGGCGTCAGGAGGACATCGTCAATGCCAACCTGGACGCCATCTCGCTGTCCAGTCAAGAAAGTATATGACAGGGTGTTGTACGTTCAGGAGATGGACAGCACCGTCCTGTTGTTTGTTGTTGACGCCCTCTTGACCTGAAGAATCCAGGAGGGTCTGCACGGAAACTGGCTGTTGGAGCGAGACAAGTTGGATCAGTCTCCTCCTGAAAACTGGACTCTGCGGGGCTGTTACTTTGGCATGTCCGGTCTCTGACAGACATGGTTTGTGGCAGTGCTGCACTCCAGAGCCTGTTGTGATATGGCACCGTGTTTTGGAGATGGAGTAGACAGCTGGTGGAACCCGCAGACAGTTCCTGGGCTGTTGGTCTTTGCAGTGTGCAAGGTTTGCTGAAGGACCGATTGATAACTGCTGGACTTTGATTGTAAGTCTGGGATGCCTGTTTGCTGTGCTTTCCAGAGTTGGAGGCAGAATACCAGCTGTTGCATTGCACTTGTACCAGACGACGATGGGATGTGTTCCATACTTTCCACTCATTCCAGATCTGTTGATGACACTCTGCACGTGTTGTGAGTCTGCACGCTCTCCAATATTCCTTATCTCCCCCTCCCTCCCTCCCTCCCTCCAGTCCCCAAGCCCTTCTCCCCCTCCCCTCCCTGTCCCTCCTGAAGAGTTCTTGATGTCAGTCACGATGAACATGAATGATGCTGAAGTCAAGGGACTGACAGAACAATGCTGTCTTGTCAGCATCGCCTTTCTTGCCAGTGCCTCTCACAGTCCCTGAGCCCTGTGCCCACACCATGCATGGTGGCATGTCCTGGCTCCAACAGGGACTGAAAACAACCAGCACATGTACCAAAAACACAGAGTTCCAGCCATAAATCCATATCTCCACTCATTTTAAAATGAAATGAAGTCCAATGGCTATGCTCTTCCACTGCCGTTTCAATGCAACGACCTTTGGCTTTTCCATTTCTCTTGCAGTCATTGGACAGCAATCAACAGTAATATAAATTTAAAAAAAAAAAAAAAAAATTCACTCGAATGCTTTTTTCAACCGCCTCCATTCTGTGACTTGGTGCTATTTATTCCTTTGGAGACCCGACCATTGCCTGACAATCTGGCAAAGCACTGCATTCATCTTACGACACAAAGAACACACTTGAAGAAAATTGGTGATTTGGACATTTCACTTTGCAAGACAGAACAATGCATCTCAAAAGCTCAAACAATAATTTATTGACTTTGCTAAAAGGCAGCGTGTTGATGCGAAAAGCTTGCATCGTTTCTTTCCATTGATGCTTGTTTGCGCTGGAAGAACGTGTGGTGAGTGAAGAGAGAGAAATTATGAATGCTTGGAAGTGGAATGGTGTGGAGATTTGAGGAAGGTTGCAACTGTTCTATTTATAACCTTTGAATGACAATAAAAAATAAAAAATGTACATGATGAATGGGAGAGAGAAAGAAAAGTTTGTATCAGAAGAATGGTGTGTGTGTGTGTGTGTGCATTGAAACGAAAGGAATCAGTCAGTCAAACTCAGGAACTTGTTATGAGTGATGGGTTGTTTGTTGCTTACGGGTCGAGACAGAATGTGAATGGTGGGAGCTGTGTTAGGCTTGTAGTTATTCTGTGTTGTGATCATGCTTATGAGCAGATGATGATTTTTTTTTTTTTTTTTTTTTTGTACTTTCTCAACTATTTTGTTGGTGAACCATGAAAGAAGGATGAACAGATCAGGTTGTGGTCTGAGATGGAAAAAAAAAAGTTGAATGATGGATGAAAGAGACACTGAGAGTGAACTAGAAGGAGAGAGAAGAGAGTTTGAGAAAACAAAGTGTTGATTCTTGTCAGTAGTGTATGCTGTAGTACAGACTGGTGATGTAGAGAACTGATACGTATGGAATGAGATATTCAGATATTGTAAACATCACTCATTGTTCATCACTTCATGAATACATTATTACATACATCATTTTGACCATTGCGAAGTCACTTTGCTCTTTAATTTATTATCATCATCTCATTGTCAGTCATTGTTGCCCCATTATGATTATCAAACTTGTCATCAGTGTATCTTTCATGGCTATAATTATTGTAGCTGTTTTGTGTTTTTATTCCATTCAGTTAACAAGATCTGTGATTTTTCATCATCAACTTGCACATTATGAACATAAGCAATAAGTTTCTTTTTTTTGTTTTGTTTAGTTCTCACAGCTTTCAGATTCAACATTTTGGACAAAAATATCAGATAACTATTGTATTTGGAAAACATTTTTTTTCATGGACTTTTACGTAAACTCTATCTATAGTGGTTCCCATGATTTGGTTTCTGAATTACTTTTGAGGATAGTTAAAAAAGAAAAAAAAGAAGTTTATGTGGTGGTTGGGGGATGACAGATCTGTAGTACTGAAGAGGGAGCTGTGGACAGTAGAAATAAGGACAAGAGAGGAGGGGGTGAGGGGGGTGGGGAGGTAGACTATGAAGTAGATAACAAGGAACAGAATAGTCACAAGAAAATTTCATGCATGTTGCCTGCCAAGACAAAAAAAAAAAAAGAAAGAAAAGAAAAATGCTGCCTGATTACGATTAACTTCATTGTATGTGCTCGTGAAGACGGCAGCAGAGTCAGAACAAACAATTTCCATTTTCATCATCACGCTTTTTCCTGTGTGCATTTTGATCACGGTCAAAAGCTCTCATCACCTGCATTCTGCACCTGTATATATATATATATATATATATATATATATATATATATATATATATATATATATATATATATATACATCAATAAATTAATTTATTGGAATGAATGATACAGAGCAACGGGTGTGTTATGAATGAAAATGTATGGTTTTTACCTTCATTTTATCCTTTCATCTAATTTATATTTATTCATATTGTATGGGTTTGAAACTTTTGTCATTGGAAATGTTTTCATTCATGTACTAAAGCTGTATTTTTGTAGTAAATATGAAATTTGATGACAAAGATGACTTGGAAAAATAAAATTTTGAAATGAACTAATTCTGTTTCTGTTATATATGTGTGCTGCGTGTGTGTGTGTGTGTGTGTGTGTGTGTGTGTGTGTGTGTGTTGCTCGTTTGTGTGTGGTGTATGTCTTCATGCATATGTCGATGTGATCATGCGAAAGCCTGTGGTCAAGTTTGCAAATAAATCAATGCACACTGTACACGTATGACATCAAGCATAAAAAAAATCAATACCAACCATTCATGAACATGTTGATGTGCATCACACTTAGAAAACAGAAGCTCTCTCTCTCTCTCTTCATAAATAACGCAAATCTAAATACTATAGTTAACAAATAATAATAATTGGAAAAAAAAAAAAACAGCAGCTGCACACAATATTCATGTACACCCACTACATATAAATCACACTTGCAATCAACATACACACGCACATAATTATGCATGCACACATTCTCTGAAGGACACACATAATCCCTAGACATAACATTGAAGTTTCATATCTCTCCAACCCCACATGCATACACACACACACACACACACTTTTAGTACAATGCAGTAATACTAAACAGAAGAATGATGAGTTGTACAAGATCGAGCAGAAACCTCATTACAGAATGTACTCCAATTACATCAATATCACTGACAAACGATCTGGCCAGAACTATCACTGTCATCAATACTGAATTAGGAATGTTATGGAAAAATATACAAAACAGCGGCAGTAGCTGAAACGTTGGGCAGATACCTCAGTGTGCATTACTTCGACAAGAAGATGATACAATAATCGGCGATATAGTAACGGTAGTCCAGGGATACTACAGAACAGACAGAACGCATCGCAAAACACACGTTAATTCTCATCAATGATTCGATTAAAAAAACCACAACAACAAAAAAACAACCAACAAACAAACAAACAAAAAAAACAAACAAACAAGTACACTTGTTTTGCCTTGACAGCGCAACTTCAGTTTCAGTTTCCTAAAAGAGGCGTCACTGCGTTCGGGCAAATCCATATACGCGACACCCCACATCAGTCTGCTTAGCAGATGCCTGACCAGCAGCATAAAATTAATAACCCAACAACAACGCGCATGATCAAGTCTTGAGTACATGCACATACTTTTGTTTGGGGAATGAAAACGTACTCAGCACTGGAATTCGTTCTTTGACTGGAGGGGGAATAAAACAGCGACAACAAATGA
This sequence comes from Babylonia areolata, assembly GCF_041734735.1. Taxonomy (NCBI): domain Eukaryota; kingdom Metazoa; phylum Mollusca; class Gastropoda; order Neogastropoda; family Buccinidae; genus Babylonia; species Babylonia areolata. The sequence continues at coordinate 21,723,504 of NC_134883.1, read as the reverse complement.
TAATCCAAACAACAAACTCCTGTAGGCCTGCTTTATAAGCCAGCCCCACCCCCCCCCCCCACCCCCCCCCCCCCCCCCCCCCCCCCCAAGCTAACCGCCAGGGTCGTCTCCGGGCTTTACAGCTCTAACTAAAACGACTGCAACTAGAACAAGAACAAGAACGAATTGAACAATAACTGACGATGACATGGGCTGGATGACGGACGCTGTTCGGTTGTCTGTTAGGGGCCCAGTCTGTTGCTTCTGTGTGTGTGTGGGTGTGTGTGTGTGTGTGTGTGTGTGTGTGTGTGTGTGTGTTTTCGACAATCTGTGTGTGTGTGTGTGTGTGTGTGTGTGTGTGTGTGTGTGCGTGTGTTTCCGACAATCATCTGTCTGTGTTGCGTTTGCTCACAACTGCCTGTCCGTCTGTCTCTCTCGTCATTCTCTTTTTCGATATTTGTTTTTTGTTTCGTCTCCTGGCAACTCTCTGTCTCTCTCTGTCTCTCTCTCCCTCTATCTCTCTCTGTCTCTATCTGTGTCTTCGCCGCCCCCCCCCCCCCCCCCTCACCCTCCCTTCCCTTACCACTCTGTCTCTGTGCACGTTTACACCCACCTCCCCCCTCCCCGAACAAGCATTCATTCCCACTCCCCGCAGTCGCCACCCCCCCCCCCCCCAACCATTCCTCTCCCCCCCTTCGCCCCCCCTCCCCCCCTTCTCTTCTGCTGTTTCATGTCTCGTGTGCCAGATTGCGCGACAGTCCGCAACAACACTCCTGCTAGGATACGTAGCAACGCCCACGCGTGCACGCGCTCGTGTGTGTGTGTGTGTGTGTGTGTGTGTGCGTGCGTGCGTGCGTGCGTGTGTGTGTGTGTGTGTGTATGTGTGTCTGTTTGTGTTTGTGTGTGTGTTTGTGTGTGTCTGCCTGTCTGCCTGTGTCTGTGTCTGTGTGCATTTGTCTGTGTTTGTGTCTGAGTATGTCTGTCTCTCCCTCTCCTCTCTCTTTTGTCAGTGGGTGAATGAGTGTGTTTCTCTCTCTCACTGTCTCTCTCTCCCTCTCTCTGTTTACGTGTGTGTGTGTGTGTGTGTGTGTGTGTGTGTGTGTGTGTGTGTGTGTGTGTGCGCGCGCGAGCGCGCGCGTGTGTGTGTGTATTTTCCCAGCAACACCCCCCCCCCACCCCACCCCCACACTAAACAAACTGCCCCCTTCCCCCCTCACCCCACGTTGGTTGGTCTACCACATCTTCCCTCTTCACAGCTTTCTCCCTACCGCCCTCTTCCTCCAACCCCCCAACCAACCCCCCTCTCCACCCACCCTCCAATCCACCTCCTCTCTCTACTACTCCCCAAATACACCACCACCACAACCCCACTCAACCCCCAGCCTCACCCCCTCAAATCCACCCCCCCCCCGTCCCCTCCCACACAAACACCCCTCCCTCTCATCCCAATATCTACGTGTTTCACGTGCCCAGATCAAGACTAGGGGTTGTTGGGTTTTTTTTTTTTTTGTCTATCTTTCTTTCTTTCTTTCTCTCTCTCCCCGAGCAAGGCAATAACAAAACACAAAACTTGGCAAGCCAGCATGATTGGCCTTCGCAACGCCCACATGCAAGATGTGACCTGAACATGAAGGCAAGCAAGCAAGCAGGCAGGCAGGCAGGCAGGCAGACAGGGCGAGCCAGCGAACGAACGAACGAACAACCTCACAGCCAATCGATCGATAACATACACACACACACACACACACACACGCACAACTTGCACAGCCTTTGCAGATGGATGGATGGATGTATCTGTATGCGTGGAGAGGCCGCGCGGTTTCTTGTGTGTGTGTGTGTGTGTGTTGTGTGTGTGTGTGTGTGTGTGTGTGTGTGTTATTGTTGTTGTTGTTGTTGCTGCTGCTGCTGCTGCTGATGTTGTTGTTAAGTTTCTTTTTCCAAGAGGGCATATTGTTCGCACACCTGGATGCGGTTTCTGTTGCGGTCACGGAATGCATGTTTCTCGTGTGTGTGTGTGTGTGTGTGTGTGTGTGTGTGTGTGTGTGTGTGTGTGTGTGTGTGAATGTATCCATGAAAGCATGGATAGGAAAGTACGTATGTTCTTTGTGCATGCATACATTTACGATTTTTTTTTTTCAGAGGTACAAAACTATGGACAGAAAGGTATACTCTCTGTCTCTCTCCCTGTGTGTGTGTGTGTGTGTGTGTGTGTGTGTGTGTGTGTGTGTGTGTGTGTGTGTGTGTGTGTGTGTGTGGTGTTTCGTGTGTGTGTGTGTGTGTGTGTGTGTGTGTGTGTGTGTGTGTGGTGTATAGTGTGTGTATGTGTGTGTGTGCGTGTATGCGTGTGTGTGTGTGTTTGTGTGTATGTGTGCGTGTGTATGCACACTGTGCGTTCATGTGTACAAAAAAAAGAAAAAAGAAAAAAAAAGCGAACTTACGCGAACCCACATACGCGTGCATGCTCATACAAGTGCAACACACACACACACACATACACAAACACACACACACACACACACACACACACACACACACACACGCATACACACACAAACACGACTCTGTCCATATGTCTCTCTCCCTCTCTCTTTCAGTTTCCTATTACATATTATGATGGTTTATGTCGTGACGTGTGTGTGTGTGTGTGTGTGTGTGTGTGTGTGTGTGTGTGTGCGTGCGTGCGTGCGTGCGTGTGTGTGTGTGTGTGTGTGTGTGTGTGTGTGTGTGTGTTATGTGTGAATGTACGCACCTATACATTTAATCCTCATCCAGTTTGAACTGGAATGATCTCAACCCCATTTTCGCAGGTCACGTTTTTTTTGTTTTTTTTTTGTTGTTGTTTTTTTTTTTTTTTGCTCATGATCCACGCCAAGCAATAACTGCAGGATTGATGGCCGCTTGTGACGATTGAAGCAAGTGCTCTCGTGAGTATGCTTTTTGAATAGTGAAAAAAAGACCTTTTGATATTCTCAACAATATATCAAGAGAGAACTGTTACCAAGGCGGAAAAAAAAGTATATAATATTATGTATGCACACAAGTATCAGTATCAATGCACATACATTCCTGTACATACTTACACACTGACACAGACACACACTCAAACACATCGAACATACCTCTATGTGTATGTGTGTGTGTGTGTGTGTGTGTGTGTGTGTGTGTGTGTGTGTGTGTGACAGAGAGAGACGAACGAACGAACGAACGAATCTTTTTAATGAGGGAAGTGGAATAAGCATGCATATGCTTTTTTTTACATCCAGCCCTCAGGGCAAAAAG
>NC_134883.1:21695246-21705246 GCF_041734735.1 Babylonia areolata | reverse complement strand
TTTCTCTCAAGGCTTGACTAAGCGCGTTGGGTTACGCTGCTGGTCAGGCATCTGCTTGGCAGATGTGGTGTAGCGTATATGGATTTGTCCGAACGCAGTGACGCCTCCTTGAGCTACTGAAACTGAAACTGAAACTGTGTACCCTGTGCATGGAGAGAAACACTACTCTTTATTGCTTGTTAACCCTTTACTTTCTCTCCTGACCTCATTATTCTTTTATTTCTTCACCTTCCGTTCTGCCCACTTCCATCGGCAGGAATTAAGTTCACGCTATTCAAAGTACACTCGTGACGGATTAGTCCGGTAACAGGCCGTGCAGCGAATCCGGAATGACCCACCACCTCCGGATGCAGTACGGTTGACCACGATTAGATGACCACTGGTCAGTCTCTGTCTGTCTCTCCCATTGTTTCCGAACTTCCCCTGCAGCGAATCAGGAATGACCCACCACCTCCGGATGCAGTACGGTTGACCACGATTAGATGACCACTGGTCAGTCTCTGTCTCTCACATTGTTTCCGTACCTTCCCCTGCAGTACTGGAGGAGAAATTTTGTTTCATGTCCCGTCACACATATCGGTGATTGAAGACATTTTCGTAAAGTATTTATGAATACATTTGAGTATTATCGGTTAGAAGGGGTGGGAGATGTGAATGAATGGAGGGTTGGAGAAATGAGGGTGAAATGTGGGTGAAATTTGAAAAAAAGAAAAAAAAGAAAAAGAAATCTAAATACAATTACAGGAAATTACTCAAAGGACTTCGTACTCCAGTACTGGTTGGTGATCATCGTCAAAAGTCCTTGACAAGTCACTCTCAGTCCATCGCCAGCGGCCATGGTCTTCCTCTTCATTACCGCCTGGGGTTGTCTCTCCGCTGTGGGCAGTGCCTGGTGCTGGTCACGTTGCCTGCAGCATGACATGCACGGGGAGGTCAGTCACATGGAGAGCGTGTGGTGGTGGGTGGTGGTGGTGATGGTGGTGGTGTTGGAGGTGGTGGTGGTGGTGACGGTGGAGGAGGTGGTGGTGGTGGTGGTGGTGATTGTGGAGGTGAAGGTGGTGGTGGTGGTGGTGGGGGTGGTGGTGGTGATCAGTGTTGTATATAGAGTGCATGCTGCGCGCGTAAACACACACACACACACACACACACACACACACACACACACACACATCCTTCTCCCCCACCCTATTATAGATATTTATACCACACACCCACACACCTCCCTGTCCCACCCTATTATATATATATATCTATATATAATATATACATATATTATACATTATATTATATTATACACACACACACACACACTCACACATATATCATATATATATATATATATATATATATATATGTGTGTGTGTGTGTGTGTGTGTGTGTGTGTGTGTGTGTGTGTGTGTGTGTGTGTGTTTCTGTGTATCTGTGTGTGTGTTTCTGTGTATCTGTGTGTGAATCTTTTAAAAAAATTATTTTTCTACAGCTGTTACTTCACGGTTGCGAATTATGCACACGTTCAATATCTGGTGCTAAAAATAGCCACTATATTGTATAACTGTCAGCCTGTCTTCGCTTGGACATGTGGCAGGTTATATATATTAAAAAAAAAATAAAAAAAATAAAAATAATAATAATACTAACAAAAAAAAAAAAAAAAAAAAAAAAAGAAAAGAAAGAAAGAAAAAAAAAGAACAAAAAATTGTTGCAAGATGTCAGTCTATATAGGATGATCGATGGGTGGATGTTTAGGATTAAAGAAAAAAAAAAACCCAAAAAACAAAAGACCAAAAAATAACAACAACAACAACAACAACAACAAAAGAAACGAAGACAGAAAAAAGAAAAAAAAAGAAGAAATATCGTTTTAAGACGACGATCTTTTATCATAGGATATGGGGTTGGGCTGTTAGGAAGTTGGGTGTACAAAAAAAAAAAGAAAGAAAAAAAAAAGAAAAAAGATATAATAAAAAAAAAGAAAGAAAAAAGAAAAAAAAAAGAAAGAAAGAAAAAAGAAAAAAAAAAAAGAAAGAAAGAAAAATGGTTGTTGGACGTTGATCTATAAATGATGGAGGTTGGTTTGGTGGGGTTGAGAGATGAAAAAAAAAAGAAAAAAAAAGGAGAAGTAGATGAAGAAGAAGAAGAAGAAGAAGCAGAAGAATATGGGTCCCTATTGTTCATGTCTATTCATCTAGTGATCACAGATCGATCGCAGTTATTGGTGAAATGTAATTGTTATATATGGTCCGTTTATTTATAGTGTAACGCCTTTGCGTTTGTTTACTTCTTTGTTTTATTGGTTTATCTGTGAACTTTATTGTTTATTGGTCTATTCATTTATCTGTCCGTTCATTTATCTATCCATGTATGTATGTATGTATGTATGTATGTATGTCTCTGTCTGTCTGTCTGTCTTCCATCCATCTATATATCTATCCATCCATCCATCAATCCACCCCCACCCCGAAGCCTTTATCTATCTATCTATCTATCTATCTACCACCCCAGCTGCCAGCCCCTTCCCTGTTCCACACACACATTTAACAAGGAAACAACACGGGTAACAAACAACGACACCGTCCAATCAAACTGGTATAAAGGATGGTTTACAGCACAGAGCCCCCCTCCCCCCACCCCCTAAACAAACAACAACAACAACAACAAAACAAAAAAAAACAACAACCAAAAAACGACAGTCACTTTCTTCTCAAACCGTGTCCCAGGTCCCGGCCATTTGTCGTCAATGTTCTTATCTATTCTTGACACCATTTTTATTTACAGCTTCCTGGTTCTTTTCACACTCGACCCTCCTCCTCCACCGCCCCATCTCTTCCATTCACGCCTCTCTCCCCCTGCCTCTCCCTTCCTTCCCTCTCCGCTACAATCCCGCACACGTACACACACACACACACACACACTTTCAGAACTTATAGCTACCCGGAAAGACCCAGGCTATACCAGCCTCGACAAGAAACCAACCGAACAAACGTCCACTCCTAGCGTCAACGTACGCTTTTCCGAAAATCCTCAGTGTCCATATAATTACCATAATACCGAAGCTCAAAACCTGGCCGGCTTATAATTTTCAGTCTCCACAAATTGTGACTGAGTCTCGGAACCAGTTTCCACCATAGTAGCTTAACTTGCCGCGTCTTTTCACAACCAACCCCCCCCCCCCCCGCCCCCCACGCCCCCACACGCCTCTCCCGGCCTTCCGCCCCCACCTTCCTCCCCTCCCACTCAGCTTCCTCTCTCTACCTCCATCGGCCTCACAAATCCCACGAAACTACACCAACATCTTCCCAGTTCCTCGGCCTCAATCAATCAACCCGTTGGTCACACAAAATCTAGGTCAAAATTTACGCTCGACTTAACCCCCTTCCCCCCCTACCCTCCACCCCCCCAACCCCCAACATCCCCAACCATCCCCCGCCATCCCCGCCTACTAGTAAAGCTCCTATCCGGAGCTGTATAATGAATGCCGTGTTCACAGTTGAAAGGTAGACATCGGGTGTGTGTATGTGTGTAGTGAGCGGCGAAGTGGTTGACATTCCTCCCAACTTGTAAACAGGTCCCCTTTACAGTCCCTTTACAAACTGTCAACAACAGGTAAGTTCCGAAAGCCACATCACAAACCTTTCCCCAACTGGCGACAGAGGGGGGGGGGGGGGGGGGGGGTAGGCGGGGCAGTAAGGTTTGGACAAGAGAGGAGAGAGGATTTATAAATTAAAGCGAGAGCCACTTTCCGTCCACTTGAACGTCGTCAGCGCTTACCCAAGCGTTACTTGAAGGAGCTCTCTCTCTCTCTCTCTGTGGAGAGTTGGTATTCAAGGTAACTCGCATTATCACCCCCTTCCTTTTTATTATCTAAAATTTTTATTCTTTTTTTTTTTTTTTTTAACTAACTACTGACTGGCTCAGTGTCACGCCGAGCAGAGCTCGCAGTCTGAGGGTTATGAAGTCAAAGTCACTGACATCCCCCCAAAAAAAACCCAAACAACAACAACAACAACAACAAAAAACAGTCACCTTTGTCCATTATGATTAAAATTAATATTTTTCGCTACCTATCTTCAAGAGCCGTGTCGTTCTGGTGGTGTCTTTGCAGTCTATCATTTCAGTTTGGTTTAGAACGACCGGGTCCTTCATCCCCCCCCCCCCCCGTGTCTCTCTGTCACTGTGTCTATCTGGACAGTCTCTTTAACTCTTTCCATACGAACGGCGAAAGAGACGACGTTAACAGCGTTTCACCCCAATTACCATCATCAAAATATTGCAAGCGGAAGGCTCTTATACTGAAGAGGTGAATGTTGACAAAGAATACCACAATTCTGACGACGGAAGCTAAAGGTTGGGTCATTCAGACACCCACTGGACATCCGAGGGGTCTGTGTAGAGGAGAAGAGAGGACTGGCCGTACTGAGTGAGTTAATCTGTCTGCCCCTCCCACCCTGCTCTCTCTCTCTCTCTCTCTCTCTCTCTATATATATATATATATATATAATCATAATCAAATTATATAACTTACTGCCGGTTGCACATTTCGTTGGCATCTGAACAGTTTCGAAACAAACTGAACTATGATCAACAAATATTAAAGAGTGGTAACTCTCTCCATTCACAAGGTACACAACTTTAAGTCAGTAGCACACTTCAGCTAGCATATTTCCAGCTGAAAAAAACCTCCGACGCAACCATGTGTTTGTTCTGTATTGTCCATGTGTTCTGTGTGGCTTGTTCAGGATTAAAGAGGCTATGCCCATCTTATAAAAACTTATTTGTGTTTGCACATTTCTTCTGTCTTTGCTGCTGTGTGCACATGTCAGGTGATCGGAAAAAAAGGACAGGCCCGGCGCTTCCTTTTTTTGAGGAAGTGTCTGGGTTTGTTCCAATGTACCTTATATTTACCTGTGTGCTAGCTGAATCGGTAGCGTAAGCAGCACTGACTTGAAGTTGTGTACCTTGTGAATGGAGAGAGTTACCACTCTTTACTATTTGTTCATCGTTTTATCTCCTGGCCTCATTGTTTATTTTCCAGATTGAACTATGACCAAAACCAGCCTCTGTGCTGTTGTAAACTCTCGATCGACACACAAACATGACATACGGACAGGCAGATAAAAAGAAGCAGTGACAGACAGACACAGAGAGAAACAGACATCACATTTTAGATACAGACAGACAGATACAGAATGAAGAAGTCAAGAGACGCATCCGCAATGAAATCGGGCCCTATACTGACCTTCAAACACTCGCCAGACAACGAAAACTGAAGTGGTTTGGTCATGTCACACGCTCCTCTGGTCTTGCTAAAACAATCTTACAAGGCACAGTGAGGGGAGGAAGAAGAAGAGGCAGACAAAGGAAGAGATGGGAGGACAACATCCGAGAGTGGACAGGCATGGAGCTGAGAGACACCCTGAGAGCGGCCGAGAGACGCGAGGACTGGAGAAAGGTGGTTGACAAAGCTTCGAAGGCGCCCCAAAGGATTCGGAATCTGAGGGATCGGTGACGGTGAGACAGATAGACAGACAGACGAACCAACACAGAAACAGAGACACACAGACTGTCTCATGACCAAAAGCAGGAACAAAGCAAAACAACACACACACACACACACACACACACACACACACACGCACACACACACACACACACACACACATACAGATAGAGGGAAAGAGGGAGAGAGAGAGAGGGGGGGGGAACGGGAAGGAGTAGGGATGGTGGACAGAAACAGAGAAATAATATACCCTGAGGGGAAGGTGAGATTGATAGAGAGAGAGAGAGAGAGGGGGGGGTGGGGATGGGGAGGAGGAGGCGGTGGGGGAGGGGGACGGGGCGAGGGGGGAGGGGGTGGGACTGGCGCGTGTTTGGACAGTCTCGTGCGGAAACCAGTCCATTTGCAGCGTGATGCACGTGCTGGCTGCTGTGCAGCAGAGAGAGAAAAACCACAAAAAAAACCCCACACGACAATTATATATAGATGTGTGTGTGTGTGTGTGTGTGTGTGTGTGTGTGTGTGTGTGTATGTGTGTGTGTGTGTGTGTGTGTGTCTCTGTGTGTGTGTGTGTGTGTGTGTGTGTAGACCACTGCATCGTGACAGCTGTCGGCAACGCCTCTGCTAATCTGTCCCCCTCTCTCAATCTCCTCAGTCCTCATTTCCCACTCCTCATCCCTTCTCTCCCTCTCTCCCTCTCTGTCTCACCCCCCCCTCTCTCTCTGTCTAATTCTCTGTGTCTCACTCACCCCCCCTCTCTCTCTCTCACTCTCTCTGTGTCTCTCTCACTCTCTCTCATTCTCCAAGTCTCTCTCTCCCTCTCTCTCACTCTCATTCGCTGTGTCTCACTCACCCCCCTGTCTCTCTCTCACTCTCTATGTGTCTCACTTCTTCTTCTTCTTTTTCTGCGTTCGTGGGCTTCAACTCCCACGTTCACTCGTATATACGCGAGTGGGCTTTTTACGTGTATGACCGTTTTTACCCCGCCATGTAGGCAGCCATACTCCGCTTTCGGGGGTGTGCATGCTGGGTATGTTCTTGTTTCCATAATCCACCGAACGCTGACATGGGTTACAGGATCTTTAACGTGCGTATTTGATCTTATGCTTGCGTATACACACGAAGGGGGTTCAGGCACTGGCAGGTCTGCACATATGTTGACCTGGGAGATCGTAAAAATCTCCACCCTTTACCCACCAGGCGCCGTCACCGTGATTCGAACCCGGGACCCTCAGATTGACAGTCCAACGCTTTAACCACTCGGCTATTGCGCCCGTCTATGTGTCTCACTCACACCCCTCTTCTCTCTCTCACTCTCTCTCCATGTTCCGTACTCTTTCTCTGTCTCTCTGTTTGTTTGTTTGTTCATGATTGTGTGTAGTTGTGTGTCTGTTTATGTGTATGTGGTTATGCATGCACGTGTGTGTGTGTGTGTGTGTGTGTGTGTGTGTGCGTGCGCGCGCGCGGGTGTAAAGGAGCGAGGTGGATTCTGTTGTTGTTGCTGTTGAAGTTGTTTGTTCACAAAGTTTTTGTTTGTTCACTGGCGTGTCATGAATGATTCCCTCCTACGTCATTACCACACCAGCAGCAATGGGAAAGGGAAACCATCTAGCTCAGTAACACAAAGAACAGAAAAGCCCCACAAAAAAAAAAAAATACTGTTTGGAGTTTTTTCCCCCGATGATTTTTGTGGGTTTTTTTTTGGGGGGGGGTGTTTGTTTTTGGGTTTTTGGTCTCTCCCTATTTTCCTGTCACCTCTCTCTCTCTCTCTCTGTGTGTCTCTGTCTGTCTGTCTGTCTCTCTCTCCCTGTGTCTCTGTCTGTCTGTCTGTCTGTCTGTCTCTGTGTTTTTTTTTCTCTCTCTGTCTCTCTCTCTCTCTCTCTCCCTGTGTCTCTGTCTGTCTTTCTGTCTGTCTCTCTGTGTTTTTTTCCCTCTCTCTCTCCCCCTGTGTCTCTGTCTCTGTCTGTCTGTCTCTCCCTGTGTCTCTGTCTCTGTCTGTCTGTCTGTCTCTCTCTGTGATTTTTCTCTCCCTCTGTCTCTCTCTCTCCCCCTGTGTCTCTGTCTGTCTGTCTCTCTCTCCCTGTGTCTCTGTCTGTCTCTCTCTCTCTCCCTGTGTCTCTGTCTCTGTCTGTCTCTCTCTCTGCGTTTTTTCTCTCTCCCTGTCTGTCTCTCTCTCCCTGTGTCTCTGTCTGTCTGTCTCTCTCTCCCTGTGTCTCTGTCTGTCTCTCTCTCCCTGTGTCTCTGTCTGTCTGTCTCTCTCTCCCTGTGTCTCTGTCTGTCTCTCTCTGATTTTTCTCTCCCTCTGTCTGTCTCTCTCTCCCTGTGTCTCTGTCTGTCTGTCTGTCTCTCTCTCTCCCTGTGTCTCTGTCTCTGTCTGTCTCTCTCTCTCTCCCTGTGTCTCTGTCTGTCTGTCTCTCTCTCCCTGTGTCTCTGTCTGTCTCTCTCTCCCTGTGTCTCTGTCTCTGTCTGTCTCTCTCTCTGCGTTTTTTTCTCTCCCTCTGTCTCTCTCTCTCTCTCCCTGTGTCTCTGTCTGTCTGTCTGTCTGTCTGGCTGGCTCTCTCTCCATGTGTCTCTGTCTCTGTCTGTCTGTCTCTCTGCGTTTTTTTTCTCTCTCTCTGTCTCTCTTCCTGTGTCTCTGTCTCTGTCTGTCTGTCTCTGTTTCTGTCTGTCTCTGTTTCTGTCTCTCTCTCTCTGTTGCACTGAGTGACGTCAAAGCATATCGATCTGGTCATGTCACCGATGAAGTGAAAGTGGGGTGGGGTGTGGGGAGGGCGGTGGTGATGGTGGTGGTGGTGGTGGTGGTGATGGTATTGAACGTAACTGATTGTGACGTCAATCCCCCCCCCCCCCCTCTGCAGTGTCGGCAATGGCGACAGTGGAGGGCTTACTAGTATGTCTTGTTGTTCCAGCGTCCGGACGGAATGCACGTGTTGAAGCAGGTCCGACTGACGTGCGGACAGCGCGTGCATGCGTGCGTGCGTGCGTGCGTGCGTGAGTGCATCACCAGTTTCTGTTTTGGGAACTGTTTTGGACTGAAGGGATTGAGTTGGGTTTTCAGAATCCCATCGATTTCGTGTTCTTCTTGACTGACTGGGGAGTGGACAAATGGAAAAAAAAAAAAAAAAAAAAAAAGCAAACAAAAAACAAACAAACAAACAAACAAAAAAACCACAAAAAACCAAAAACCAAAACAGAAAAGATTGTTAAAAAAAAACCGACAAAAATTAAAACAACAACACATCAAAAATAAAGAATAATGGAGGAGGGAGAAAGAGGGAGTAGGGGCGGTGGGTGGGTGGGGGGGGGGGGGGGGGGGAGGCGAGAAGGCATGTGAACTTGGTGATAAGACACGCACTGAAGAACACCGATACACACACACACACACACACACACACACACACACGTTATTATACACAACCACCACGGAACACTCGCACGCACATCATATTACACGCATCACACAACATTCACACAAAACACACACACACACACACACACACACACATAATATATACATATGACTTGTACATTATATTATACACGCATGTATACACGAACGCACAAACACAAGACAAACATACACACACACACACACACACACATAAACACACACGCACGCACATACACACACACACACACACACAGTCACATAGAGAGAGAGAGAGAGAGAGAGAGAGAGAGAGAGAGAGAGAGGAGAGAATCATTGCAAAGGAAAACAATACTTTTCTGATGAAATACACACACTCACACACACACACACACACACACACACACACATTCACACATGCACACACACACACGCACGCACACACACACACACACACACATGCAAAGAGAGAGAGAGAGAGAGAGAGAGAGAGAGAGAGACGTGTGTTTGATGGCTACTACATTTCTAGTTGTATTATTTTGTCGAGTGCCAGACAATCAACTCCCTCTGCAGCTCACGAAGCTTGCTGTGTGATGTGTGCGTGGGAGAGACACGGAGACAGACCGTAGAAGGAAGTATTGCACAACGGACCCAATTTGTCTTGGATCTCTGCAGACTCCCTTTTTACTGACACACACACACACACACACTGGCACACACACTGGCACACACACACACACACACTGGCACACACACACTGGCACACACACACACACACACACACACACACACACACACACACACACACACACACACACACACACACACACACACACTACAACTCTCTCTGCTTGTGCTGGACTGTTTTGTAAACAGGAGGAAGACTTGCGCAGGCGGAGAGACAGAGAGAGGGAGAGAGAGGGAGGGAGGGAGAGAGAGAGAGAGAGAGAGAGAGAGAGAGAGAGAGAGAGAGAGAGAGAATGAAGGAAACAGTTACTGAAAAAGAGACAGACAGATTAAGACAGTGAGACAGAGAGAGAAAGAGAGTGGGGGGGGGGGGGGGGGGGGAGAGAGAAGATTGAGAGAGAGAGAGGGGAGGGAGGGAGGGAGAGAGATTGAGAGACAGACAGACAGACAGA